>NC_136148.1:4738900-4988900 GCF_965212315.1 Lampetra planeri | reverse complement strand
TGCGGTGTGTAAAAATGGCCACTGGGAAGACAAAGGCGGCCGGGCGTGGTGCTGACCAGCCACCTTCTCGTGTGCCGTGTCGGCCTTCATAGTGTGCTCGCTAACAGTACTTGCCCCAACAGTCTGCTCAAGCCTACACGGGCGATCTTTGTCTTTGGGGAGAGCACCCCCAAAAGTAAACGTCTGCTAAGGGCCCCCCCATTGGTTGAGGCAGCGGTGGCGATGGGGGGCATCTTACATCCAATGTGGCTAGCCAATCGATGTTGGTCCCAGCATCCTTGGTCACTCCACTGCTGGATGACTAACCACCCACGCGACGCGTCATTCACGCCTGCCAGTGCCGCCTGGTGAAGAGGGGGGTCAGGGGGAGGAGGGAGTGGGGGTGGGGTCCTCCGGGTGCGTAGTCGCGTTGTGCTGCTGGACGTCTGCGCAAACAAAAAAGAGCTTCATAGCTCATCGGATTCCTCCGGTATAAAAATCACCGTTCCGATTGCGAGTGAACGAGCGATGAAAAAAAAATGGGGGGCGTGTGGGCGGGGGGGGGGAGCGGGTGCGGATGGGGGGGGGGCGGTGGGGGATGCGAGCAAAAAAAATTCCGTCCCGCGAGCGGGAGCCAGAAGCCGCAAGCCCACACGAGCGTGCACACAGTGAGAGAGAGAGGGGAGAGGAGTCGGGCGAGCGAGCGAGAGAGCGAGAGAGCGAGCGACTCTCTCGCTCGTGGCAGATGCGCGCTAGGGGTTGATTAATCCTGAGCGCCGGGGAACGTGGGATGATGGATGAGCGGGGCGCTGGGGTGGCGGGAGCGGCCTGATAGATCTGTTCTACATCATCACCCCTTTTGATCATCGAGCGCAAGTTCAACTCGCCCAAGTCTATCTAAATAAACTGCCGCCTCTAGAGAAACACCGCCGCCTCCTCCTCCTCCTATAAACCCTCCCCTCCACTCCCAAATACCCCCCCTCTCCCTTCCCACTTCCACTCCCACCACCATCATCAAACCCTGGGGGGGGGGGGCGGGGGGGGTGCAAACAGCAGCAGCAGCAGCGGCGTCGTTGCCGCACTCAGGCGCGCGCTAACAGCTTCATCACAGCTGCTCGTTCCGCCGCTTGTTTTCCGGGTGTCAACAGTAAACAATAACAACATAAAATATGTATGGCCTGGGTAGGGTAGAAAAAAAATAAAAAAATAAATAAACACGCGCCTCGCACCTCGATCCGGCATCTCCGCGGAGCGATGAGATTTAACGCGGCACTAGAACCGAGGCTGATCGCAAACGTCGCTCGCGTGGTCTGTCTGTCCGTCTCTCTGTCCGTCTGTCCATCTGTGTGTCTGTCTGTCTGTCCGTCTGTGTCTGTCTGTCCGTCTGTCTGTGTGTCTGTCTGTCTGTCTGTGTGTCTGTCTGTCTGTGTGTCTGTCTGTCTGTCCGTCTGTCTGTGTGTCTGTCTCTCTGTCCGTCTGTCTGTGTGTCTGTCTGTGTGTCTGCCTGTGTGTCTGTCTGTGTGTCTGTCTGTCTGTGTGTCTGTCTGTGTGTCTGTCTGTCTGTGTGTCTGCCTGTGTGTCTGTCTGTTCGTCTGTCCGTCTGTCCGTCTGTCTGTCTGTCCGTCTGTCCGTCCGTCTGTTTGTCTCTTGGTCTGCATCTGTCTGTGTCTCCGTCTGTCTGTCTCTCTGTCTGTCCGTCTGTCTGTCTGTGTGTCTGTCCGTCTGTCTGTCTCTCGGTCTGTATCTGTCTCTCCGCATCTGTATGTCTGTCTCGGGCTCTCTGTCCGTATGTCTGTCTCCATCTCTGTCCATCTGTCTGTGTCTCCGTCTGTCTGTCTTTCTTCTCTATGTGTCACTCTCCATCTGTCTGTCTGCCTCTCCATCTCTCTCTGTCTCTCCCTCTCTCCATCTCTCTCCATCTCTCTCTGTCTTCCCATCTTTCTCCATCTCTCTCCGTCTCTCCCCGTCTCTCATCGTCTCTCTCTCTGTCTCTCTCCGTCTGTATCGGGAGGAGGGGGAGATGGAGTCGGGGGTGGGGGGGGGGGCGATCACTTTAACTTACCTAAAGAAGATCCAATATGAATCACAAGTTGGTGTCGGAGCGAGTGGCTATGAGGGAATTGCCCCAGATAAAACCTGGTACTCATAATAAAAGGTTAGATCGCGTAAATACAAATGTGTCGTTAACCCACCAACACCCGACAGAATCAGTCACTAATTGGCATGTGACAAACCTTCCTAATTGGCCGTGTGGGGTGGTGGTTTGGTTAACGGCACATTTATATCTACGCGATTTAACGCAAAAAAACACCCATGTTATGAATAACATTGGTCGCGAAAGTCCAGTACGTGTCGAATCACGGGCCATTGGCCAAAGATGGTTACCCAAAACACGTGGCGATAGCAATCCAGCGTTAAACAGAGAAGCCTCTTCGGCCAAGGTGATGTCATTCCCCGCGTCATGTGCATTGTGACGTCACCTCGCCGCGTGGCCTTGAAGGTGACCGTTACGATCGCTAATTAGAATACGTCCGAAGATAAATGCGCGTCGGGGAGCGTCACAGAACCCATGCGCACGTGTTGTTGTCCTTCCTTGTTCTTTTTGTGGTCCCTCGGCAAGACTGACGATGGAGTGCGCCACGGTGCGTGGGATGTTAACTACCTCGCCTGGTATACAGGAGGTCGTGGGTTCGATCCAGACCCTGACGCCTGCTATATATTTGGAGTTTGCGGTGTCTCTCTCTCTCATCATCATCATCATCATCACGGTGGCTAGGAGATGTTACCTCCCTCGCCCGGAACACAGGAGGTCGTGGGTTCGATCCGGACCCTGACGCCTGCTGCTGTATATTTGGAGTTTGCGTGTCTCTCTCCCCGTGGTCGCGTGGATTTTTCTCCGGGTCTTGCGGTGTTTCCTTCCACATTTAGAATCAACGTCACGCGTTAAACAGTATTTGGTTGCTATGAATGTCCGCGTGATAAGCCACTTCGTTGAGCTATCATTTGTGGCCAGGTCGCTTCTGAAAAAGATCTGTATAGCTCAGTGGGCCTTACCTGGTAAAAAAAAAATAGTTTAGATTCAGCGAATGAAAATGACAATGTCCATCCCGTTACCAATCCACTGCTGGATGAAGGGCTTCGTGTGACGTCAGCCATTGGGGGTTTTACTCGATCATACTTCAACACAGCATGGCGATTGACCATCGCGGTTGCTCAGCATATGGCCCTTAAGGTCTAACATGCCAAACGGACAACAACAAACAGCACCATTAAAGTTAAATTTCGATTTAAAGCTTTCGTGACTGCAGGGATTCATCTTCTTGGTTCTGTCGGTAAAGTCACGTAGAATGGAAATAATAAAAGAAAATAAAACATAATAAAATAATTCTCACGACGTTTCGGCCACAACGCAAGCAGCCGTCCTCAGGTGGAGAGCAGGTCTGTCTGTCATTCAGACTCTGTCTTTTCGACAGACGTGCTCTCCACCTGAGGACGGCTGCTTGCGTTGTGGCCGAAACGTCGTGAGAATTATTGTATTATGTTTTACTATTTATTATTTTATTATTTCCATTCTACGTGACTTTACCGAAAGAACCAAGAAGACCATTAAAGTTGTGAAATATGAAGGTGAATAGATGTTTCAGTCATGGGCGAGGCGGGGTCGTATGACCGTACATCAGCATATTCAGAGTCTCATCAGCAAATGTCCGGCCTCTGAGAGACAAACGCACCGCTGCTGGGATGCCAGATGTTATTGACAAGGGCACTCCGTCTACGTGATAGGCTTCCCCGGTCAATCGGCGATGTTGAAAAATAAAATACGTAAATAAAATCTCGAGATGCGTAAATAAATGATGGGAAACAATGTATACAATTACCCATCATGCTTCACAATAACTTGGGTTGTTTACAATAAAATGCATTTCCGATAACCGCACGATATCATAAAATGAAAACGAAAAACATATCCAGGTTGCGAATTGCCTTGTGGAAATATAATTGTCCAGAGCATACGCGCTCAACTTTGGTATGAATGGGACTGCCACAATGCTGGTGAAGCGGCCAACAGCAGGAGCAGCAGGCTGGACTTGCGACCCCAAAGCCGTCGGTTCGATGCCATCTCCTGGCGCCGCCGGTCAAAACAAGGGTGCAAGTTTCTGAAATCCCCACCACCACCTCCACCAAGCCCGCGCAGTCTCTCACAGCCCACCCAACACATCTCAACACGTTCGTCAACAGCACCGTGTGTGGCCTGCAGAAGAAAATTACATCAACGTCGCTTGCGGTGGCGATGACTGCTTCGCATTAATCCAATCGCGGCGGCTTTTTGCTGCTGGCCATCGAAACAAAGGCGGTGGTCACCGCTTTCAGATGCGCTCCCGCAGCCGTCTGGAACGCTCTTCCTTGCGCTGTTAGGAAGCCAATGGAGCTATGCACTTTTAAATCATCATCTAGGTTGAACACACAAAAAAATGTGTTTCTATACAACTGGCTTTTTGTATTTAGTTTTGTTGTTGTACCCCCCCCCCCTCCACCGCACCTCCGGTTATCACGGTTGTCTACGAAAGAAGTTCAACAAACAATCGGCTCAAATGTGGCCACGTTTGGACCCGTGACGTGGGCACACATCGGCCAGCTCTTGTGAACGGCGTCACGGGGATCTTTCACGTCCGCTGTATTTTTTTTTTACGAGTGGCAGTACTTTGGTGCACACACACGCACACGCAGCAATAACCGGGGCAGCCGAAGCGAACTCGAACCGGCGAACATCTTGCAACGAGCTGCGAACGTTGGGCCAACGTTACCGCCCAAAAAGGGCGACACCGCAAACCCGTCACTTATCGCGCGTTATCACCAAACATACCATCGCTTGCCTTCTACATTTCATACATTTCTCAAGACTGCACACAAAGACAAAGATATCCCGTGTAGAATGCAACAGACTGTCGGGGCAAGTGCTGTTCAGCGAGGCAGCACCTATGTAGGCCGTCACGGCACACGAGGGGGTGGGTGACCAGCACCACGCCCGGGCCGCCTTTGTCTCCCTAGCGGCAATGTTTACACACCGCAGTGGATACTCATTTGAGGCCGAGTCGACCTAGGGGAGGCCCAGAACCGGTTCAGATAATCGTCACCGGTGTTTGGCCGTGAGCGGGGAATCGAACTGTGGTCGCCGGGATTCGTAGCGCGGCGTTCCAACCACTCCACCACCGCTCCCTGTACCCACGCAGACACACGCAGACACACGAAGGTGTGTCATGTGTTTGGCATTCCTGGCAAAAACAGAGATACACTTACGAGCAAGTTTCCTGCGCGTCCAATGTCGGTGTTCGACACGCACACAGACACTCGGGGATGACAGCAGAGCGTGGCAGATGAGACTGCGATTGACAGAGGTGAGTTGGGGTGGGTGGATGGGTGGGTGGGTAGGGGGGTGTTGATGGCAGTGTTTTCCGAAACGTTTCGCTTTCATGTCGCCGCAGCCAACGGGTTCCGCAGGACGGCTGGGACCCGCGATCCAGGGAGGTTCGATTCCATCTCCTGGCGTGACGATTTGGCGGTTGGTGGTGGGGGGTTGGTGGTGGGAGTTGGTGGTGGGAGTTGGTGGTGGGAGTTGGTGGTGGGGGTTGGTGGTGGGGGGTTGGTGGTGGGAGTTGGTGGTGGGAGTTGGTGGTGTGGGTTGGTGGTGGGAGTTGGTGGTGGGTGGTGGGTGGTTGGTGGTGGTCGGACTTGGTGGTGGGGGTTGGTGGTGGGGGTTGGTGGTGGGAGTTAGTGGTGTGGGTTGGTGGTGGGGGTTGGTGGTGGGAGTTGGTGGTGGGGGTTGGTGGTGTGGGTTGGTGGTGGGAGTTGGTGGTGGGGGTTGGTGGTGGGGGTTGGTGGTGGGGGTTGGTGGTGGGGGTTGGTGGTGGGGGTTGGTGGTGGGAGTTGGTGGTGGGGGTTGGTGGTGGGGGTTGGTGGTGGGGGTTGGTGGTGGGAGTTGGTGGTGGGGGTTGGTGGTGTGGGTTGGTGGTGGGGGTTGGTGGTGGGAGTTGGTGGTGGGGGTTGGTGGTGTGGGTTGGTGGTGGGAGTTGGTGGTGAGAGTTGGTGGTGGGGGTTGGTGGTGGGGGTTGGTGGTGGGGGTTGGTGGTGAGAGTTGGTGGTGGGGGTTGGTGGTGGGGGTTGGTGGTGAGAGTTGGTGGTGGGAGTTGGTGGTAAGTTTCCTACATTCCCCACTCCCCTCCACCACCGCCCACCACCCCCACCACCTCCATTCACATTCACCCAGCTATGTAAAAACGTGATTTGATTGACAGGTCACGTGTGGTTGGTAAAAGTGTTGGTAACCCCCCCCCCTGCCCGCCGCCTCTGGCCAAGACGGCGTGGCCGGTGTGGCAGGTGTAGGCCAATGTCCAGTCAACAAGGAACGTTCGAACTACGTTGGGCCAGGGTCTGGCCAACAACGAGTCCAACTCGTTGGCGTGTTGACCGCGGGTGGAGGGGCTCGCTCAGAGCTCCGTCGGGCGCAGGGGTCGGAAACCTGCGAGCTCTTTTTGGACTGCAGCGTGGCTCTTGAAATTAGAAAATGAAATAAATAAATAAAATTGTCTCTTCTTGTTATTTTGGTTGCCGATCCCTGGCCATGAATGTCCAGTTTAGCATGGGAGTCCAGTTTACGATGGGACTTCAGTTTACCATGGGAGTCCAGTTTACCATGGGAGTCCAGTTTACCATAGTAGTCCAGTTTAGCATGGGACTTCAGTTTACCATAGTAGTCCAGTTTAGCATAGGAAGCCAGTTCACCATGGGAGTCCAGTTCACCATGGGAGTCCAGTTTACCATGGGAGTCCAGTTTACCATGGGAGTCCAGTTTAGCATAGGAAGCCAGTTTATCATGGGAGTCCAGTTTACCATGGGAGTCCAGTTTACCATGGGAGTCCACCTTCGCATAGGAGGCCAGTTCACCATGGGAATCCAGTTTACCATGGGAGTCCAGTTTACCATGGGAGTCCAGTTTACCATGGGAGTCCACCTTCGCATAGGAGGCCAGTTCACCATGGGAATCCAGTTTACCATGGGAGTCCAGTTTACCATGGGAGTCCAGTTTACCATGGGAGTCCACCTTCGCATAGGAGGCCAGTTCACCATGGGAATCCAGTTTACCATGGGAGTCCAGTTTACCATGGGAGTCCAGTTTACCATGGGAGTCCACCTTCGCATAGGAGGCCAGTTTACCATGGGAGTCCAGTTTACCATGGGAGTCCACCTTCGCATAGGAGGCCAGTTCACCATGGGAATCCAGTTTACCATAGGAGGCCAGTTCACCATGGGAGTCCAGTTTACCATGGGAGTCCACCTTCGCATAGGAGGCCAGTTCACCATGGGAATCCAGTTTACCATAGGAGGCCAGTTCACCATGGGAATCCAGTTTACCATGGGAGTCCACCTTCGCATAGGAGGCCAGTTCACCATGGGAATCCAGTTTACCATGGGAGTCCAGTTTACCATGGGAGTCCAGTTCACCATGGGAATCCAGTTCACCATGGGAATCCAGTTTACCATGGGAGTCCAGTTCACCATGGGAGTCCAGTTTACCATGGGAATCCAGTTCACCATGGGAGTCCAGTTCACCATGGGAGTCCAGTTTACCATGGGAATCCAGTTTACCATGGGAGTCCAGTTCACCATGGGAGTCCAGTTTACCATGGGAGTCCAGTTCACCATGGGAATCCAGTTTACCATGGGAATCCAGTTCACCATGGGAATCCAGTTTACCATGGGAGTCCAGTTCACCATGGGAGTCCAGTTTACCATGGGAATCCAGTTTACCATGGGAATCCAGTTCACCATGGGAATCCAGTTCACCATGGGAGTCCAGTTCACCATGGGAGTCCAGTTTACCATGGGAATCCAGTTTACCATGGGAATCCAGTTCACCATGGGAATCCAGTTTACCATGGGAGTCCAGTTCACCATGGGAGTCCAGTTTACCATGGGAGTCCAGTTCACCATGGGAGTCCAGTTTACCATGGGAGTCCAGTTTACCATGGGAGTCCAGTTCACCATGGGAGTCCAGTTTACCATGGGAGTCCAGTTCACCATGGGAATCCAGTTCACCATGGGAATCCAGTTTACCATGGGAGTCCAGTTCACCATGGGAGTCCAGTTTACCATGGGAGTCCAGTTTACCATGGGAGTCCAGTTTACCATGGGAGTCCAGTTCACCATGGGAGTCCAGTTTACCATGGGAGTCCAGTTCACCATGGGCAGGGGTTGGCAACCTGTGGCTACGGAACATCATGGGCCTGATTCAGGACTTGCTCCGTGAAGTTATTTAATGAATCGCCGTCTCGTGTTTACCACACCGTGCAACGCGGCTCTTGAAATATCGAGTCTTTCTTACCGAACTTGAATCGTTTTTAAATCCTTTATATTAAGTTCACTTGCTTGCTTGCTTGCGTGCTTGCGTGCTTGCGTGCTTGCGTGCTTGCGTGCTTGCTTGCTTACGACCGTGCAAATATTTCGGTCGTTTTTTAACCCACTTCCCGTGATCCAATCGAGCTGACATCTTGCACACAGACTCGTTGTACGTGACAATTAATTTTCGTGAGGACTCTAGCCGCCCGTTTCATGATGACGCAAATGTTAAATAACCACATGGCATGAAATCCCTGCCCCCACGCTGTACAATGGAGACTTTTTATAGAGCAGTTAAATTGAAGCCGCCAGGTTCTTGAAAGTGGTCAAACGGGTCAAGGCTAGTGCCCTCGGGAATATACGGGGCATGTCAAGAGGTGATCTTACATATAAAGGATTTATAGTGAAAAACTTTGTTTTTACGGGTTAATTTTTTACATCATGGGACCTCCATTGCCAGTACCAAAATGTACTAATAGGGTTTTTCCCCTTTGCATTTGACTGCAAGTATTGTGGTTAATGTAAGCATGATTCCTTGCAAAAGGTGTCAGTTTTTGTTGCCAGAAAAAGGGGAAAACCCCTATTAGTATAGTTGAATCGTTTGTATTATCTTCTTGTTGTTTTGGGTTGCCGACCCCTGGTTTAGTAGAGGCCACTCAACCAGCAGTGGAGTGAGCATGGATGTGAGTCGCAAATTAGCAACGCCTTCACGATCATTGGAGAACTAAATCGATTCAGATTTTTTTGTCTGACAATTACAACTTCATCTCAGTTCTGTTTGTTGATGGACGTTTGGCATTTTTGGGGCATTTGGTGATTATGCTCAACGACCGCGATAATAATTAGGAAAATATTAACAATCAGAATTGCAGGGCTGTACTTTCATCTCTTTTGCGATTTTTGTTTCAGGGCTTCCTGGCTGCAGCAGCAGAAGCAGCAGCAGTAGCAGCAGTAGCAGCAGCAGTAGCAGGAGTAGTAGCAGCAGGAGTTATAGGAGCAGTAGTAGCAGCAACAGGAATAGCAGCAGGAGTAGCAGCGGTAGTAGAGTAGTAGCAGCAGGAGTAGAAGAAGTAGCTGCAGTAGTAGCAAGAGTAGCATCAGTTGGAGAAGTAGTAGCTGCAGTAGCACCAATAGTAGAGTAGTAGCAGCAGGAGTAGCAGCAGGGGCAGAAGTAGTAGCAGGGGCAGAAGTAGTAGCAGCAGGAGTAGCAGCAGTAGTATTAGTAGCAGCAACATCAGCATCAGCAGCAACATCAGCATCAGCAGCAACATCAGCATCAGCAGCAACATCAGCAGTAGCCTCCTGGCCCATCTCCTCCTCTTCCGCCAGCTGTGCGCCTCATCTCGGGGATCACGACGGGGAGAGGGGCCGGAGATGGGCGGCGAGGAATGCGCGGTCGCACCGCCGAGCAGCGCGGGGACGCACCGGAGGAGGAGGGAGGGGGAGGAGAGAGGAGGAGGGAGGAAGAGGATTGTAGGGGGGGGAGAGGAGGAGGGAGGGGGAGGAGGAAGGAGGAGGAAGGAGGAGGGAGGAGGAGGGAGGAGGAGGGAGGAAGAAGATTGTGGGGGGAGGAGGAGGAGGAGGGAGGAAGAGGATTGTGGGGAGGAGGAGGAGGGAGGAGGAGGAGGAGGAGGGAGGAGGAGGGAGGAAGAAGATTGTGGGGGGGGGGAGGAGGGAGGAGGAGGAGAGAGGAAGAAGATTGTGGAGGGGAGGAGGAGGGAGGAGGAGGGAGGAGGGAGGAGGAGGAGGAGGGAGGAGGAGGGAGGAAGAAGATTGTGGGGGGGGGGGAGGAGGGAGGAGGAGGAGGGAGGAAGAGGATTGTGGGGGGGGGGGAGGAGGGAGGGGGATGGAGGAGGAGGAGGGAGGAAGAAGATTGTGGGGAGGACGAGGGAGGAGTTGGAGGAAGGAGGAGGAGTGCGGGGAGAAGGCATTGAGTTGAGGCGGGTGGGGGGGGCACAATTTGTGCGGTGTCCATTTGCAGCTATCCGGAAAGGAAAGCGCAGTCAGAGTTTCCGGAGTCGAGGGCCGGCTCCGTTGAGTTTTATTATTTGATATTATTATTGTTATTCTTGGTTCTTTCGGTAAAGTCACGTAGAAGGGAAAAAATAAAATAATTTCTTTTTATTGTTTTATTGTTTCCCTTCTACGTGACTTTACCGAAAGAACCAAGAATATGAATCCGTGCAGTCACGAAAGCTTTAAATCTAAATTATTATTATTGCTGTAGCTGCTGCTGTTTGACACGTAGCAGGTGTTCGCGACCAATATTACCCATAACACGGGTTGTTTTGGGGTGAGATCGCGTAAAAAATAAATGTGTCGTTAAACCCGCCACGCATTGGCATGTTCTGTTTACACGACAAACCTTACTAAAACACACTTGCACCGCCACCACCGCCACCACCACCAACCAATCCACGCAGCGTCAATTGCGTCACGTGAAACGCATTCATAACAATCATCGCGTGCAGCAGCGTGGGACGAGTTGGTTCGTGTTTGAATGGGGAGGAGTAAATTGTTAGACGCGGAAAGACGTCGCGTGGTGGTTGTGGTGGTGATGCCACCCACGGATGGTACCGACGAGGGATAGGGAACAGCTGTGTCCTCGTTTAACGCGGTAGATGCGTTCATGAAAAGTGCCGCGTTCAGCGAGAAAATTAAAAAAAACCCATAAATAATGTCACGGTAAAGTTTGGCGAGATACGATGTACAATTACGCACACACACTGGGATAACGGGACGAAAAAAACGGATTGTGTGCCGCTGCGTTACCGTATAATTCCGCGTATTGTGTCGTATCGCTCAATCGCGCAGCTCAAGAAAGTAGTTCGCCGTCAACCACTGAGATGCCGCGTTATAACGGGGTCCGAACTCTGCCTTATAACGGGCGCGTTCCGCGTTATAACGCGTGCACGCTCTGCGCTGTGGAAGAACGCGTTGTGCGAACACCACCACGCGTTAAGCGGGGACTTACCTGTACAGCATCCGGTCTGAGCTCGGGGACTTCACGGCATCGATCGCAGCGCCAGAACCCGGGGCACTTTACACAACGATCCATATCGAGTCAAGATTACACGCTACAATCAGCACCTGCGTGATTACGTAATCAACACACAGGCGCGCGCGCGGTGATCTTAAGTTTGGAGCTTTCGTGACTGCAGGAATTATTATTTGGTTCTTTCGGTAAAGTCACGTATAAAGATAAAATAATAAATAAAATAATAGCATACGACGTTTCGATTGCAACACAAGCAATCATCATCAGGTATAAATGAAATAGCAACAACAACATCTATACCTGATGATGATTGCTTGTGTTGCAATCGAAACGTCGTATGCTATTATTTAATTTATTATTTTATCTTTATACGTGACTTTACCGAAAGAACCAAAGAATAAATTCGGTGATACGCAACAACATTCTTAATTTGTGCCCGCCTTAAACCGCGATGGGTGGCATTTGGCTGCTATGGATTTCCACGCGACGACGATGATAAACCCCTTCGTCGAGCTATCGTTTGTGGCCAGGTCGCCTCTGAAAAAGAGCCACATCGCTCCTCTGTGGGCATTTACCTGGGTAAAATAAAAAAAAATAAAAAAATAGTTTAGTTTTATGGGTGGATAGAGACATCGCGAGAGGGTCGGTAGATTGAATAATTAAAAGTTATCCACCTGCCGCGCCTGGAGATGGAGTCGAACCAGTACCCCTCGCGATTGCCAGCCGACGTTACGTCACGGCGACTATGCTTATTGTAGATCACTGTGGGGCACATTTGGGAGGGGGGGGGGTGTAAGCAATTTGCTCGTTACATTGAACCACACACAAAGGGGTGAGGTCAGCGTCCACCCATTCGTCTTGGCCTGGTGTGGCACGCCACGTCACCACCCGCAATGCATGCGCGCACGCAGCGACGCTGCTCGGCCTTGCCCAATCCGCCAGTGCCGCAGAACTGCTGATATCTTTTTTCGCGTACAAAGCCTGCGCGCACCCCCTCCCCCCACCCCCCAGTTGCCACGGGTGGTTTTGTGGGGGGCAGGGTTGTTTCGCTCACCCTCCCCCCCTTCCTCTTCCTCCCCTCCCCTCCAATTGTTTTTTTCCCACGGAAGAAATGCATTGAATATGTCCGTGGGGGTATCCACAACTCCACCCCACCGCGACTAGCGTCCACGCCTCCCAACCAGCTACCTGCGTGTGCGCTCTTGTTTACATTGCCGCGTGGACAGAAGCGGCGTGGCGGTGACGAGGGTGGGAGTGGTGGTGGTGGGTGGGTGGGTGGGGCGATTTGGGGGGTGGTGGGTGGGTGGGTGGGGCGAGGGGGAGAGTGGGGGGTGGTGGTGGTGGGTGGGTGGGGCGATTGGGGGGTGGTGGTGGGTGGGTGATGCGAGTGGGGGGTGGTGGGTGGGTGGGGCGAGGGGGAGAGTGGGGGGTGGTGGTGGGTGGGTGGGTGGTGGTGGTGGGGCGAGTGGTGCGTAGGTGGGCCGAAGGGTTTTAAATTAATTATTTTCAACTGCCGCGCCTGATGATCGAATCGAGCCCATGCGCTAGGCAGCAGCAGCAGTAGCAGCGTCACCGGGCACGCCACGTAGTTGGGGCTCCTCAGTGGAGTGACAGTGATTATAGATCCGTGCTGATGATGATGATGGACCTGGGCCAAAGCAGCAAACGGCCCCGCTCGCGGAATGGCTTTGAGACTGTTGGTGTTTGCGTGTGTTTTAGTTAAAACCCCCAATCAGCGTGCATCCTTGTCCTCCGAGTCGAATTCCACAGCCTTGATTTGTTTCTCGCTCTCTGATAGTTACTGCTGCTGCTGCTGCAACTCTTTCTTCCTTTTCTACACGGGACAGCTGCTCCACAAAAGGACATCTGTGGGCTGTCTCCTCTCTTCTCTCTCCCCTCGACTGTATGCACAGCTGTCGCCCTGCGCAAGAACGCGACGCGGTTTCACGGAGCGGTGGGGGTCTCAGAATACAGCCTCCTACTCTCACTCTCTCTCTGTCGGTGTCTCTGTGTGTGTGGCTGTGTATTTATCTGTGTGTGTGGCTGTGTATTTATCTGTGTGTGTGGCTGTGTCTTTGTGTGTGGCTGTCTTAATTTGTGTGTGTGTGTGGCTGTCTTCATTTGTGTGTGTGCATAGCTGGTTTTATTTATGTGTGTCTTTACATGTGTATGGCTCTCTGTGTGTGTGTGTGAATGTGTCTTCATCTGTGTGTGTGGCTGTGTCTGTATCTGTGTCTGTCTGTGTGTGTCTTTATCTGTGCCTGTGTGTGTCTTTATCTGTGTGCTGTGCCGACCTTCATAGGTGCTACTCGCTAACAGCACTTGCCACAAACGGATGTTAAGGCTATGCCTTGTCTGCCTTGTCGGTTTATTTTTGATTACGATTGCATCCTTTTGTTGACGTCTAGCCTCAAACAGATTCACATAGACCCACACAGAGACCCATAGACCCACACAGAGACTTATAAACTCACACAGAGACCCATATACTCACACAGAGACCAATAGACTCACACAGAGACCAATAGACTCACACAGAGACCCATAGACCCACACAGAGACCAATAGACTTACACAGAGACCCATAGACCCACACAGAGACCAATAGATTTACACAAAGACCCATAGACCCACACAAAGACCTATAGACTCACAGAGACCCATAGACCCACACAGAGACCAATAGACTTACACAGATACCCATAAACTCACACAGAGACCCACAGACTCACACATAGACCCACAGACTCACACATAGACCCATAGACCCACACAGAGACCAATAGACTTACACAGAGACCCATAGACCCACACAGAGACCCATAGACTTACACAGAGACCCATAAACCCACACAGAGACCCATAGACTTACACAGAGACCCATAGACCCACACAGAGACCCATAGACCCACACAGAGACCAATAAACTTACACAGAGGCCCACAGACTCACACAGAGACCCATAGACCCACACAAAGACCCACTCAGAGACCAACACACTTACACGATGAACCATAAACTCACACAGAGACCCATAGACCCACACAGAGACCAATAGACTTACACAGAGACCCATAGACCCACACAGAGACCCATAGACTTACACAGAGACCCATAAACCCACACAGAGACCCATAGACTTACACAGAGACCCATAGACCCACACAGAGACCCATAGACCCACACAGAGACCAATAAACTTACACAGAGGCCCACAGACTCACACAGAGACCCATAGACCCACACAAAGACCCACTCAGAGACCAACAGACTTACACGATGACCCATAAACTCACACAGAGACACATAGACCCACACAGAGACCAATAGACTTACACAGAGACCCATAGACCCACACAGAGACCCATAGATTTACACAGAGACCCCATAAACCCACACAGAGACCCATAGACTTACACAGATACCCATAGACCCACACAGAGACCCATATACCCACACAGAGACCAATAGACTTACACAGAGACCCATAGACTCACACAGAGACCCATAGACTTACACAGAGACCCATAGACCCACACAGAAACCAATAGACTTACACAGAGACCCATAGACCCACACAGAGACCAACAGACTTACACAGAGACCTATAGACTCACACAGAGACCCATAGACCCACACAGAGTCCAATAGACTCACACAGAGACCCGCACAGAGACCAATAGACTTACACAGAGACCCATAGACCCACACAGAGACCCACAGACTCGCACAGAGACCCATAGACCCACACAGAGTCCAATAGACTTACACAGAGACCCATAGACTCACACAGAGACCCACACAGAGACCAATATACTTACACAGAGACCCACACAGAGACCAATAGACTTACACAGAGACCCATAGACCCACACAGAGACCCACAGACTCGCACAGAGACCCATAGACCCACACAGAGTCCAATAGACTTACACAGAGACCCATAGACTCACACAGAGACCCACACAGAGACCAATAGACTTACACAGAGACCCACACAGAGTCCAATAGACTTACACAGAGACCCACAGACTCACACAGAGACCCACAGACTCACACAGAGACCTATTGCTAATTGTCCTTCCCCCGATTAGCACGGTTGTGTGCGTACGGTGCGTAAGAAGTTCAGCGTACAAGCGAGTCGTGTTTGCGGCGTCAAAGTTGACCAAGTTGGGTCGTCACGCCGGCACACAGCGGCCTACGATCGCATGGCAGAAGGCGTGTCTCGCGCCGCAAGGCAGCCGCTGTTGATTTCCCCGCAACGCGGTACTCTTTCGATTTAAAGCTTTCGTGACTGCAGGGATTCATCTTCTTGGTTCTTTCGGTAAAGTCACGTAGAAGGGAAATAATAAAATAATAATTAAACATAATAAAATTATTCTCACGACGTTTCGGCCACAACGCAAGCAGCCATCCTCAGGTGAAGACCAGGTCTGTCGGGGAGACAGCGTCTGAATGACGCTGTCTCCCCGACAGACCCCGACAGACCTGGTCTTCACCTGAGGACGGCTGCTTGCGTTGTGGCCGAAACGTCGTGAGAATTATTGTATTATATTTAATTTTTATTATTTTATTATTTCCATTCTACGTGACTTTACCGAAAGAACCAAGAAGAAAACACGCGCTACTCATTTATCGACCTTGCAGGGATGATGATGATGAAGGCCGAGTGAACTACCCTGCCAGGATTCTTTAACTCCCCACCTTCTCCGATCGCGAGTTTTTTTCCGTCGACAGCCGATGATGCTCAGCGTCATCTCCAGCCTCCCGCCGCATGATGTATGCTGCAAAAGTTTACGCACTCCGTTTATTGTTTTGCCAATGAGCCAAGTCACTTGGGCCATATTTGCCTACCTGACGGGCGACAAAATCTATTCGATTGGCTCTGTCGGGTGGTGGAGGGTTATAAGAAATGAATTACATTATGCGCTACACGATCTCACCCAAAAGAAAATCAATGTTAAGACCTGTTTGCGATTACCAGCCAAAGTTCATCAGATCTTCAGTGGTCTCCTCTTAAGTTGAGAAGCTTCGTTTGATACTCAGGCCCACTGCGGTCGTTGTAGGTGGCTACACAAAATTAGAATGACAATCTTTTTTTTTTTCCTGAAATCTGAAAAACTGTGAATCTCTTTTGCACAGATGTCCAGGAGGGAGCCACGGAGTCAGAGAGTTGTATGATACAGCAGTCAATTGAAGAAAAAAAACAAGAGAGCAAGATAGAGAAGTCGATCTAATAAACATAAATAAAGATAAGATATTGGCATTATAAATGTATTGCTACTGAAGGATGCGGCTGCTGCTGCGTCTAAGCTGGACTCAAAGAGTGACGAACGTAGACGTAACAGAACGCTTTGCACATCGAAGACGACCTGATGATGATGCCGGCAGTGATTAGAAGGAAACCGCCACTCACGTGTAGTGGGATGGACAACAACAACAACAACAGGACAATGAAAAGTGTTGTTGTTATTGTTGTTGTTCGGAAAAATGTGAAGGAACGGGAAAGCAGAGGAAGACCGAACAGGGAATGTCTTGACCACGATCACGACAACGATGACGGCGTGAGAAGAGATCGGAGCCAGAGATGATGCAAGGCACGATGCCCTGTTTACGTGGGCGAGGAAGGCCCGGGGTGACTATGGGTGGACAACATCAAAGCGTGGACGAGGCACACGCTGGCGCGGACAATGAAGGCAGCCGAAGACGGAGGTCAGTGGCGATGGGTTGCCCGTGTTGCGGCCAACCCTCGGGTCGAGGATGGCTGAAGTCAAGACAATGCAGAGAGACGCGGCCACCGCTGGAACCACGCTGGCATTACAAGACAGATTTTAGTACGCGTGCAGTGCGCGCGCTTATTAGCGGTGCTTAACACAATTGTTGGTTTAATATACGTCAAGCGTATTCATCTTCTTGGTTCTTTCGGTAAAGTCACGTAGAAGGGAAGTAATAAAATAATAACAAATAAAACCTAATAAAATAATTCTCACGACGTTTCGGCCACAACGCAAGCAGCCGTCCTCAGGTGAAGACCAGGTCTGTCGAGGAGACAGCGTCTGAAACTTCCTCAACAGACCTGGTCTTCACAGACCTGGTCTTCACCTGAGGACGGCTGCTTGCGTCGTGGCCGAAACGTCGTGAGAATTATTTTATTATGTTTTATTTTTATTATTTTATTACTTCCCTTCTACGTGACTTTACCGAAAGAACCAAGAAGATGAATCTCTGCAGTCACGAAAGCTTTAAATCGAAATTGAATTATTTTATTATGTTTTATTTTTATTATTTTATTACTTCCCTTCTACGTGACTTTACCGAAAGAACCAAGAAGATGAATCCCTGCAGTCACGAAAGCTTTAAATCGAAATTTAAGTATTTTATTATGTTTTATTTTTATTATTTTATTATTTCCCTTCTACGTGACTTTACCGAAAGAACCAAGAAGATGAATATCTGCAGTCACGAAAGCTTTAAATCGAAATTGAATTATTTTATTATGTTTTATTTTTATTATTTTATTATTTCCCTTCTACGTGACTTTACCGAAAGAACCAAGAAGATGAATCCCTGCAGTCACGAAAGCTTTAAATCGAAATTTAAGTATTTTATTATGTTTTATTTTTATTATTTTATTATTTCCCTTCTACGTGACTTCACCGAAATAACCAAGAAGATGAATCCCTGCGGTCACGAAAGCTTTAAATCGAAATTTAAGTGTATTCATATTTAGATTATTTGCTTAAGCTCTCCAGCAGCAAGAACACCGCGCGTGCGGCCCAAGGTGCAGAAGGTGATGGTGCAGCCGATCAATTTGATCTTCAGATATCTACAAAACAGGTCCCGGATACAGATCTGGCTGTATGAGCAGGTCAACATGAGGATCGGGGGCTGCATTATTGGCTTTGACGAAATAAAATTTTTTTAAAATTTAAAAAAAAGAGAGGAAGCAGGCTACGAGCGAACGACGAAGCGTGCAGTGGACACCCTACGGGGCGATCTGCCCCATGGATCGTGACGATGATGATGATGATGAAACACAGAACCACCCCTCCACAGCGTGCGTCCAGCTAGAGTGCGATTACAACGATGGGCGTCTCCGATTCACAGATCCACACGGGGAGGAGAGAGGGGGGCGGGAGGTGGGGTGGAGCGGGGAGCCAGAGCAGAATGCGCGATGGATAAAAGCAGAACGCTAACGTCACTCATTCTGTTCAGCGTTTCAAATTCGTTTAGAGTTTGTTTAACATTTTGCTGTGTCGCGCACCCCCCCCCCCCCACACAACCCTTCCGCCCCCACCGCTCTTTAAACAGAGCCGGACTGTCACCATTCACGCTGACTTCATTGTGCTCGACGGTTGCGTTACAGGTGGCGATGACTCCAGATTTTGCCCGTCCAAAATGAGAGACCAACCAGACCGTTGGAATGAGTGCTGTGAGCGAGCGCCTATGAACTATTTATTTGTGATATAATTGTGATTAAACCTGATTTGAAGCTTTCGTCACTGCAGGAATCCATACTTTTTGGTTCTTTCGGTAAAGTCAGGCAAGGTAGTTAACATCTCCTAGCCACCGTGACTTTACCGAAAGAATCAAAGAGTATAATTGTGTAATAGGTTTTTACCCTTTTATCTGGCACCAAAACTGACACCTTTATACAAGGGATCAAGTTTGCAATAACCACAACACAAGCAGTCAAAATGCAAACAAAAAGAGACAACTCTGATAGTGCGTTGTATTTGAGTTGTACGCTTTTGGCGTCATCTGGTCCAACACCAGTGGAGACTAGGCTCTAAGAAAAGCCGTCTCGGGTGTGGACCAAACAATTTCAAGGACAGTGCATATCATTATCAGAGTTTTTTTTGCATTTTGACTGCTTGTGTTGTGGTTATTGCAAACATGATCCCTTGTATAAAGGTGTCAGTTTTGGTGCCAGATAAAAGGGTAAAAACCTATTACTATATCTTGATACTGGCAAAGGAGGTCTAGTAAAAGTATAATTGTGATTATTATTCCTCTGCTTCTGAATCTGGCAGCATGGCTTGGCGTGATTACGAACTGCTACAATGCAGCACTTAGGGATGCCACGGTGGCTAGGAGATGTTAACTACCTCGCCTGGTACACAGGAGGTCGTGAGTTCGTTCCCGACCCTGACGCCTGCTGCTGCTGTATATTTGGAGTTTGTGTGTGTCTCTCTTCCCGTGGTCGCTTGGATTTTTCTCCGGGTCCTCCGCTTTTTTTCCCCTCCACATTTAGAATCAACATCACCACGCGTTTTAGAATGTTATTTGTCTCCTGCTATGAATGTCGACGTGATGGCGATACGCAATTTCGTTGAGCTCTCATTTGTGGTCACCAGGTCGCTTACGAAAAAGAGCTACACAGCTTAATGGGCCTTACCTGCGTAGAATAAATCAACAAAAATTGTTGAATGGTTTCATAGTTTAGTACAACCTAGTTAAGTATACAACATCTATATTCTTAGGTTTTTTCGGTAAAGTCACGTAGGTAAAAAACATTTAAAAGTAAAATAAAAAAAATAAAATAAATTATAATAAATAATACTACATAAATAATAATAAAGCAATAAACTAAATAAATAAATAATAAATAATAAATAAATAACTATAAATAAAAAATACATTATTAATAAATAAATAATGTTTTTTACCTACGTGACTTTACCGGAAAAAAACCTAAGAATATGAATCCTTGCAGTCACGAAAGCTTCAAATCTAGAATACAACATCTAGTCATTCCAGCGAAGTACGCGCCCAGGACTGGGTTTCGGCTCATATGTCACGTGTCACTGCGCCACCGATATGGCCCCTGGAACTGCACGCGGCAAAGGGTTTCGGCGGCTTCGTTATCACGGGGAGCTGAGCCCCCCCCCCCTACCCCAACAACCCACCCCCCACGCCCCCCCCTCCCCACGGCCCCCCACGCCCCCCCCCCCTCCCCGTTAACCGCCGCGCCACCTGAGCTGGAGCGGCGCCCGTTGTGTCTTCTTGTTTTGTTCATCACGAGGTCGCCCGGGGTTTCCAATCGTAGCGGCGGGGTTTTCAAAAATGTATTTCGCTTCGTGAGTATTTTGTTTTTAAATCGCCGGTTGCCCCCCATCCCCTGCTGACTTGTGCCCCCCCGCCCCCCCCCCCGAACCTCCCCCCGCCCACCCGCCCCCCCCCCCGCCTCCCCTCTGCCCCCCACTTCCCCAGAGTCAACGAGACACAACGGAGCGGGCGGTGTGCGGCTTTAAAAATATAAAAACCTGCAACAGCGCTTATTTATCCTGTCCAACCGAGCGTGTCGCAAGCCATTGTGATTGTAACTGCACCCCCCCCCTTCCCCCAGCAAGCCTCATTTTCATCTCATTAACATCCACTCTCTCACTCTCTATCCCAGCTTTTAAAAAAGGTATTTTAATGTTTGCATATTTAACTTCTTTCGCACCGTACGTAGCCGAACGTGCTGAACAGAAGTGCCGTGTGAGTCTGTGGGTCTCTGTGTGAGTCTCTGGGTCTCTGTGTGAGTCTCTGGGTCTCTGTGTGAGTCTCTGGGTCTCTGTGTGCGTCTATGGGTCTCTGTGTGAGTCTATGGGTCTCTGTGTGAGCCTGTGAGTCTATCTGTGAGTCTCTGTGTGAGTCTATGGGTCTCTCTGTGAGTCTATGGGTCTCTGTGTGAGTCTCTGGGTCTATGTGTGAGTCTATGTGTCTCTGTGTGAGTCTATGGGTCTCTGTGTGAGTCTATCGAACTCTGTGAGTCTATGGCTCTATGTCAGTCTATGGGTCTCTGTGTGAGTCTATGTGTTTCTGTGAGTATCTGGGTCTCTATGTGAGTCTATGGCTATTTGTGAGTCTATGGGTCTCTGTGTGAGTCTATGGCTATATGTGAGTCTATGGGTGTCTGTGTGAGTCTATGGCTATATGTGAGTCTATAGGTGTCTGTGTGAGTCTATGGCTTTCTGTGAGTCTCTGGGTCTCTGTGTGAGTCTATGGGTCTCTCTGTGAGTCTCTGGGTCTCTGTGTGAGTCTATGGTTCTATGTGAGTCTCTGGGTCTCTGTGTGAGTCTGTTGTCTCTCTGTGAGTCTCTGGGTCTCCGTGTGAGTCTATGGGTCTCTCTGTGAGTCTCTGGGTCTCTGTGTGAGTCTATGGTTCTATGTGAGTCTCTGGGTCTCTGTGTGAGTCTATGGTTCTATGTGAGTCTCTGGGTCTCTGTGTGAGTCTATTGTCTCTCTGTGAGTCTCTGGGTCTCTGTGTGAGTATATGGGTCTCTCTGTGAGTCTCTGGGTCTCTGTGTGAGTCTATCGCTCTATGTGAGTCTCTGGATCTCTGTGTGAGTCTATGGCTCTATGTGAGTCTATGGGTCTCTGTGCGATTCTATGGGTCATAGCTGAAAGGGCAACCGTATTTTTTGGCGTTCAGTGCTACGAATAAAGATGGGGCCATATACTTCAAAACATCGCCTCGTGTAATATATATTATTCTCTTCATCACCACAGTGTTTTAGAGGGAAGTGTTTGCTATTACTGTCTGCGAGCAGTAATTTAATCTATCTGTTTCCAGCCTGCCGTGACGGTGTTTGTCTCATCATTTACAGCAGGAACCTTTTGGATTTGAATGTCCCCCCCCCCCCCATCTTCCACGTCCCCCCTCCTCCCAAACCTAACCCCAAATCGTTTCAATTGCAACTCCGGGAGTTCGAATGGAGCTGGCGACCTCCGGATTACGAGCACCAGCGTGCTTAACCCACTTTTAAAGCACACGATAGCATTTTAAACTAAACCAGAAACAGGTAGCAGGTAAGGCTCACTGGGCTACATAGATCATGTCGTCAGAAGCGACCTCTGGCTAGCACAAAAGTGGACTTATTATCATCATCATCACGTGGACATTTATAGCAGCTAAATACTCGAAACGCGCGATGTTGATTCTAAACGTGGAGGGGGAAAATCGGAGGACCGAGAGACATATCCGCGCGACCACGTGGAGAGACTTTTGACTTTTAAACAACTTTTATTGCCGCCAGCAGCAACAGCACTGGATGCGATTCCGATATGAAATACACAAAGTCACCAGCAACACAAATAAACGCTACAAATCCACGCGCTGTGGCGCTAAATGCACCGCGCACAACACGAAAGAAAAGTCACGTGGTGGTGGTGGTCATCGCGCACGCCACGGTGACGAGCGAGCGCTTCAGAAGGTAAACACGAGGGTGCAGTCCACGCTGGTGCAGAGAGGGGCTTGTCCGGCTCCCCAGCGTTCGAAGAAGACGTGCTGCACATCACCGACATGTGTGTGGTACATGGCGTGCTCCAGCCGGAGCCGCGCCTTGAGCAGGCCCCTGAACACTGGAAGCAGCACAGAGCAGCCGTCAGTGTCACCTTGCAGCATCTTTTTTCTCGTTATGTACATCGCCATCTTCGCTTGCGCGCAGGCGAAGTTGGCGAGGTCATGGCGCTTGTTAGCCAGGTAAGGCACCACCACATATACGAAGCTGCTGTTGTAGAAGGGTACCCCCAGTTTCCTGAAGATGTCCCCCAAAAGGCGGAGAGAGAGAGAGAGACACGCCAACTCCAAAAATACACCATGGAGTCGGGATTAAACCCATGATCTCTTGTATACCAGGCGAGGCAGTTAACATCTCGTCCCCCCCCCTCCACTACCCCCTCCCCTATCCAGACTAGCCCCCACCCCCCCTCTCACTTTACCCGCTCACTCACTCACACTGAATCGCATTCGAGGCATTATTCAAATTTCGCTCGCCGTCTCTCGCGCACGCTTGACGGAGCGCGAGATAGTTTCGTGGGGGGGGGGGGGGGGGGCGATGGATGGCGTGGAGACTCCAGGTGCGAGTGGGGGGCAGCAACAAACAGCACCCCCCGGCCGCATTGTGATGTTGGAGAGCGGCGTTGCTGTGAGGTCACAGGGAAGGTGGTTTACACTCATTCCTGTTTTTCTGTATCAAGGCATTAAATGTTTGATTTTTTTTTATAAGTATACCGTATAAAACAGTGGAAGATTATCGTTTGGTGTCTTGTCTGACCAAAGTCTTCATTTACTATTTCATTTGCTGATAATACAACTCCCAAAACTCAACAAAAAAACTAGGATTGCCCTTTGTAGCTCGCATATGCTGTTGGGGCAAGTGCTGTTAGCGAGTAGCACCTATGAAGGTCTGTACTATGGTTAAGTGGCCAGCACCACACCCAGCCGCCTTTGTATCCCGAGTGGCGATGTTTACACGCAGCACCAGGTACTCATTTGCGGACTGAGTCGACCTCGGGGAGACCGAGAATCCGTTCAGATAATTGTCGCCGGTGTTGACCGCGAACGGGAATTGAACCCCGGGGGCGCCGGGTTCGAAGTGCAACGTGCTAACTGCTACATTGCCGCTCCACACACACACACACCGACACACAAGACAAAGACCCCCCATATAGCCTTAGCAGACTGTAGGGGCAAGTGCTCTTAGCGAGCACCTATGAAGGCCGCAACGGTACACGAGGGGATGGGTGGCCAGCACCACGCCCGACCGCCTTTGTCTCCCCAGTGGCGATGTTTACACACCGCACCAGGTACTCATTTAAGGCTGAGTCGACCTAGGGGATTCCCAAGACCGGTTCAGATAATCGTCACTGGTGTTAGCTGTGAGCGGGAATTGAACCCGTGTCGCCGGGTTCATAGCGCAGCGCGCTAACCGCTACACAGACACACCGACACACACACACCGACACACACACACATACCGACACACACACACCGACACACACACACACATAGACAGAGAGACACACGCAAATAAAAACGTGGGAAAAAATGTGGCGAGGCGTGCTCATATACTACCGGTAAATATGTTCGTAAACATTGGGCCAACACACAAAGACCTTGGGCAAAGAATGAACAATATATATAAAAAAAACAATCCTTGACTGACAGAACTGCTCTCTCCCCGACCCCCTCTTCCCCCTCCCCTACATCACCGCCACCCTCATTTTAATTCGTGCGTAATGCACTTTTCTTCTCTCTCGCTCTCTCTCTCTCCCTCTCTCGCTCGCTCTCTCTTCCCAATGCCATATTTATGCTTCAACAGGCTCATTTTCCCGGCCGAGGCCGCATAGAAAACGGGGGGGGGGGGGGGGGCGGCCCCTTCCCCCCCCGCCACCCCTGGATGCTAAGCAATGTCTCTCGATGAATAAAATATCCTTCTTTTCGCGCGCGTCCCTGCCGATCTGTGTGGGGTGTTTTTTTTTCCTTTTCCGAAGGCATCTGCTTTAAAGTTGTTGTTGTTTTATTTTTTACGTGGCAGGAAACAAGTGAATGGGATTATAATGAGAAATGCTGTGGGGGAGGCGGAGTGAGGGGGGCAGGGGGGGGGGCTGGTTGAGGGGGGGGGTGGATTTAAATTCTCACCTGCCTATCAGGTATAAGCACAGGTATTCATAAACGGAAATCGTTGGTTACTGTTGTTGTTGTTGCCACTGGTGTTGTTGTTGAGTGAAATGAGCATGATAATTAATGCTTTTGTTCATTTGGATGGCGCGTTCGATATACACAGACGCACACAGACACACACGGACATACCCACGGACGGACGTGTTGCAGACAAAGATACAGAGGAAATCCCATTCAGCCTTTCAGGGCCTGTCGTTTGTGGGAGTATCTCCGTTCGTGGCAGGATTTATTTTAAGTGTAATGAAGGAGGGCCGTTGCCCCCAAAACATCACCTATTATGCATTTGTTTCCCTTTCAAGGCCACACGGTGTCATTTTTACGGAGGTGTTCATGTATTTGTGTTAATTGTGCACCACTGCCAACGCAGCCGCATCAGCTGCATCATCATCAGCAGCAGCAGCAAACACATTGTGTCAGGCTGTTGTGGTAAGAAGTGCTGTTGGCGAGCACATGTTAAGCCGGCGAAGATACGGTCGGCACCGAGGCCGCCATTGTCTCCCCAGATTGCCGATGCCACAATTCAACTCACGCCTTGCACACGAGTTTGTGCGACACGGTGGCTAGGAGATGTTAACTACCTCGCCTGGTATGCAGGAGGTCATGGGTTCGTTCCCGACCCTGACTATGCCTGCTGCTGTATATTTGGAGTTTGCGCGTCTCTCTGGCCTTGGTCACGCAAAATTTATAATTTCTCTGGGTCCTTCAGTTTTCCCCTCCACATTTAAACCCAACATCACGCGTTTAGAGTAGGTGGCTGCTATAAATGTCCGGGCGGCGATAAGCCACTTCGTTAAGCTACAATTTGTGGTAGCCAGGACACTTCAGAGTGGGCCTCACCACCTGGTAAAATTGAAATTGTAAAAACTACATAATTTCGTCGTTCCATCTCCACGAAGCATGTCCAGCCGGGCGAATCCTCTGTCATTTCATCAGTGGTCCCATCCATTGGCCATCATTGTGCCTATGTTACATTGGAAATTCTGATATGTCTCTGGTTCTGTGTTTTATCTCTCTCTCAAATGTAGCATTCTCAGGAAGAACGTAATCAACCAGGTAGGGGGTTGACTGTTATGTTATCCGACTCTCTGTTGTATTACATTACATTTCTAAGTATACTAGATTTGTGTTTCTCTTTCGTTTATACCTGATGATGATTGCTTGTGTTGCAATCAAAACGTCGCATGCTACTATTTAATGTATTATTTTCTCTGTAAACGTCACTTTACCGAAAGAACCAAAGAGTAACGCGTTGCTTGTCAGACGCCCGGCGCTCCGCCCGTTGCTGTTGAGCGTCACTCCTCCGTGCCCTCCGTTGTTGTTGGAGGGCGACTGCCTCAAAATGTTCTTCTGTAGCGTCCTTGACGAGTCGCCTCCTCCACAGAGGCCGATCATGTACACACCACGGAGTCTCAAGGCTCGTTTGCAGCAACTCATTTGCTGCATTTGGACCCCGCGGTAAATGCTTTAAGAAGAAATCGAGAATGTATTTATGTTCTTAACAGCGACAAATCATTGACCACCAATGCAATGCCACTTATAACATGATCCTTTGTAATAAGTGAAATACCTTTTTTAAGCAAAGATAATTAATTGACTTTTCATTTCTCAATTAAGGGGTTTCATCCGCTCCATTAACGCACGTTCCACTCCATTGTCTCTATGGCCTGCACTTCCCCGAATTCCACTCCATCATCATCAGCAGCAACAGCCATCATCTATCTACTGCTTGATGAAGGCCTTCCAAAGCTTGTCACCATCTTTCACAGCCAAGAATGTCGGCTCCTGCACACGAGTTGAAGTCAAAGCGAGCGGCACGCACCGGCTGTACATTAAGCTTTCAGGTGAAACGAATTAAAAACAAACTTTTGATTTAAAGCTTTCGTGACTGCAGGGATTCATATTCTTGGTTCTTTCGGTAAAGTCACGTAGAAGGGATACAATAAATAATAAAAATAGAAAACAATAAAATTATCACGACGTTTCGATGGCAACAAAAGCAATCGTCATCAGGTGTGAAAACCACGGCAAGAAAATCAAAAAAGGAAAAAAAACTATTTAAAAAATTGTATTTTACCAGGTAAAGCCCACTGAGCTGTTTAGCTCTATTTGAGAAGCTACCTGGCCAAAACTGCTCGCTCAACGAAGTGGCTTATCACGTGGAAATGAATAGTAGTAGCCAAATACTCTGAACGCGTGATGATGTAGATTCTAAATGTGGAGGGGAAAACCGGAGGAACCGGGGAAAAATCCACGCGACCACGGGGAGAGAGACACGCAAAGTCCAAATATACAGCAGGCGTCAGGGTCGGGATCGAACTCACGACCTCCTGCATACCAGGCGAGGTAGTTAACATCTCCTAGCCACCGTGATGATGATGAAAGATCGAAACCACAAACTCAAAATATACATCAGGCCTCAGGATCTGGATCGAACTCACGACTTCCTGCATACCAGGCGAGGTAGTTAACATCTCCTAGCCACCGTGATAATAGATGAAAGATAGAAACCACAAACTCAAAATATACATCAGGCCTCAGGGTCGGGATCGAACTCACGACTTCCTGCATACCAGGCGAGGTAGTTAACATCTGCTAGCCACCGTGATAATGATGAAAGATAGAAACCACAAACTCAAAATATACAGCAGGCGTCAGGGTCGGGATCGAACTCACGACTTCCTGTACACCAAGGGAGGAGAAGAGGGGAGGGGTTGTGCGATGGGGGGTGGGGGGTCAGCGGCGTTTGGGGGGGGGGGGTCACGTGGTGATAATGGGGGGGGGGGGGCTTGCTCCTGCTGTGTGTGTCAATGCTCCACTCGACGAGGTTAAACATTTTGTTTCGCCATATAATTGTCGCTCGTTACAAACAAGCGGGCGGCCAATAGGCTCCGCGTTATTGTTGTGTTCACTCTTGTTGTCGTTGTTGTTATTGTTGTTGTTGTTCCCGTCGTGCTGGGGGGGGGGGCTGAGCCAGCGAGCGAGTGGGAGGGGGGGTGAGCCAGCGAGCGAGTGGGAGGGGTGAGCCAGTGAGCGAGTGGGGGGGTGAGCCAGTGAGCGAGTGGGGGGGTGAGCCAGTGAGCGAGTGGGGGGGGGTGAGCCAGTGAGCGAGTGGGAGGGGTGAGCCAGTGAGCGAGTGGGGGGGGTGAGCCAGTGAGCGAGTAGGGGGGGTGAGCCAGTGAGCGAGTAGGGGGGGTGAGCCAGCGAGCGAGTAGGGGGGGTGAGCCAGCGAGCGAGTGGGGGGGTGAGCCAGTGAGCGAGTGGGGGGGTGAGCCAGTGAGCGAGTGGGGGGGTGAGCCAGCGAGCGAGTGGGGGGGGTGAGCCAGTGAGCGAGTGGGGGGGGGGGGGTGAGCCAGCGAGCGAGTGGGGGGGTGAGCCAGTGAGCGAGTGGGGGGGGGGGGGGCTGAGCCAGTGAGTGGGGGGGGGGGGTGAGCCAGCGAGTGAGCGAGAGAGAGTCGCGATCGGACGTCAGGGCCCGTGGCGAGCGAGCAAGCATCTCACGTGGCGCTTGACTGACTCAATATTTTTCTTTGAATAAAATAACATTCAATGAGAAAGTTTTTTTTTTAAATTCTTTACTCTTTCTGGACGTAATTTTGTTCGTCTCTAAAATGTGACGTTTTGACTCAAGAAAAAAAACGCCGTTGAAGGATTTGGTTGTTAAATTGTCGTTCAAAAAATATGCACATTTAATTTGTCTTGCAATTAATCTTCAGGTAACATGTGGCCACCATGATATTATTTTGGTGGTGGTGGTGGTTGTTGCTGTTGGACGAGCGATGTTGTGCCCCTGTGGTTGCCTTAGCACGCTCCGTCACTATACCCGGCAAAAAGCTGAGTTCAATTCCCGCACCACGCACAACACGAGTGGCGAGTGAAATCTAACCCAGGCCCTTCACCACCACCAGCCCCCCCCCCCAAACCTTGACCCCCAAGTCCTGGGACAAACCCTCTACCCCCTGCCAGCGCCCACCTCCACCAGTTCACCAATCCGCACCAACCAGCATGGCGAAGTATGGTAAAAAAAATCCTCCTCCGTGCCTGGCACGGACTGGTGAAGGCTTTCGTCTCGCGAACGGATCGATTTGACAAAGGGCTGTGAATTATGATCAGGAATTATGACGATTGTCATCATCATTATCATAACTTTAGACTTTAAACTTTCGTGACTGCAGGAATTCATATCATTGGTTCTTTCGGTAAAGTCACGTAGACAGAAAACTAAAATCTAAATTTAAAGCAAAAAACCCACGACGTTTCGATCGCAGCACAAGCGGCCTTTTTCAGGTGGAGAGAAAAAAAGAAGACCGCTTGTGTCGCGATCGAAACGTCGTGGGTTTTTGCCTTTTAACTTAGAGTTTTGTTTTCGATCTAAGTGACTTCACCGAAATTACCAATAATATATATTACGCATAACTACTTTCCAAATCTTACCACAACAACAACAATTTTATTTTGTTATTTTTACCAGGTAAGGCCCCACTGACGCCCGAAAGTTCTTCTTCAGAAGTGATCGGGCCATCACAACTGCGAGCTCAACGCAGTGGCTCGCCACCGTCACGTGCAAACGCATCGCGGGCAGTCAAATGCTCGTTTAACGCGTGACGTTCGTGCTCAATGTGGAGAGAGAGAGAGAGAAAGGAGGACCCGGAGAATAATCCACGACGAGCACACGAGCACACACACAGAGAGAGAGAGAACATGCAAACCTTGACGAAGAAGACGGAAACCTGAATGACAATCTTCTTGGTTCTTTCGGTAAAGTCACGTAGAAGGGAAATAATAAAATAATAATGAAAATAAAACATAATAAAATAATTCTCACGACGTTTCGGCCACAACCAAGAACAGGTCTGTCGGGAAGACAGCGTCATTCAGACGCTGTCTTTCCGACAGACCTGTTCTTCACCTGAGGACGGCTGCTTGGGTTGTGGCCGAAACGTCGTGAGAATTACTTTATGTTTTATTTTGTATTATTTTATTATTTCCCTTCTACGTGACTTTACCGAAAGAACCAAGAAGATGAATCCCTGCAATCACGAAAGCTTTAAATCGAAACTGAATGACAATACCGCCCAGTGTATCATTCCAGAGCCCGCATCGCTTGCTAATAAACACTCAGCTCCCCTCCACCCCACCCCATCAAAGCGGTAATTATTCACTTTCATTCACAAGGCCAGTGCGACCGGGGGTGGGGGGGGGAGCACGTGAATGCCCACTCGAAGGCAGCATAACAAAGCGCCGAAAAAATGACAAAAGAATAACAGTGGAAGGGTGCCTTTTTATTTTACTTGATTCAGTGAAATGAATGCATTGTGCAGACTGACATGACCCACTCCATGCGCTTTTTGCGATTTGATTCCGCCAGTGACAGATCTTCAAAAGGCATTCAGCCCAAAGTTGTTTCATGCCTTACTCCTCCCAAGCCTGAATGTGCCTGACATCCGTCTACCACCACCACCACCACCGCCTCCACCACCACCACCGCCTCCACCACCACCACCACCACCGCCTCCACCACCACCACCACCACCGCCTCCACCACTACGTGTGAGCGTGCAATCCATGCCACTCCCCGAGTGCACAGAATACTTGAGCGTTCTTCCACCCCTCCCTCTCATCTCAGGCCCCCCCCCCCCTTTTGCCCCCCATCCCCTCTTCACACGCACCCCCCCACCCATCCATTCCGCCCTTCACACGCCCCACCGACTCCTTAGCACTCTGCCTACCACTCCCCTCCCACACACCCCCCCCTTCACCCCCCCCCCCCCGTCGTCCTCTCTCTGAGTCGTCCTCTCTCTTGAGTCCAGAGTGAGCGACTCGTGTGTGTCGCCTCGTTACACGTCGAGGTTGTTATTATTATTATTGCCAGAAAAAAAAAACGATTCACTCTGTCGAATGTTTGAATGTTGAGCTTCTTTCACACCGTACGTGCGAGTCGATGGGGTCTCTGTTCGAGTCTATGGGTCTATGCGTGAGTCTATGTGTCTCTGTGTGAGTCTATGGGTCTCTGCGTGAGTCTAAGGGTCTCTGTTCGAGTCTATGGGTCTATGCGTGAGTCTATGTGTCTCTGTGTGAGTCTATGGGTCTCTGCGTGAGTCTAAGGGTCTCTGTTCGAGTCTATGGGTCTATGCGTGAGTCTATGGGTCTCTGTGTGAGTCTATGGGTCTCTGTGTGAGTCTATGGGTCTCTGTGTGAGTCTATGGGTCTCTGTGTGAGCCTATGTATGTGTGTATGTTGAACTTCTTTCGCACCGTACGTAGCGAGCCGTGCTAATCAGAGGTGTAGAAGGACAACAAACTAAACACACAAACAGCAGTTCTAAAGAAATCAGTTTTTATTCGAGCACCACTTCCATCGTCATCTTTGCGTCTTCTACCATCTCCATAATCTGCATCACCACCACCACCTTCGTCACCACCACCACCATCGTCTCCACCACCACCACCATCGTCACCACCACAATTCTCACCACCACCACCACCACCATCGTCACCACTACCACCATTGTCACCATCACCACCACAATTCTCACCACCATCGTCACCACCACCATCGTCATCACCACCACCATCGTCACCACCACCACCACCACCACCGTCACCACCACAATTCTCACCACCACCTTCGTCACAACCACCACCACCACCATCAACAGAGCAATGGAGACATGGCGGGGGGGGGGGCGGGGGGTGGTTGGTGGGGGAGTGGGGGGGAGGGGAGGCGCTGCGCCCCCCTCTTGTCTCGTTTAACAAAACGAAGTTCAAGAGGCGCCGTCGCCCCCCCCCCCGACTCCCTCGCGCTCCTCGTGGGCGCGAGGGATTCGAGGGCCTCTTGACTCCCCCCGCACTCCGCAGCGAGAGCCCCTTGAGCGGAGGGACGCGGCACCTCGCATCAGTGACGAGCCAGTAGAGCCACGTGCATGACGTCTCACGAAAGCGCGTTTTTGTTTCATTTGTTTTGTGAGTGTCGATTTTTTTTTTCCCGTAAAAAAATGTTTTTGTTAGAAATATTTGTAAAAAAAAAAAAAATCTTAATTTTTTTTATTTCATTTTTTATTTAACTCCTCGCGAGTTTTTCGTGCCACCGGCCGATTCGTGTCTGCGGAGCTGCGCTCTCGGATGCGAGTCTTAAGGTCGCGCTGGCAGAAGACGTCTTACACTTTATCATAAGAATCTAAAAAACTATTTCTAAAATATATATAAACCAAACCTTCCAACCCCCCCCCACCACCGCCTCCCACCTCACCCACCGTACGTACATCTGACATCTCCGGTTTGTTTATAAACAACGGGCCGTGTAACGGGTGAGCCCGCGGGAATTTGCAATCCAGAAGTGGCCGATTCGAACATCGGTGTCAGTAAAAAGAGCTTTACAGCTCATCGGATTCCTCCAGCATAAATACATATTGTGACGATTCTGATATCTCCCCACGCGCCCGGTAAAACAATCCCCCCCCTCCCATACCACAGGCTCTGTCCATCCAGCAGTAGACAGAACATGTGTTCACCACCACAGTCAGTCGACGATCAGCTGGTCGCACGTGGTGGGGTGAAGTGTGGGCGCTCCTGCCTTCATCGGGAACGTCTGCGCAAGAGTGGAAGAATAGGCCAAAGCACTCTCAAAAGATGTCGTGTGCAAAGCCGAGTCTAGTGCAGGCCCTGAGATGTGCAAGCGATTGTTGGGCTGCAATAAAATAAATACCTGCAATTACCTAGAAACTAAAATGAGATGATTATTGACGATGAAAATTCAACGAAAGCTGAGAGAAAAGGATAGGAGCACGTGCATTCGAGAACAAAGACAAAGATCCCCCGTATAACCTTGAATATAGTGTCGGGGCAAGTGCTGTTAGCGAGCACCTATGAAGGCCGGCACGGCACACGAGGGGGTGGGTCGCCAACACCACGCCCGGCGATGTTTACACATCTCACCAGGTACTAATTTGAGGCTGAGTCGACCTAGGGGAGGCCCAGGAACGGTTCAGATAATCGTCACCGGTGTTGGCCGTGAGGGAAATCGAACCCGGTTCGCCAGGTTTGTAGTGCAGCGCGCTAACCACTACACCACCGCTCCCCACAATTTGAGAACGCACGCACACACACATCATACGAAAATTGAGCTTGAATAGGACACGACGCTAATTCCACATTCCTATGGCAAGGACAATTTCAGATATGGTGCTGAGCGCGTGAGCCACCATGTCACTGCTACTGGTTTCATCGCTATAACTTTCAATCTTTGCTCCTTAATCTTGTGTATAATAATAATAATTTCATTTCATCGATAGCGTCATTCGTGAAATTGCATCCCACAACGCTGGACCGTCATTTAGCCCAATCCCCTTACACAGACGATACAAAAATAAAACCGCCACTAAATTAGAAAATAAAAAAAAATAATACATAAATAACGACAAAGGGAAACAAATCACGTAACTAGAAAATGATCATCACAGAGATGAAGAAATTAAAATAAATAAATCCGTTCGGTCTCCACGCCCCAGACCACAATCCCAACATTTCCCCGGATTTAGGAGAAACTTCACAGCAGGGGTGATGGAGCGGGCAAAAAGTTACGAGCCAGTTGGACCATGGTATAAATACATATTTTCCAGAGTATGCCTGGTCAAATAAATAGGCATTTAAATTTCGATTTAAAGCTTTCGTGACTGCAGGGATTCATCTTCTTGGTTCTTTCGGTAAAGTCACGTTGAAGGAAATAATACAATATTTTATTATGTTTTATTTTTATTATTTTATTATTTCCTTCTACGTGACTTTACCGAAAGAACCAAGAAGATAAATAGGCATTGAGTTCGAATCTGAATGAGTGAATGGATTTGATTTGTCGGATGTGTAGCGGGAGAGTGTGCCAGACCGTATATTTTATTTTAAACCACACGAATTACTCATCCGCGACCTAGTGTCCCTAATTCAATCGAGCACACAGAGTAATTCTCGCGACGAGGAGTATTCGAGTGGCGGGCGTGTGCCCTTGAGTATAATCGTCAAACACATTCCGTCGATATCACTGTGTGGCCTTAAATGGGTGGGTTTTTTTCTTTATTTCTCTTTCTCAATACGAAATAAGAAGAAATAGCATTTTAAAATATACAATGAGAAATGTCAACACTTGGCTTTCCATTGAGCAAATTCCACAAGGGTTCGAAGCGCTTTACATCACAAACAAGTGAGTTTCAAGATGTGATTTAGAAAGTGTAACAGGCAGACGATAGACAACGTTTCGAGTAAGGGTCCACAATGATCCCTCCTTTTTCTTCAAAGCAAATGGATGAACAAGGCTCATTGCCCGAAACGTCGCCTATTATTTACATGTTTTCCTATTCAAGGCCACACACGCGCGGTGTTACTCACGAATGTGTTGGGAGTTTGTTGTTGTTGTTGTTATTGTTGTTGTTGTTATTGTTTGTGCTTTTGCACCACCACTACAAAAGTTGCATCCAGCAGCAGCACCGAAGAATGTATTCAAGACAAAGACAAATGTTCCCCGTATAGCCTTTAATAGGCTGTTGGGGCAAGTGGTGTTTGTGTTGGTGCAAGCGCTGTTTGCGAGCACCTATGAAGACCACCACGACAGACGAGGGGGTGGGTGGCCAGCACCACGCCCGGCCGCCTTTGTCTCCCCAGTGCAGATTGTTTACACACCGAACCAGGTACTTATTTGAGGCTGAGCGGACCCCAGGGGAGGCCTAGGATCGGTTCATATTTTCGCCACTGTTTATGACCATGAGCGGGACTCAAACTCGGGTTCCCGGGTTCATAGCGAAGTGTGCTAACTACTGCAATCAATCATACATGAACAACAACCGCCATTCGCCACTAAGTGGCGGTGACGTCACCACGACGCTTGTGCCAGGCCATGTGCACCTTGAGGCCACGTGAAGTGTCGAACGCCCGCTGGCAGGAGGTCACGGGGCAGACCCAGGTGCCACGGGTCGACTGACTGACCATTCATGATCACACACAGACACACACACACAGACGAGCGCACGTGCAAAAAAACAATACCAAGCAATAGGAGATAACCCTGCCCTGGCCTGGATAAAATGGAGGGGGTGCAGAGATATGAGGTGGGCATGGGGGGGTGGTAAGGAGGTGGGGGGGGGGGAGATGGTGGCGTCTGCATTTCCTTCGGCAGTCGTCTTTGCATCGGAACCAACTGGGGGCACTCATTCCACCAAGGGTCCCAAGTTCCCAGCTCTCATTAGCACTGTCATGCCCGGCTCGGAGAGAAGAGCGAGAGAGAGAGAGAGGAAGGGAGAGATTGGAGTTGGGTTTGTGACAGTGAATAGGGGGGGGGGGGGGGGCGATGGGGCAGGATAGTGGGCGCAGTGTGTGTGTGTGAGTGTGAAGTTGGGAAGGAATTGTTGGACGGATGAAAAGACACAAAGACGAAGATTCCCCCCGTGTATCCCGACGCAGGGTGTGGAAGCAAGCGAGCACCTCCGTGAAGATGCAGCACTGCACACACGGGATGTGCTGTGTGCGTGCGTGCGCGCGTGTGTGGCCAGTACCATGCCTGGCCACCTTTGTCTCCCAGATGCCGATGATTACACACAAACACATGCCACTAGGTGGGCCCATTTTAGGCTGAGTCGACCTAGGGGTATAGGTGAGACCCAGGACCGGTTCTGACGACAACCACAGATGTTAGCCGTGGCTGGGAATATCAACTTTGCACACTCGGTTCGTAGGGCAGTGCGCTAACAACTGCGCTACGCACAGAAGCAAACGAAAAAGTCCCCTGTGTAGCCTACACAGGCTGTTGAGGCAAGTGCTGTTAGACAGGACGGGAAAGACAAAGATCACCCGTGTAGCCTTAACAAACTGTTGGGGCAAGTCCAGTTAGCAAGTAGCACTTATGAAGGCCGGCACGGCATACGAGGGGGTGGGTGGGCAGCACCACGCCCGGCCGCACAAGGTACTCATTTGAGGCTGAGTCAACCTAGGGGAGGCCCATGACCGGTTCAGAAAATCGTCACTGGTGTTGACCGTGAGCGCGAATCGAACTCGGGTCTCCGGGTTCGTAGCGCGGCGCGATAACCGCTACACCACCGCTCCCCACAACAACAACCGCCATTCGCCACTAAGTGGCGGCGACGTCACCACGACGCTTGTGCCAGGCTACGTGCACCTTGAGGTCACGTGAAGTGTCGAACGCCCGCTGGCAGGAGGTCACGAGGCAGACCCAGGTAGGCCACGGGTCGACTGACTGAGATGACTTGCACACACACGCAAGCGCGAGCGTGCGGGCACCAACGATTTAAATCATTCTGGATTTGAAGCTTTCGTGACTGCAAGGATTCATACTCTTAGTTCTTTCGGTAAAATCACGTAGGTAAAAAATGAAATAAAAATTAATAAAAATAAAAAATAAAATCACGACGTTTCGGAGGCAACACAAGTCTCCGTCATCAGGTGGGACCGTCACAGCCAGATTTGCTGCATCAAGTCCTCACTGTAATAGCGATTATAAAAAAAAATGTGTGTGGTGGGTAGCTGGTGGGGGGATGTGCGATGGGAACGCGTCGTGTCTGGGCGAGCCAGCGAGCGAATGAGCGCGATCTGGGGCTTTTCGCAGACGGCAAGAGACCGACGACTCCGACATTAATCATCTTCATAAATCATCATCGTACTTTCGAGGGCATCTCTCGGAGGGACCCTAAGCACCGCGGCCGCGCCCCTCCCCCCCCCCATCATCACCACTCCCTTCTTCACAACTCAACCAAAACCACCCATGCCCACTTCATGCCTCCCACTAGAATTCGTCACCCCTCCATGACAGTTTTTCCTACCCCTGTCGCGGCGTTGTGGCTCTGTGTGATTCTTCACGTCAACCCCCCCCCCCCTTCTCGAAACCCCTGCTCCGCCGCCCCCCCCCCAACACAGCTCCCTAGTGCCCCCCCCCCTCACCCCCCCCCCCCCCTTCTGCTACGGCACCATATATATTTTTTGTGTTTTCCCAAACGATGCTGCGAACCGCCATTCGGAGCGTGTCACCCCCCCCCCTCTCTCCCCCCAGTGAGCGCTCATTTCCAGAAATGAGATTTCCCGAAAGCTTAAAACGACGGACACCACAACCACCACCACCACCACCACCATCATCACCATCATCACCGTCCATCAAATCAAGTGCTGTCACCACAGTCACAACCGTCGTCGTCGTCATCAGAATCTTCATTTAGACTGCAGGAGGAATCCGATGAGCCAGGCAGCTCTTTTTCAGAGACATCCAATTGGGGCACGGGGTCAACAATTTTGAAATATTCGCCGAGTACAATTCCCGCACCACGCTCAACACGAGCGACGAGTGACATCTCTCCCAGTTCTTGGACCCACCCCCGCTCCACGCCCCCCCCCCCCCCCAGTTCACCAATCCTCACCAACCAGCATGGTGAAGTATGGTTAAAAATCCTCCTCCGTGATTGACACGTAATGGTGAGAGCCTTCGCCTAGCAGGGGACCGGTTTGACAAAAGGGCTGTAAATTATGATCAGGAATTATGATGATTGTTATCATCATTATCACAACTATTTCCAAACATCTTCTAAAAATAAAAAATGTTTTATTTTTATTACTTTATTATTTCCATTCTACGTGACTTTACCGAAAGAACCAAGAAGATGAATCCCTGCAGTCACGAAAGCTTTAAATCAAAATTTTATTTCAAAACATTCCCACAACAACTGAAACAAAATAATTTTTATTTTACCGGGTAAGGCCCACAGGAGCTCGATAGCTCCCTTTCAGAAGCGACCTGGTCATCATAAATGACAGCTCAACGAAGTGTCTCATCATCATCATCATCATCTCGTGGAAATGTATAACAGCCAAGTGCTCTGAACGCGCGATGTTGATTCTAAATGTGGAGAGAAAACCCGGAGGACACGGCGACAAATCCACGCGAACACGGGGAGAGAGAGAGAGAGACATACAGACTCCAAATATACAGAAGGCGTCAAGTTTGGGATCGAATCCACGACGTCCTGTATACCAGTTGAGGTAGTTAACATCTCACCATCGTGGCGCCCACTGTTAGTAGAACAGCAACGTTGAATAAAACGTTGTGGACACCATCATAATCATCATCTTCACCGTGATCGCACAAACCACTATCTCCATAATCAATATCTTTGACATCATCATTTTTACCATCCCTGCCACAGCGATTAGTATGATAGCAGCCATAGCTACCATCACAGCCAGCACTGGCACCATCATCATCACAGCCGTTATCACTATGGACACGAGAATCGCAGCTGCATCAGCAAGTCGCAAAAGCTGATGTCAATGCTGTAACCGCTACCACCACCACCAGCATCGCCACCACTGCCAACATTACCACTGCCAACACCACCACGACAGCCAACACCACCACCACCACAGCCAACACCACCACCACCACCACCACAGCCAACACCACCACCACCACCACAGCCAACACCACCACCACCACAGCCAACACCACCACCACCACCACCACCACAGCCAACACCACCACTACCACAGCCGCCACCACCATTACCACTGCCAACACCACCACCACCACAGCTACCCATTAACACCATAACCATCAACGCCATCACCATGACCGCAACCATCATCAACCACAGCCGCCACTGCCACCACTGCTACCCACCGTGACGTTCGACACTGCCGCCACCATCAAGCATTACTGTCCGAAGTGGACATCACAGAGCTACATCTGAGATCCCTTTCAAGTGAACTATCGTCCACATGGCAGGGACAGCATTTCCACCACCCGCACTGCCACGCAGAGCGATGTTCGTCGCATTACAGTCAAACTCAATGTTTTTTACATCGCAGAGATATTTTTTTTCTTCCGCCAAATGGAATTGAATGAAATGTTATTTTATTTTATTTGGAGCAGTGCCCTTTGCTGAATGGGCTGAAACCATCAACTTACTGCACGTGTGCACCTGGTTTATAATCGCAACTCAGTCTATCAGTCGCTCTGCGAGTCTATTAGTCTCCGAGTGTCTATGTAAGTCTCCAGGGATCTCTATCCATGTCTGTGGGTCTCTTTGTAAGTAATTCGTGATCGGGTGGAGATGATTAACTCACCGCTTATGCAATTTTAACTTTTAAACTTTCTTTATATTTATTCATAGGGATCTGTTTAACTTTTCTCAATGTTGCACTCCTATCGGTTAATTTTTCCATTGTTCTTCTTGGTTCTTTCGGTAAAGTCACGTAGAATGGAAATAATAAAATAATAAAAATAAAACATAATAAAATAATTCTCACGACGTTTCGGCCACAACGCAAGCAGCCGTCCTCAGGTGAAGAACAGGTCTGTCATTCAGACGCTGTCTTTCCGACAGACCCGAAGACGGCTGCTTGCGTTGTGGCTGAAACGTCGTGAGAATTATTTTATTGTGTTTTATTTTTATGATTTTATTATTTCCATTCTACGTGACTTTACCGAAAGAACCAAGAAGATGAATCCCTGCAGTCACGAAAGCTTTAAATCGAAATTTTGCCATTGTTGTTGTTGTTGTAACTCGTTGGACCTGCCCCGACTGGACATCAGTGAAAAACAGCTTCATAGCTCATCGGATTCCTCCTCCGGTCTCAATAAAGATTCCGATTCTGACGGTGACACCCACTTGAGAATACGGTGTAATCACGACTCAGTCTGTGCGAGTCTGTACGCCTCTTTGTGAGCCTATGGGCCTCCGTGTAAGTAGTTGGCGACTTGACTGAGACCATCATGTCACTGCACTTGGGAACCCAGTTCAATCGCAGTTTGGTGGCTGAAAATCGCATTTTCAACTAAGAACTAAAAAATAAATTTCATGTTAACAGGCAAGGCCCACTGAGCTGTATAGCTGTTTTTTTTCAGAAGCTACCTGGTCACCACAAATGACGGCTCAACGAAGTGGTTTATCATCATCGCGTGGAAATGTATCGCAGCCAAATACTCTAAACGCGCGATGTTGATTCTACATGCGGAGAGGGGGAAACCGGAGGGTCCGGAGGAAAAAAATCCACGCGACCACCGGGAGAGAGAGACAACGCAAACTTCAAAGATACAACAGGCGTGAGGGGTCAGGATTGAAGCCACGACCTCCGGTCGACCAGGCGAGGTTAGTTCACGTCTCGCCACAGTGGAGCGACATCCTGGATTCGAACCCGGGGTTCTTAGCGGTGGCCGGCTGAACGCTCCGACCTACTGTGGGAGGTGGGGGGAGGGGGGCGGGGGGGGGCTCCCTCGTGTCTCCGCAATGGCAAATGTCAATCACCGGGTCTCCCTCGCACGCAACAATAAATGCCCACAACCCCAGGGCACCGCTTGGCACAAAAAAAAACGAAGAAAGTGAACGTCAAAAAAAATTCCAATCGATCTCGCGACGACTACGACGACGCTGGGTAAACTGGAAACGGGGGGGAGGAGGGGCGCGATTCGTTTCAAGTGGCAAGCGACGCGCTCGGGAGCAGAACAAAGGCGCGTGGTGGTTATTTATTTAAATCGTCTATTTATTTTTAAACTTGGACCTTCGGAAAGAGAGGGGAGAAAAATGTAAAGCGCGCGCGTTCGTTAAACACGTGCACCTGTCCGCTGCCGCTGCCGGACGGACGTGCGGATGGGGTGGATGGGGTGGATGGGATGGAACGTGAGCGGATAAGGTTTATTGACGCCAACGAAAAAGAATGCCAAGTTTCCGGTGGGAGCTAAAGAGGAGGAGGAGGAGGAAGCCCTTTGAGCTTCTGACACGGGGGCGAGAAACTAAAACTATATATCTTCTTGGTTCTTTCGGTAAAGTCACGTAGGAAGGGAAATAATAAAATAATAAAAATCAAACATAATAAAATATTTTTATTTTAAGAATAAAATAATAATAAAAATGAAACATAATAAAATATTTTTATTTTATTATGTTTTATTTGTATTAAAATATTTGTATTTTATTATGTTTTCTTTTTATTATTTTATTATTTCCCTTCTACGTGACTTTACCGAAAGAACCAAGAAGATGAATGCCTGCAGTCACGAAAGCTTTAAATCGAAATGAAACTATATATTTTTATTTTACCAGCTAAGCCCCCCTCCTCCCACCCTCCCCGCCACTGAGCTACATAGCTCTGCTCAGAAGCAACCTGGCTATTACAAAATGATAGGTCAACGAAGTGGATTTTTTAAAAATATGTATGAAGCAAGCAAATACTCTGAACGCGTGCTGATTCTAAATATGGAGCTCTCACCGGCGGTCTAAATTGGTCTGTTTGTAATTTTAGTTTTGTTTACGTTCTCTTATTTCCATCTTCCAGCGCCCCAAGTTGCAACAAATTGTTGGAGAGCCGCGAAATTATCATTAAATTTTAAGACTTAATTTCGGATTGCAACGTCTCACTTAAAAAAAAAATAACAACATATTCTTGGGCTCACAATAGTTTTTTTTTTGCGAATGATGATGTTGTTGACGATGATCAACATCATCTTCAGGCGCTTGATGTGTACTTTGACGTCGAGATAGGGAAACTGCCACAGCGGAGGCGGAAACGATTGGCCCAACAATTGAACTCGCATTCTTCGGTAAAGTCACGAAGATAGAAAAATAATAATCGTAAATAAAGTGATTTTAAAAAAAGTTGAACTCGCAATCCAGAAATCCCCGACTCGACTCCATCTACCGGCACTGCGATTCAAACAAACGCAGCAAGTTTCTCTAATGTCCCGGCCGCCTTTGTCTCCCCGGTGCCGATGTTGACACGCCACAACCACGGACTCGTTTGAGGTCGAGCCGACCTAGGGGAGAGGCCCATGTCCGGATCAGAAAATCGCTGCCGACGTTGGCCTTGAATCGAACTTGGGTAGCAGCGGGGTTCGTTGTACAGAGCCTTACCACACAAAGGCAAAGATCCCCCGTATAGCCTGTAATAGACTGTTGGGGCAAGTGCTGTGAGGGAGCGCCTATGAAGGCCGGAACGGGCACACGAAGGGGTGGGTGGCCAGCACCACGCCCTGCCGCCTTTGTCTCCCAAGTGGCGATGTTTACACACCGCGCCAGGTCCTCATTTCAGGCTGGGTCGACATAGGGGAGGCCCAGGCCCGGCTCAGATGTATGTACGTTGAACTTCTTTCGCACCGTACGTAGCCAACCGTGCAAATCGGCGGTGCCGGGTCAAAGGACAACAGACTGAAACATAAAAAAGCAGTCCTAAAGAGATTAGTTTTCAATCGAGGCGACCGGCCTGACCACTCACGCACACACGCACGCACACACACGCACACGCATACACTCACGCACACACTCACGCACACACTCACGCACGCACACACGCACGCACACGCACACAATCACGTACACACTCACGCACACAATCACGCAGGCACTCACGCACGCACACACTCACGCACACACTCACGCACGCACGCACTCACGCACACACTCACGCACACACTCACGCACGCACACACTCACGCACGCATGCACACACTCACGCACACACGCACGCACACACTCACGCACACACGCACGCACCCACTCACGCACACACACACGCACTCACGCACACGCACACACGCACGCACACACTCACGCACGCACACACACACGCACTCACGCACACACACACGCACGCACTCACACACGCACGCACACACACACGCACTCACGCACACACACACGCACACACGCACGCACGCACTCACGCACACACTCATGCACACACTCACGCACTCACTCACTTACGCACGCGCCGAGTGCTAATACAAACACGCTGGGAAGCTGCGCGTTTGCTAAAACAATAGGGCAGCTGTTTGTCAAAACTTGGGCTATGGTTGAGCAGAGAGCTCCACGCCTCCCTGCCCTCTCCAGAGATTCTCTCTCGAGGGCCCACCCTCTTAGCAGGAATCTTACCCGGAAAGGGGCAAGGAGTAGCCATACACTCGCTCACTCCACTCGCCACCACCACTCATCTATATTGAAACAAATAAACGAAACTACTTACTTTACCAGGTAAGGCCCCCCTATTCATAATATAGGTTTTTGGGTCAGATCGCGTTATTTATAAATGTGTCGTAACCCTCCACCACCCGACACGGCCAAACAGTAAAAAAATGTGTCACGTTTTCAAAGGACAAATTACAGAATCAACAGCATTTTAAATTTTAAAATGCTGTTGATTCTCTCTTCAGCACACCGGTGGGCTAAAGAAGTCAATTAATTTGTCCTTTGAAAACGTGACACATTTTTTACTGTGAGGCTGTGTCGGGTGGTGGAGGGTTACGACACATTTATAAATAACGCGATCTGACCCAAAAACCTATATAATGAACAATATTGGTCGCGAAAGCCTACGTGTTAAAAAGGCCCCCCTACTGAGCTATGTCGCTCTTCATGTAGAAGCGACCTGGCCACAAATGATAGCTCAACGAAGTGGCTTATCATCATCACGTGGACATTCATAGCTGACAAAAAAAACCTCTAAGCGCGCGATGCTGAGTCTTAACGTGGAGGGAAGAAAAAACATCGGAGGACTCGGAGATAAATCCACTCCACCACGTGGAAAACATGCAAACTCCAAATATGCAGCTGACGCCAGGTTGGGTATCGAACCCCGGACATCATCCATACCAGGCGAGGCAGATAGCGTCTCGCCACCGTGGCGCCGAACACATCCACGCACGGTACGTTCATCCCCCGTTCCACATGGGTTCCCTCCGGCTCTTCCTTCCATAGCGTGATAAACCAGAACCGCACACCAATGTTGCTATAGCTGACGTTGGCCAAAACGTTCCCAATGCCGGACAAGTTACCCGCAAATGACTCAAAATCTGAAGATGTATTTATACTGGGGGATCACAGATGTCCACGCAAAGCGGTAACGTCGCCATCACCTTACTCAGGTTTCCTGCATAGACAAAAGGTAATCATGATCACAATAAGAGGGCCACCTTTTGCCTTCAACGTCTGGCAGTTGACGAGCGTTCATTCAAGCAAAGACCGAGTCTGTCGACGAGAGAGGCAGTCGATGTTGAAAGCGGTGCAAGAGTTTTTCTGCTTGCGCTGAATCAATGCAGCTGAAATGACTCACTCCTGGAAGGCCGCGGCGGGAGCCTGTAATGGATCGTGTAAAGAATACTGTGCGAGACGAAACGCAAACAATCCGTGGAGAAACAGATCGAGGAGGGGAGACGTGCAAACGCTCATTCGTCGTCTGAAACCATCTTGATAAAGAGAGGAGCAAAGAGCTTGGACAATTGTCCGTAGTGCCGGCTCGCCGCCTGGCTGCTGCAAACCACCCCCCCCCCCCCAAAAAAAGGGCAGTGACTGACAGACAGCAGCGGTGATGATGATAATGATGGACGGACAAGAATTGACTGACGCTGGGTGCCACAACCAACGCGGGTGACAGACCGAATGGATGACGCCACCTCGCCGCGTCTCTCCTCTCTCACGCGCTGCAAGGACACCCGTTTAAAATGCGCCCCCCCACCCCCCCCCCCCCACGTCTTCACGTTTCTCACAACCCACCCCCCTTTTGTCTCGATCGCTTCTAGAGGTTTTTTTTTTTTTAGAACGGGGGGGGGGGGGGTGGTGGGGGTGGAATGTAAATGATTGAAAACTCGCCTCGGACTGACAATCCACCCTCGCTGCTCAATGTGTCTCGTTCTCTCTCTCTCTGTGATTAATTCCACCACCATTACCCCCCCCCCCGCACAACACGCCCCCACCCCCCCCCCCTATTTTCTTCTTTCACTCCAACGCATTTGAGCATAAAGGACATAATGGCCAGTGAAAGGATGCTAAGTTGAAAATGTTTCCATTCTCCTCTTGAGTGTCCAGCTTTTTGTGTCGGGGACACTCTCTTCTCGTAGGGACCCTCGTCCCCCCCCCGCCCCCACCCCCGCCCCCACCCCTCGATCAAGCACCCATGCCACTGAGCTAGGGAAAGAGACACAAATGTAGCCAGTGGTTTGTTGAATAGCCCCCCCCCCCCCCCCCAGAGTCGTTTCCCATTCTTCTTTTTAACGGGCGGCAACGCAGACACGCCGATAGGGCCCATCGGTACACAGCATTGTAAAAGCCTCGACTCGCTTTTTTAAGCTGCTACGCAATATCTTGCTGAGATTTAAACTCCCCCCCCCCCCTCCGCCCCTACGATTCTCAGGAGGGGAATGCAGACACCAAATATGTCGAGGGCTTGGTGAACTTCGTCGCACATCTGTGCGAAAGTGGCGATCATTCGGGGCCAGAAAGTTCGCGTATTGAAGGAAACGTCTTATCCGACCCACTGTCGCATCTTCAAGGCTCTACCAGAATTTGTCTGGAATTTCCGTCGGCTCCGTTGACGGGGGGGTGGGTGAAGGGGGGGGGTGAATGTCGCGTCCTTGTTGACGCGTCGGGCTAGAGAACGTGCCACTCTGTGTGATGTGCCTGAGGGAGAGGATCGAGAGATTCGGTTTAGTATTTTGCGCGTGAATTTTTTTGTTTGTTTGTGTCTGTGAACACGGTACTACACAACGGGACTTATGTTACACGGGGAAATGTGTAGTAAATATGTTGTATATTTTGTGTGTGTGTGTGTAAAAACGGCAATAAAAGCCACGCAAAAAAAGCTAACATTTTAAAACAACAACAAAACCGAAGCAAAGTGCCGAAAAAAACGAGCATCTTTTTTTCTTTCTTCTGATCGTACCAAAAAAAGGAGAGAGGGAGGGAGAGAGCACAGTGTTTGTTGTGTAAAACATCACAGGAAGTTTTAGGAAGTGAAAAGTGGAGGCACTCTCCCCTGCTAATGACCCGTAAAGAGACGGAGCAGGCCTGGCATTCAGGTGAACATACCACGTGGTTCCTGACAGCAGCAGCAGCCTCTCCCCTCCTCCTCCTCACCACCACTCACCCCACCCTCCTCCCCACCACCACTCACCCCACCCTCCCTCCTCCTCACCACCACCCACCCCACCCTCCCCCTCCTCCTCACCACCACCACCCACCCCACCCTCCCCCTCCTCCTCCTCACCACCCACCCCACCCTCCCCCTCCTCCTCACCACCACCCACCCAACCCTCCCCCTCCTCCTCACCACCACCCACCCCACCCTCCCCCTCCCTCCTCACCACCACCCACCCCACACTCAACCGCCTCTCCCTCCTCCCCACCACCCACCCCACCCTCCCCCCTCCCTCCTCCTCACCACCACCCACCCCACCCTCCCCCTCCTCCTCCTCACCACTCACCCCACCATCCCCCTCCTCCCCACCACCACCCACCCCACCATCCCCCTCCTCCTCACCACCACCCACCCCATCCTCCTCACCACCACCCACCCACCTCCTCACCACCACCCACCCCACAATCCTCCTCACCACCCACCCCACCCTCCCCCTCCTCCCCACCACCACCCCACCCCACCCTCCCCCTCCCTCCTCCCCACCACCCACCCCACCCTCCCCCTCCCTCCTCACCACCCACCCCACCATCCCCCTCCCTCCTCACCACCCACCCCACCCTCCCCCTCCCTCCTCACCACCACCCACCTCACCCTCCCCCTCCCTCCTCACCACCACCCACCTCACCCTCCCCCTCCCTCCCCACCACCACCCACCCCACCCTCCCCCTCCCTCCTCACCACCACCCACCCCACCCTCCCCCTCCTCCTCACCACCACCCCACCCCACCCTCCTCCCCACCACCACCCACCCCACCCTCCCCCTCCTCCTCACCACCACCACCCTCCTCCCCACCACCACCCACCCCACCCTCCTCCCCACCACCACCCACCCCACCCTCCCCCTCCCTCCTCACCACCACCCACCCCACCCTCCCCCTCCTCCTCACCACCCACCCCACCCTGCCACTCCTCCTCACCACCACCCACCCCACCCTCCCCCTCCTCCTCACCACCACCCACCCCACCCTCCCCCTCCTCCTCACCACCACCCACCCCACCCTCAACCTCCTCCCCACCACCACCCACCCCACCCTCCCCCTCCTCCTCACCACCACCCACCCCACCCTCCCCCTCCTCCTCACCACCACCCACCCCACCCTCCCCCTCCTTCTCACCACCACCACCCACCCCACCCTCCCCCTTCTCCTCACCACCACCCACCCCACCCTCCCCCTCCTCCTCACCACCACCCACCCCACCCTCCCCCTCCCTCCTCACCACCACCCACCCCACCCTCCCCCTCCTCCTCACCACCACCCACCCCACCCTCCCTCCTCACCACCACCCACCCACCCCACACTCAACCGCCTCTCCCTCCTCCCCACCACCCACCCCACCCTCCCCCTCCCTCCTCCTCACCACCACCCACCCCACCCTCCCCCTCCTCCTCACCATCCACCCCACCATCCCCCTCCTCCCCACCACCACCCACCCCACCATCCCCCTCCTCCTCACCACCACCCACCCCCTCCTCCTCACCACCACCCCACCCTCCTCCTCACCCACCACCCACCCCACCCTCCCCCTCCTCCTCACCACCCACCCCACCCTCCCCCTCCTCCCCACCACCACCCACCCCACCCTCCCCCTCCCTCCTCCCCACCACCCACCCCACCCTCCCCCTCCCTCCTCACCACCCACCCCACCATCCCCCTCCCTCCTCACCACCCACCCCACCATCCCCCTCCCTCCCCACCACCACCCACCCCACCCTCCCCCTCCCTCCTCACCACCACCCACCTCACCCTCCCCCTCCCTCCCCACCACCACCCACCCCACCCTCCCCCTCCCTCCTCACCACCACCCACCTCACCCTCCCCCTCCCTCCCCACCACCACCCACCCCACCCTCCCCCTCCCTCCTCACCACCACCCACCTCAACCTCCCCCTCCCTCCCCACCACCACCCACCTCACCCTCCCCCTCCCTCCTCACCACCACCCACCTCACCCTCCCCCTCCCTCCCCACCACCACCCACCCCACCCTCCCCCTCCCTCCTCACCACCACCCACCCCACCATCCACCTCCTCCTCACCACCACCCACCCCACCCTCCTCCCCACCACCACCCACCCCACCCTCCTCCCCACCACCACCCACCCCACCCACCCTCCCCCCTCCCTCCTCACCACCACCCACCCTCCCCCTCCTCCTCACCACCCACCCCACCCTGCCCTTCCTCCTCACCACCACCCACCCCACCCTCCCCCTCCTCCTCACCACCACCCACCCCACCCTCCCCCTCCTCCTCACCACCACCCCACCCCACCCTCAACCTCCTCCCCACCACCACCCACCCCTCCCTCCCCCTCCTCCTCACCACCACCCACCCCACCCTCCTCCCCACCACCACCCACCCCACCCTCCCCCTCCTCCTCACCACCACCCACCCCACCCTCCTCCCCACCACCACCCACCCCACCCTCCTCCCCACCACCACCCACCCCACCCACCCTCCCCCTCCCTCCTCACCACCACCCACCCTCCCCCTCCTCCTCACCACCCACCCCACCCTGCCCCTCCTCCTCACCACCACCCACCCCACCCTCCCCCTCCTCCTCACCACCACCCACCCCACCCTCCCCCTCCTCCTCACCACCACCCACCCCACCCTCAACCTCCTCCCCACCACCACCCACCCCACCCTCCCCCTCCTCCTCACCACCACCCACCCCACCCTCCTCCCCACCACCACCCACCCCACCCTCCCTCCTCCTCACCACCACCCACCCCACCCTCAAGACACTCACCTCCCTACGCTGAGTAACCTCCTCCAACTACCCCAGAACGCCTCCCAACCCTCACCCCACCTTAGCGGCTATCGTTTCTACAACTGTTTAAAAAAAATCCGCTGCTCGACTAAATCGATATTCAGGGCACTTAATTACATTGGAACCCCCTGCAGGTTAATACAAAATAATTAATTGAGAATTTAAAGTGGGGGGTGGTGGGTGATGAAACCGCCCGTACGTAGATGTATTTAATTTCTCTGCACCTCTGTTGAGTGTGTGCGCGCGTGTGTTTCGCGTGTGTGCGCGTGTAACTTTCTTCTTGGAAGGAAAATTGATCAGGGAGCTGGAAAGGATATCAGATGGGAACAGAGAAAGTGCGGGGAGAGCGGGGGTGGATTTAATTTAACTCAGCCACTCAATTTAAAGCTTTCGTGACTGCAGGGATTCATCTTCTTGGTTCTTTCGGTAAAGTCACGTAGAAGGGAAATAAAAAAAATATAAAATAATAAAACATAATAAAATAATTCTCACGACGTTTCGGCCATTATTATGTCCCTTCTACGTGACTTTACCGAAAGAGCCAAGAAGATCAGCCACTCACTTTCACAAAAAGGGAGTGGGGGGGGTAGAGAATTGACGATGGTAAACGCGCAGCCCTGCAATTTCCAGCTCAGGTCACCGCAGTCCCTTTGGCTAGAGAGAGATCTGGAGAGAGGGGAGTTTTGAACTACTCCTCCCAACTGGTCAGTCGTCTTGGGAGAGGTGGGATCACCCACACCTCCGACTTGCGTGGTTGGCTACGTACGGTACGAAAGGAATTCAACATACATCAACAATAACGACATCAACAACCGCCATTCGCCACTAAGTGGTGGTGACTGCACCACGGCGCTTGTGCCAGGCCATGTGCACGTTGAGGCCACGTGAAGTGTCGAACGCCCGCTGGCAGGAGGTCACGGGACAGACCCAGGTGCCACGGGTCGACTGACTGAGATGACTGGCCGATGCACCACCTGTGCCCCCTAATGTGCCAACTTGCTGTGCTTTAGCCACCCGGCGCTCTGCTCGTTGATGTGAGCGTCGCTCCTCCCCCCTCCGTTGTTGTTGAAGGGCGACTGCCTCCAAATGCCCAGTAGCGTCCTTCACGAGCCTCCTCCACTGAGGCCAATCTTGACACCGCTGGTACCAGTCATCGGCAAGTCCGCTCAGCTCCACATCCTACTGTACCACATCACTTCATCTCTTCTCTAGCCCGTGCCGCGCCTGTTTAGCCCACTCGATCCGGCCGAACAAAAGCTGTTTAGGCATGCGGTGAATGGGCATGCCTGCCGGAGGACCTCACCGATATGACTTTGTCCAGATCTTTAAAGGATTTGTGAGCTCCTCACACACTCCAGCCTGGTTAAACCCAGGATGGATTGTAGGCAGGCCAGCCTAAATGTGTCTAACCGGCGAAGATGTTCCATTAGGGGGGTCCACGTTTCGCAAGCGTAGAGAAGGGAGGGAATGACTGTGGCCGAGAAGACCTGAAGCTTCGTGCGGAACGACAGACCAGATAGCTTCCGCTCGACTGATTCGGAGTGAGACCTCTGCTGTTAAACCGGTATTCATACACAAACACATACACCCACACACACATACACACATAGACACACATACACACATTTTACCCCACCTCACGCTGTGACCCGTGGAACGACTACTCCACTACTGTAGAGCCCATTTATTCTGCTGGGTGTGATGGCTGACGTTTCGGGAAATGGCCCTTATTCATAGCACATCAACATAGGGTGTGATTTAACATATTTGAGTAGATTTAAGAAACGTCGTACTGAAGAAGGGCTGGAGCATGTGTTCGTTTGAAATTGGTGGCTGGTGAATTATATTAATAGTAATGCCCTGTATTTAACTCGGCAAAGCAGAGTCTCAAGATTATTTTTAGAAGGGTCCTGGTACATATAGATGCCACGGTAGCGAGATGTTAACGACCTCGCCTTGTACACAAGAGGTCGTGGATTCGATCCCGACCCTGACGCCTGCTGCATGTTTAGAGTTTGCGTGTCTCTCTCCCCCCCCCCCCCCCACTCAAACATTCGCTCACCCACTCACAGCCTCGCTCACACACTGGCAAAAGCAAAGTGTCCCAAAGATTGGTAGCTGCACTGGCAAAAGCCCGATCACTCACTCGCCCACACACCCATTCCACCCACAAAGAGACTTAGACATTTCGAACGACTCCGATTGTCTCATTAGCAAAGGCGAAAGCGTCGTTTCATCGTCAGGAAGATGCACAGTGGCAAAATCCCGATCAGCCCAGGAACAGAGCCCTTGACCTCGGAGTCCTGAGAATTGGGCGATCCCAAGATCTGGGGTCGCAGCGGCTAATCGCAACTGTGGATGTTGAGACGCTGAGTTTGCTGCTTTTATCTCCCGGCGCGGCACTTTTAAACGACGAGCAGGTTTCCTTTTTCAAATACTCGCCTCACCCTCCACCTCCCCTACGCTCACCCCCCCCCCCCCGCTCCCAATCACCTCCTCTGTCCACCCACGTTTGAAGTGTCAGGGTTCATTTGCGTGCAACCAGTTGAGAATTCACACGGCCCACGGGTGAGTGCCGTTTGCAAGTGTGTGCCCTGGGTCACATGACAGCACACAAAAAAACTAAATAACGCGCACAAAGAGGCAAATAGAAATAAGATTTTTTTTTATGAAAGCAAATGAAAATCATAGTTTAAAAAAAATATTGCCATTTTGCTTGCAGTGGGGGGAAAGTGAGAGCACTCACACATCTTTCGAGACCGCTGGACAACGTGGAAGAGTAGACCAAATACCCTCTCTCTCTCGCACAATACTCTCTCCTCTCTCGAGAGGAAGCTTACTTAGGGCTCGAACGAGTTAAGCCCCCCCCCCCCCCCCATCCGTGGCCAGCCATTGCAGGGCTGCGCCTCTATCCTCACCTTGTAGTTCACAGGTGATGGGGAGGTGGTCAGGCAGACAGGCGGGGGTTAGGGGGGGGGGGGGGCATCGAGGCGCAGAGTTCGAACGTCGTCCTTACGTTGGCAAGTGCACTTTCATCTCAAATATTACCGCTCGACAAAAATTTCCATCACCTCGCTGATTACATTCATTTTCAGCGGTGAGCCCATTTTCACATTGAGAATGGTAATTATTATACTTATCCCAGGCAACTCATTTGCTTATGCAAAATGATGCCCGGAGCGCCGTTGCATACACACAAAATTGTATTATGCAAAAAGTTAAAGTTCATTAGATTTGAAATTAGGCGGCATTAAAATTGGATATTTAGTAATTTATCAAGATTAGTTGTTAATTACTTTGGAGAGGCTGAGAATTAAGGGGTTGGGGTTGTGGCGGTGAGATCCGTAGGATCTGTGTACGCGTGTGTGTGTGGGTGCGTGTGCGTGTGTGTACGCGTGTGTGCGCGCGAGGGGTGGTGCAGCGGTTAGCGCGCCGCGCTACGAACCCGGCGAAGCGAGTTCAATTCCCGCTCATGGCCAACACCAGTGACGATTACCTGAGCCGGTCCTGGGCCTCCTCTAGGTCGACTCAGCCTTAAATCTAGTGCCTGGTGCCGTGCGTAAAAGATCGCTGCCGAGAAGACGAAGGCGTTTGGACGTGGACGCGGCCAGACCACCTGCACGTGTGCTGCTCCGGCCTTAATGGGTGCTCGCAAACAGTCATTTCCCAAACACTCTCTCTGACGTCGTAGGATATATCTTTGTGAAGCAGGCTGCGTGTATTGAGCGTTACCCCCCCCCCCCCCTCGTTAAAGGAATCCACCGAATATCCCAATGTGGCAGGATGCTCACCGTTGCAGTGTGCAAACATCAGCCCTTGTGGTGTGGAAAGCAGCCACACCTCCCTACTCATCTCCAGCGCTCGTGCCAGTATTCATAGGCGCTCACTAACAGCACTTGCCCCAACAGCCTGTTAAGGCTGTAAGGGGCGGTGGTGGTGGGGGTCTGTCTCTCTCTCTGTGTGTGTGAGCGCACCTTTGAATTGGCAGTGGATAAGAATGAGCAATGAGGTGCGAAATTGCATCACCTGTGGATGTGCCAATGTGGTGAAGAGAGAGCGAGAGAGAGCGAGCGAGCGAGCGAGAGAGAGAACCGAGAGAAAGAGAAAAGCAGATGGCTTACTTCATCATTAAACACACCATTGCATTTAAGTCAGACCATTTTTAAAGATTATTGTCATCACGCGCACGTCTGTCTGTGTGTGTGTGTGTGAGAGGGAGAGAGAGAGAGAGCTCTAATAGAGAGTACTTAAGGGTTTTTTTTTTTGTTAAGCATATGCCAACTGATATTTGAATATGATTACCGAATGCGTCGGTAGACAATGATGTCTGTAAATGATACTCATCGTACGAAGTGTGCCAAATTATCCCTCTTCTCGCTTCCCCTGTTTACTAATTATTCCTCCCAAAACACAACCCGATTCTGTGCGTGAACAAGGAAGAACAACCGTGCACACGCATGGACGTTGCGTATTGATTTAGAACATGCGGTTTGTCTTAGAATAAAATTGGATTAGCTTCTCGCAAATTGATCGATGGTGTTCGGGACAAACTGCGATTGTGTCTGTGCCGGTATCGTCCCTTTAGCGCTGGGTTTTCGTTTTGTCTCCGAGCTTTGGAGATCGACTTTGACGACCATAAGAGTTTTTTTTGTTGTTGGGTTAAATCTCGTAAAAATATAAATGTGTCGTTAAACCCTCCACCACCCGACACAGCCAACTAGTAAGGGTTGTCACGTAAACAGAACGTGCCAATTCGTCACTAGTACAGCACTAACCGGTGTGTTGGAGAGCCAAGCCACAACATTTACAACCTGAGTACGACGTTTTGCCAGTAATTACAACTAGCTTCATCAGGCGATAGCCAGATGAAGCTCTCCAACACACCGGTGTAGTGCTGTACTAGTAACGAATTGGCCACGTTCTGTTAACGTGACAAACCTTACTAATTGACTGTGTCGAATGGTGGCGGGTTTAACAACGCATTTATATTTTCACGCGATCTAATCCAAAAAACCTCTGTTATGGATATTGGTGGCGAAAGCCTACCACGCGTTAAACTGACTCTGATCACAATCTCAACGCAGCTTTGAACTAAAGTTGTGCTCATCTCGCGACCCCAACGTTACAGACAGAAGTGAGACAACGCAGACAAGACAGACAGACGGACAAAGATCGTCTGAGTTGAGAAGCATAACACAAATCATGAAATAATAAAAAAAAAATATTCCCGGACAGTTTTAATGGGAAAATTGCAATTCCTTGCTTTGGACTTCATGTCGTGACTTGTCATCATCAACAGCGGCCATGGTGGATCCACTGCTGGATGATAGGCCTCTTCCAACCCTTCATCACATCTCACGATTCCAGGATGCGACGTTCATCTCGTTGCTCCATCTCCGCGATGGACGTCCTCTCTCGCGCCTCGTCTCCGAAATTGTTCGACAAGTGGACATGTATATCGCATGCCGTTTGTAAATTACTACAATTCAATTATTACAATTTACAAGCATTGGGTGCCATGCTGGTAAGATGTTAACTCCCTCCCCTGGTGTGAAGGAGGTCGTGGGTTCGATCCCGACCCTGACGCCTGCTGTATATTTGGAGTTTGCGGTGTCTCTCTCTCATCATCATCACGGTGGCTAGGAGATGTTAACTACCTCGCCTGGTATGCAGGAGGTCGTGGGTTCGATCCCGACCCTGACACCTGCTGTATATTTGGAGTTTGCGGTGTCTCTCTCTGCCCGTTATCGAGTGGATTTTTGTCCGGGTCCTCCGGTTTTCCCTCCACGTTTAGAATCAACATCACGTGTTTAGAGTATTTGGCTGCTATAAATGTCCACGTGATGATGATGATGATGATAAGCCCACTCCGTTGAGCTATCATTTACGATCGCCAGGTCGCTTCTGAAAAAGAGCTTTATAGCTCAGTGGGCCTGACCTGCTAAAAAAAAAACATGTTTAGATATTTGTATTCTTTGTTATCGGATTGCCGTGGCGTTACCCCGGTTAACCCCCCGCGAGAATACAAACTCTCGTCAATAGGAATTTGGGCCGAACATCAACTATGTAGCAGGACCCTCCTGAAAAAAATAATAATCGTGAGACTCTGTGTTGCTTTCCCGGTGTTAAATAAATGGCATTATCATCATTACCATGAACCACGTCGACGGCGTGTGCGTATATGTGCTCAGTTTCCCAACCACGCTGATCATCAGTGGCCAGTAGAAACCAGAACCGGTCCTGAGCCTCCCCTAGGTCGACTCAGCCTTAATATTACTCCATGATGCAGCGTGTGAATGTCAGCAACCGGGGGGACACAAAGGAGGTGCTGCGAACAGCACTTGCCCCAATAAGTCCCTTCGAGGCTATATGGGTGACCTTTGTATTGATGCGGTGGTGCGCGCGATGAAACCTGCAAACCGCTAGGTCGACTCAGGCCTAAATTACTTCCGTACCTGGTGTGCGTGTGTGTGTGGTGCGTTCGTGAAACATCACCAGCACCGGGGAGACAAAGGCTGCCCGGTGGGTGGTGCTGGCCACACCACGCTCTCGTGCGCCATCCCTCGCTAACAGCACTCAACAGTCTATGTTGGGTATATGGAGGAGGGGGGGGGTGTCCATGACTGAGTGTGAGACCGTGATCACGTGTGTGCTCATACACACACCGCAGCTGATGTTACACGTGCGTGTGTATATATTTTTTACGAAATGTATTTCTTTTTCTGAAAAGATTGCACCATTTATTTTTTGTTAATTATTCAGCCCCCCCCCCCTTCCCGCCCCCCGCCCCCCCGCCCACCACACTTTGACTAATTACCCCATAAGCACCTGCAATTTGGCACGAGTTTGTTTAATCGAATTCATTTGTGCTCAAGCGTCCGCGTCTGCCTGTGTGTGTTGTGGGGAGCGGTAGTGAAGCGTTTATCCCGCTGCGCTACGAACCTGGCGACCCGGGTTCGATTCCGGCTCGCAGCCAACACCGGTGACAATTATTTGAACAGGAACTGGGCATCCCCTAGGTCGACTCAGCCTAAAATGAGTACCCGGTGCGATGTGGAACATCGCCACTAGGGAGAAAAAGGCGGCCGTGCGTGGTGTTGGCCACGCACCCCCTCGTGTGCCGTGCCGGCATTCATAGGTGCTCGCTAACAGCACTTGCCTCAGGCTGTTAAGGCTATACGGGTGATCTTTGTCTTGTGTGTGTGGGGAGCTGCTAGCACGCCGCACTACAAACCCGGCGATCCAAGTTCGATTCCCGCTCACGGCCAACACCAGTGACGATTATCTAAACCGGTCCTGGTAGGCCTCCCCTAGGTCGACTCAACCTCAAATGAGTACCTGGTGCAGTGTAAACATCGCCACTGGGGAGACAAAGGCGGCCGGGCGCGGTGCTGGCCTTCCCACCCTCTCGTGTGTGCCGTGTCGGCCTTCGTCGGTGCCACTCGCTAAAAGCACTTGCCCCAACAATCTGCGCAGGCTACACGGGAGGGGGGGGGGATCTTTGCCTTTGCGCGTGCATCTGAGCTGGCTGTAATGAGGCTGCCGTTCGCGACTGCTGGATACTTAGCGGCGAATTTAATTTTGACGCCTTCGCTTAGCGAGCGCCCACGGCACCACCCACCCCCCCCTCCCGATCCCGCAGATGCTGAAATATTACGTCGAAGATTTCAACGGCCGGATCTGGTGAAAGCAACTTTGGTGAGTTTGTCGGTGTGGCCCTGGGATAAGGAGGAGGTTGTGACGGATATGGGTCACGTGTGCAATTTGGAGGCTAGAGTAAGCAAGTTTGATTAAAAATACAATTAAAGTGTGAGCGGTGCAGGAAATTAAGAGTGAACGAACAGGCGTTTGGTGTTTTTGGCACTAACGTTCGTGGAGCAGCTTACCGGGGAAATATGATTAATGAACCAACAGATTCGTCGACTTGAGATGAAGTTAAAATGTTTTCTTTTCAGAGAGCGGAGGAATAACTCGAACGTATCAGTGGAAATTATGAATAAAGAAAACTCAGTCATCACGCAGGATCTGGGCATCGGGCTCACAGGCTCAAGACATGAAGCGGCCAGCAATAAACGGCACCGTCAAAGTAGTGTGATGTAAGAGTTGTAACACGTGTCTTGTAAATTAGTTTGTAAAAGAGGTGATGGTGATGATGATGGAGAGGGAATTGCAAAAAGGCGCGATGCGAGGGAAAAGCAGAAAGAGAGGTGAGGTGACCTGCGGTGTGGTGAGTGGGTGAGAGGGTGGGTGGGTGGGTGGGGTGAGAGGGTGGGTGAGTGGGGTGGGTGGGTGAGTGGGGGTGGGTGGGTGGTGGGTGGGTGAGTGGGGTGGGTGAGTGGGTGGGTGAGTGGGTGGGTGAGTGGGTGGGTGAGTGGGTGGGTGAGTAGGTGAGAGGGGGACACGAAAGGGCTATAGGGGAGAGACGGGAAGGAGTGGAGGGGCGAGTGGAGAGGAAGGGGACGGGCGATTGAGAAGAGGTTGAAGCTTTACGTGGGTGAGAGGGTGAGTCAGTCGGTGAGTGAGAGGGGTGAGTAGGTGAGTAGGTGAGTGAGAGGGTGAGTGAGAGTGTTAGTGAGTAGGTGGGTGAGAGTATGAGTGAGAGGGTGAGTGATTGAGTGGACGAAGTGAGCGGGCGATCGAGCGGGTGCATTGGGTGAGTGTGCGAGTGAGTGGGCCTGTGTGTTCCTGTGGCTTGCATTGCGGTGGTTCAACGCGGGGCGGTCGAGACGTAACACACAACGTCTGCCGCGATAGCAACGTTATAAATAGTAAATACTAATGATGGCGATAATGATACAAGGTTTTAACATAATCAATCTCCATCCTCATCACGATTATCCGTCCATAATCAGTCTCTCAATCCAATGCGCGCCGTGAAGCAGTCCCCCAAAGTCAATGCTGCTTTCGCGCTAATCCCGTCGCTTGGCCATTCAGTGGGATCGCTTGCACGTGGGATGGCGAGGAGGGGGGGGGGGCAGGGGGGGGGTCAGCACCACCCTCTGCCCCCCCCCCCCCTTCTCTTCCCTGGAGAAGAAGGTGCCCTCGGGGAGAGATTTTGTGCAACATCGTCTGCCGGAGATGATGAAGAAGAAGAGGCTTAAGGGTGGCGCGATTTGCCAGAGGGCATGGGGGGTGCAGAGAGGCTGAGCCAGCAGAGATGAGAGGGCCTGGGTTCCCATCCGGGTGTCGGCCTCAGCCGCCGCCGTGATTAAACCGGGTTCTCAAGTGGAGTGAAAATATCAATGTGTGGTTCACCCTCCACCACCCGACACAGCCAATGAGCCGTGAGGGTTTGTCACGTGAACACGGAACGTGATAATAAATGGGCATGTTCAGCAGCACTTGGCGTGTGTTGGAGGGTAAACTAGGGCTGAACGATTTGGGTAAAATATCTAATTGCGATTTTTGTGACAGATATTGCGATTTGATTTTCGATAAAAAAAAAAAATGATAAGTTAAGCTTCATCTTCTTGGTTCTTTCGGTAAAGTCACGTAGAATGGAAATAATAAAAAAATAAAACATGATCAAATAATTCTCACGACGTTTCGGCCACAACACAAGCAGCCGTCCTCAGGTGAAGAACAGGTCTGTCGAGAAGACGGCTGCTTGCGTTGTGGCCGAAACGTCGTGAGAATTGTATTTTATTATGTTTTATTTTTATTATTTTATTATTTCCATTCTACGTGACTTTACCGAAAGAACCAAGAAGATGAATCCCTGCAGTCACGAAAGCTTTAAATCGAAAAGTCAAGCTTCAGTTCAATATTCACAGTGTAATAGATTTAAAACACGTGATGGAGCATTACCACGTGATACCATCAAAATATGAACTGCTCTACATATTCTAATGCAAAGGATGAGAAGGGACATTCTAAATTGATATCTGAGTTAGGCCACCACATAACAGATCCGTAACACCATTGGAACCTCATTTGCCAGTAAAAATATGATAATTGGTTTTTTACCCTTCTATCTGGCAACAAAACTGACACCTTTTTTTTATCAAGGAGTCATGTTTGCATAGACCACAATACCTGCGTCATCTGGTCCAACCCATGTGAGACTAGGCTCTAAAGAAAGCTGTCTCGGGTGTGGACCAATCAACTTCAAGGACAGTGCATACATTATCAGTTATGTTTTTTGTTTGCATTATGACTGCAGGTATTGTGGTCTATGTAAACATGACTCCTTGTAAAAAAAGGTGTCAGTTTTGTTGCCAGATAGAAGGGTAAAAAAACAATTATCAGATCCGTAACATTTGTTTTTGCCGGAGGAATCCGCAGAGCTATGAAGCTCCTTACCCACAGACGTCCTCGAACGAGCTGCCCAAGTCTGTGTGTCGCCAAGAAACCCTCCACCACCCGACATGGCACACGTTGAATTGTCACGTGGTGCACGAGCTGATTAATAAGGCGCCCATCATCATTATTATAATAATTATTGTTATTAATATTGTTAGTAATATTGCTGTTATTGTAGTTGTTCTTATTGTTATTTTTATTTCTGTTGCTAGTTTTATTGTTGCTATTGTTGTTATCGATGTTATGTTTCGATGTAAAGCTTTAGTGACTGCAGGGATTCATCTTCTTGGTTATTTCGGTAAAGTCACGTAGAAAAAGTCACGTTCTACGTGAAAAAGTCACGTTCTACGAAGAAGATTGATGTTATTGTTTTTAATTGTTATTGCTGTTGTTGATGTTATTTCTGTTATTGTTGGTATTGTTTTTTGTTGTTATTGATGTTATTGGTGTTATTGTTGTTAGAGATATAATTGCTATTAATTACATAATTGCCATGGTTATCATTGTTGTTGTTGTTGCTGCTATTGTTTCAGCGTGCCCAACGTCAGTCCGAACATCGATCCTCGCAACCCGATCGACGGATCGAACGCGCGTCCGCCTCTAGAGTTCCCTGCGTCACCATCAGTGGACGACTTCCCTTGGCACGTGGACAAACTTCGCGATTCGTTTCATTCTTTGGTTCTTTCGGTAAAGTCACGTATAAAGAAAAAATAATAAATTAAATTAAATACTAGCATACGGACGTTTCGATTGCAACACAAGCAATCATCATCAGGTATAAATTAAATAGAAACACAAATCTAGTATACTTAGAAATGTAATGCAATACAACAGAGAGTCGGATAACATAACAATCAACACCCTATCTGGTTGATTACGTTCTTCCTGAGAATGCTAAATTTGAGAGAGAGATTAAACACAGAACCAGAAACATAGACAGACACACAAGCAGACAGACATCACAGAGACACACAGAGAGAGAGCAAACATAGGCACAAAGAGACACTACGCCTCTGGTTGGGGAGTAGGGGGGAGGGGGGGGAGGGGGAGTAGGGGGAGGGAGGGGAGTAGGGGGGGAGGGGGGGAGGGAGGGGAGTAGGGAAGTAGGGGGGAGGGAGGGGAGTAGGGGGGGAGGGAGGGGAGTAGGGGGGGAGGGAGGGAAGTAGGGGGGGAGGGAGGGAAGTAGGGGGGGAGGGAGGGGAGTAGGGGGGGAGGGAGGGGAGTAGGGGAGTAGGGGGGGAGGGAGGGAAGTAGGGGGGGAGGGAGGGGAGTAGGGGGGAGGGAGGGGAGTAGGGGGGGGAGGGAGGGGAGTAAGGGGGGGAGGGGGGGGAGGGGAGTAGGGGGGAGGGAGGGGAGTAGGGGGGGAGGGGGGGAGGGAGGGGAGTAGGGAAGTAGGGGGGGAGGGAGGGGAGTAGGGGGGGAGGGAGGGGAGTAGGGGGGGAGGGAGGGAAGTAGGGGGGGAGGGAGGGGAGTAGGGGGGGAGGGAGGGGAGTAGGGGAGTAGGGGGGGGAGGGAGGGAAGTAGGGGGGGAGGGAGGGGAGTAGGGGGGAGGGAGGGGAGTAGGGGGGGGAGGGAGGGGAGTAAGGGGGGGAGGGGGGGGAGGGGAGTAGGGGGGAGGGAGGGGAGTAGGGGGGGAGGGGGGGAAGGGAGGGGAGTAGGGGGGGAGGGAGGGGAGTAGGGGGGGAGGGAGGGAAGTAGGGGGGAGGGAGGGGAGTAAGGGGGGAGGGAGGGGAGTAAGGGGGGAGGGAGGGAAGTAGGGGGGGAGGGAGGGGAGTAGGGGGGGAGGGAGGGGAGTAGGGGGGGAGGGAGGGGAGTAGGGGGGGAGGGAGGGAAGTAGGGGGGGAGGGAGGGGAGTAGGGGGGGAGGGAGGGGAGTAGGGGAGTAGGGGGGGAGGGAGGGAAGTAGGGGGGGAGGGAGGGGAGTAGGGGGGGAGGGGAGGGGAGTAGGGGGGGGAGGGAGGGGAGTAAGGGGGGAGGGGGGGGAGGGGAGTAGGGGGGAGGGAGGGGAGTAGGGGGGGAGGGGGGGAGGGAGGGGAGTAGGGAAGTAGGGGGGGAGGGAGGGGAGTAGGGGGGGAGGGAGGGGAGTAGGGGGGGGAGGGAGGGAAGTAGGGGGGGAGGGAGGGGAGTAGGGGGGGAGGGAGGGGAGTAGGGGAGTAGGGGGGGAGGAGGGAAGTAGGGGGGGGAGGGAGGGGAGTAGGGGGGAGGGAGGGGAGTAGGGGGGGGGAGGGAGGGGAGTAAGGGGGGAGGGGGGGGAGGGGAGTAGGGGGGAGGGAGGGGAGTAGGGGGGGAGGGGGGGAAGGGAGGGGAGTAGGGGGGGAGGAGGGGGAGTAGGGGGGGAGGGAGGGAAGTAGGGGGGAGGGAGGGGAGTAAGGGGGGAGGGAGGGGAGTAAGGGGGGAGGGAGGGGAGTAGGGGAGTAGGGGGGGAGGGAGGGAAGTAGGGGGGGAGTGAGGGGAGTAGGGGGGGGAGGGAGGGAAGTAGGGGGGGAGGGCGGGAGTGAGGGGGGGAGGGCGGGAGTGAGGGGAGTAGGGGGAGGGAGGGGAGTAGGGGGGGGAGGGAGGGGAGTAAGGGGGGAGGAAGGGGAGTAGGGGAGTAGGGGGGGAGGAAGGGGAGTAGGGGGGAGGGGAGTAGGGGGGAGGGAGGGGAGTAGGGGGGGAGGGGGGGAGGGAGGGGAGTAGGGGAGTAGGGGGCGAGGGAGGGAAGTAGGGGGGGAGGGGGGGAGGGAGGGGAGTAGGGGGGAGGGAGGGGAGTAGGGGGGAGGGGAGTAAGGGGGGAGGGAGGGGAGTAGGGGGGGAGGGAGGGGAGTAGGGGGGAGGGGGGGGAGGCGAGTAGGGGGGAGGGAGGGGAGTAGGGGGGAGGGAGGGAGTAGGGGGGAGGGGAGTAGGGGGGGAGGGAGGGGGGTAAGGGGGGAGGAGGGGAGTAGGGGGGGAGGAAGGGGAGTAGGGGAGTAGGGGGGGAGGGAGGGGAGTAGGGGGGAGGGGGAGGGGAGTAGGGGGGAGGGAGGGGAGTAGGGGGGGAGGGGGGGAAGGGAGGGGAGTATGGGGGGAGGGAGGGGAGTAAGGGGGGAGGGAGGGGAGTAGGGGGGGAGGGAGGGAAGTAGGGGGGGAGGGAGGGAGTAAGGGGGGAGGGAGGGGAGTAAGGGGGGAGGGGAGTAGGGGAGTAGGGGGGGAGGGAGGGGAGTAGGGGGGGATGGAGGGGAGGGAGGGGGGGAGGGAGGCGACCGTTTGGAGCCGTTCGCCAGATTGCCCGGCGTGCGTCCGTAACGGCTCCAGCGAGTCGTGGAGACGCATTGCCATATTGCGAGGGCCTAATCCGATCAGGGGGGGGGGGGGGGGGCAGTGGCTCTTTAAGGCTGGATGCTCTAGGGGGGATTCGGGGGTGGGGTGGGGAGTGAGGGGAGTGAGTGGCCGGGATTAATTCGGACGATCATTTGGATTTGGCCCACGCTCAATTTCGTCCGGCGCAGGAATTATTCTGACCGCGCCGCGTCCATCTCGCCTCGCGTTGCATACACAGGCAACAATAATATCGGAGGATCACCAATGGATAGTCGGTTCCTTGTAGTCTAGTGGCAGTGCCTCGCACTGATAATCCCTCTTGCTCCAAGCCAGCTGAGCAGGATTGCAGAAAATATTGAGATTTTTTTTTTATCAATGCCTTTAAAAAAAATTAAAAACAGCCCGTGTGAAATAGCCAGGTGGCTCAGAGGTCAGAAACTCCGAGCTGGAAACACTGAGAGCCTGAGTTTGAATCCGGGTTTCATTTGCTCAACCGCAATGATCAAACTGAGTTCCCAAATGTGTTGAGTTGATGGTCTCAGCCCGGTCACTAATTACTTACTTAGAGACTCTTAGATTTTACATAGAGACCCATAGACTTAGACGAGGAGTTGTGATCAAACGGAGTTCTCAAGAGCAGTGAGTCGATGGCCTTAGTCGGGTCATCAATGACTGCAACAAAAACAAACAAAAACATTTCCAAGGCTGAGAATAAATAAATATTGGGGTGACTGTCATGTGACAAACATTACTCCCTGTAGCAGGGTGGGTAGGAAATCGCCACCCCCTTCTCAGTCGACCAAATGGCCCCTTACATTGATCTCAGATGTAGTTCTATGGTATCCAACTTCCCCGGGCAGATCTCGAATGGATCGTTTGGCATTGTACCGGACCGTGTGTCAAGTCTCCACTACCCACGAGGGCGCCCATCGCGGAGACGGAGCGATGGATTCTCGAAAGTTGGTTGGTGAAATGCAGCCGAATTATTTCACCGCAGCACTGCGGATGATGACGATGGCTCTGCGAAGACTCCTTCATCGATGATGATCATGACGATGATGTCATTCTGTTGCGCGTGATCCTCTGCGTTAAACATCGGCCAAAGGGAACAATCCTGAAACGGGGGATTTGAGAGACAGAGAGAGAGAGAGCGAGCGGGAGAGGTCAGAGTTGAAGTGGGGTTTACGGGTCAGGGTAGAGAGAGAGCGAGGGATGCACGGAGCAGGAGATGACACTCAGAATTTCCCGAGCCTCGCTTGGGATTTTTGTCTAAGGCGAGCGAATCATGAGACGCAACGCGCCCCACGTAACGCATCCCAACACTCGTTTATTTATTTTAAACCCTAAACACCGTGTTTAGAGGGATACCATGTGACCCTATTGTGTCTGCTGTAGAGAAGAGTTTCTATGATTGGTTATTACCGCTGGCCACGGGCCTTGGAGTCCCGTGCTAAGGCAAGGGCTCCTATTATTTTTGCATATTTATTGTTAGCTTTTTAATTAGAGGTATTTTATTATTTATGCACATAATTCAGCGGGGTTTGCACAATGCGTCTGTGCTTCCCCCATAGCCCCCCCCCACCAACCCCCATGGCCCCCTCCCTCTCTCCCCCTGTCTCCCTTTCAGAAAAAAACGGAATTTGAATGTTGATGGTTATTTATCAATTAATTCGCGCTAGCTTGCGGTCTGTTACGATTACAGCTTTTGGGTGGTGGTGGTTGTTGTTGTTGTTGTTGTTTTTGTTGTAATGATAAGGAGTTCAATGTGTGTGCTGCATCATCGTCGTGAGCCACGATGTCGTGATGTATCCACTGCTGGATGAAAGCCACGTGATTTAAGGGAGGCTTCGAGCCGCGATTTAAAAAGACAGCTAGACGTGCGGAGAAACCGAAGCGGTCAGAGGTGGCTTTCGCAAATATTAATAAATAAATAAAACTGCATTCAATAATTTGTGTCCAGGAGCTGGTATACAGCAACTCGGTGGCCTGCCCTTGAGTCTTCTTAAGACGACTATTTTCATTATGGTGATGTTTTTTCGGGGGGGCGGGGACGTGGTGGAGGGGGGGGGGGCATCGACATTTTTCCAATATTAATAATACTTCCTTAATTTAACGTGGGCCAATTAAGAATATAAATTTGGGGGGGGGGGGAGGAGGGGGCTGAGTCGGGGAGAGAGAAGCGGGGTTGGGTGTGATGTACAAAAAACAACACCTGTCACTTGTTAGAAATGTATTCTGTTTTGTTTATTTTGCTTTCATTTCCAATGCGGCGGCGAGCTAAAGTGGGAAATTAATCATAGTTTAGGACATCCGGTGTAAACGGCGTTCCTTAAATAAGTCTTTGTTTTTTTTTCCCCCTTCCTTGGAGAACTCTTCAATTACTTAATGCTTCCATGATGTATTATTCAGACTTCGAATGTCCCCCCGAGAGTTCCATCTTAGTTACACAGCATGATTTGCAGAGTACACCACAATCAACCCACTCTGGTCCTCTCGCTCCCCCCCCCCCGTCTCCACCTCCCCCTCTCCAGCATGCTGCAGCAGCAGCCACCCCTCAGCTATCCACACTCCATCCCCCAATTACTGCTCAGAATTGCACGGCGAATTGCTGATGAAGGCTTTGTTTCATTGATGATGAGGCATTAAGTGTAGCGAGCTCATTTAACCTCGCTCGCTCGCTCAAAGAATCGTGGTCTCCCTTTCTCTCTCGAATCTCGCCCGTGTAAACACACACACGCGTGCACGCACACACACGCGTGCACACACACACACACGCGTGCACACACACACACGTGCACACACGTGCGCACACACGCGTGCACACACACGTGCACACACACACACGTACACACACGTGCACACACGCGTGCACACACACGTGCACACACACACACACACGTGCGCACACACGCGCGCACACACACACACACGTACACACACGTGCACACACGCGTGCACACACACGTGCACACATGTAAACAAAGGTACCCACAGGCTACATACACAAACACACGCATGCCTACATACACACGTGCACACATGCAACCATACACGTACGTACATAGACGCAAACGTATATGCACAAAGGCAAAGACCCCCCATATAGCCTTTAACAGACTGTTGGGGCAAGTGCTGTTAGCGAGCACCTTAAGAAGGCCGGCACGGTACAAGAGGGGGTGGGTGGCCAGCACCACGCCCGACCGCCTTTGTCTCCCTAGTGGCGATGTTTACACACCGCACCAGGTAGGCACTTGAGGCCCAGTCGACCTAGGGGAGGCCCAGGACTTGTTCAGATAATTGTCACTGGTGCACACACACACGCGCACACGCGAACACATGCACGTGAACACTCGCACAGACGTGTAAACACTCCGAGGAAGGCATACGCACAGTCTGGTAAACACACGTGTGTGTGAACACACCTGTATAAACACACACGTGCACACACGTGCACTCACACATGCATGTGCAAACACACTCCCAGACACAAACGCGCACGTACAAACCTCCAAAGAACATCAGCCAAAGATCCCCCGTGTAGCCTTTTACATTGCTGGGGTCAAGTGCCGTTAGGGAGCACCTGGCATGCAAGGGGGGGGGGTGGCCAACACCACGCCCGGCCGCCTTTGTCTCCCCAGGAGGCGATGTTTTACACACCGCACCAAGTACTCGTTTGAGGCCGAGTCGACCTAGGGGAGACCCAGGACCGGTCCAGATTACCGCCAACGGTGGCGTTTACCGTGAGCGGGAATCGAACTCGGGTCGTTAGGTTCACACACATCGTCATCACACACACACATCACACACTCTCACAAAGACAAAGGAGATGAGCCGTAGCACCTTGGACACAGGCTGTGGGTGCCAAGAGGCCGTTCGCGAGCGCCTATGAAGAAGCCGGAACAGCGCACGACAATGGGGTGATGTGGCCAGCACCACGCCCGGCCACACATCCAGCGCCAACAGCAGCAGCAGTAACCAACAGAAACATCAAACGCAGCAGTAGTAGCAGCAGCAGCATCAACAGCAGCATCAACATCATCAGCAGCAAGCAACCACCAGAACAGCAGCAGCGTCGTGAACAGCATCAACGCCAGCAGTTGTAGTGGCATCAGCAAGCAGCATCATCAACAGCAGCAGCAGTAGCAGAATCAGCAGCAACATCAGCAACCACCATCAACAACAGCGTCATGAATAGCATCAGCATCATCAACAGCAGCAGCAGAATCAGCAGCAACATCAGCAACCACCATCAACAGCGTCATGAATAGCATCAGTAGCATCAGCATAATCAACAGCAGCAGTAGTAGCATCAGCAGCAACAGCATCAACATCATCAGCAGCATCAAAATCATCGTCATCAGCTGCAGCATCAAAATCATCAGCAGCAGCATAATCAGCCTCAGCAGCATAATCAGCCTCAGCAGCATCATCAGCCTCAGCAGCATCAACACAATCATCAGCAGCAGCATCAACACAATCATCATCAGCAGCAGCATCAACACAATCATCATCATCATCAGCAGCATCAACACAATCATCAGCCTCGGCAGCATCAACACAATCATCATCATCAGCAGCATCAACACAATCATCATCATCATCAGCCTCAGCAGCATCAACACAATCATCATCATCATCAGCCTCAGCAGCATCAACACAATCATCAGCATCATCAGCAGCAGCATCAACAGCCGTAAACACGAGCGGCCAGCGCCACGAGCGGCATCGACAGCGACATTTAGTCCCAAACAAACAAACGAACGGAACGAGCCGGAGCCGCGTGCGGCGCTGGCGGATGGCTGACGGGCACCCGCGTGCTGCTCTCATTTACAGCGCCACGTCGCCTCGTTTCATCCCCACGCGCCCGTGGGGAGCCCGATAGACGGTCCTGTCCACGCTAATTGCGAAGGCAGCAATTTGCCTAAGGGTGGGAAGGGTGGGGGTTGGTGAGGTTGGTGGGGTCCCCCCCCCCCAACGCCTCTCTTCCCATGCCACGCGTCGGGCAAAACGACGGCTGCGCAAATCTCTCCGCCACTAATTGGCTCCATTGAACCGGTTTTTCCAAGCCCCCCCTCCTCCTCCTCCCGCTGCCCCCCCCCTCCTCCTCCTCCCCATCGCAGCCTCCCCCCCACCTCCTCCTCGCCATCGCAGCCTCCCAGCATCTCAGCTGACCAAACACCCATGTCGAACCGGACACGTGGGTGACAAGGCCTCGGCTTGTTATTTGGGCCGCAGCGTTCGCCCGCATTTGTCAGGTTTACTTTTAAATTAATTAGCCAGAGCGAACGCCGCCTCTTACTTGTGTGCACGTGTGTGTGTGCACGCGCGCGCGTGCGTGTCTTTGTCTTCTTGTGGGGAGCGGTGGTGTAGTGGTTAGCACGCCGTGCTCTACCAAGCCGGCGAGCCGAGTTCGATTGTCGTTCGCGGCCACCGACACATCCAGCGACGATTATCTCAATCGATCATGGGCCCTCTTCCCATCCGGTGTGTAAACATCGCCACAGGGGAGACAAAGGCGGCCGGGCGTGGTGCTGGCCTTCCACTCCTTCCGTGTGTCTTGCTGGCCCTCATCAGGTGCTCGCTGACAGCACTTGCCCCAAAACGTATGCCGAGGCTATACGGGGAATCTTTGACTTTGCATGCGCGCGTGTGCCCGTGTGTGTCATCTTCAAATGTTGTGTACGTTTGGCAAATGATTGGCGTACGGATGTTGGCTGTTCAGCTGGCTGGGTTGTATTCATGTCAGCTGCAAATGATTTGGCACGTGGGTGTTTTAAATGGCTAATGTTTATGTATACATAGTGTGTGTGTGTGTGTTTTAACGCAAAGGGCGAGCAAGCGGAGGGTGGTTTACACAGGCGAAAATAATATTTGCCCTCAAATTAAGCGCCTTTGACGGAGGAGTTTTTTTTGTTGGTGGACAATTTAACTGTCACTGGGGATTGTGCAATATTTTTCAGGTTGTGATGTTGAGGCTGAGCGTTGCGGTGAATCGTCAGGCAGCTTAGGGCCGGATTTTGATTAAACGGGGACAGAGTGGATACACGCATCATGTAATTTGTTTAGATTCTCTTAATAGGAAATACTTTAATTGGTTTGCTAGGATACACGAAAACAAGTCAAATTATTTTATTATGTTTTCTTTTTATTATTTGATTATTTCCATTCTACGTGACTTTACCGAAAGAACCAAGAAGATGAATCCCTGCAGTCACGAAAGCTTTAAATCGAAATCGTACAGATGTTGTCTGAACATTGTCAGTGCATTTAGGACATTTATATATATGTGTGGCGAATATACTTTGACCAGTGATTACATTCTTAGTCAGGGCTCAGCGTCTGGAGAGGGGTCATTTGACCATACTTCACCATCTTGGTCAGTGTGGGGTAGTGAAGGGGATGGGGGAGGGGGCGAGATCGGTTCATGTTTCGCTCGTTACTGATATAAGCCGGGAATGGGAATCGAACTCGGGTCTCCTGGTTCATAGGATCGTGCGAGCCGGTGGGCGGTTTGCAGGAGGAGGCTTTCATCCGGCAGTGGATGGATCATGGCTGATAAAGGTGGCGGCAAGGATGATCAAACACAAATATTAACTCATAATAAAATAACAATAAGGAATTACGATAATCTATGAACAATTAATAAGCATCAATGAGACACACAGAGGACTTTATCCAGCAGTGGATGCATAACATAAACCATAAAATTTCGATTTAAAGCTTTCGTGACTGCAGGGATTCATCTTCTTGGTTCTTTCGGTAAAGTCACGTAGAATGGCTGCTTGCGTTGTGGCCGAAACGTCGTGAGAATTATTTAATGTTTTATTTTTATTATTTTATCATTTCCATTCTACGTGACTTTACCGAAAGAACCAATAAGATAAACTATAAACTATTATATATTTTACCAGTTAAGACCCACTTAGCTATATAGTCGGGATCGACCCGACGACCTCCTGTATACCAGGCGAGGTAGTCAACATCTCCTTGCCACAATCAAGGGCGAGTTCACGATTTCCCTTCGCGGTACGATTTCCACGAAACAAAAAAATACATCCATACATTCATCTCGAAGGACCGACATCTTATTAGCTCTCGACTTCCTTTGTGCGCCTCGGTCTCGAAACGTCTGGACTCGCCGCGGCATTGGCGATGGAGGAGGCATCATCTCCGCACGGCCGCCATTTTTAAATCCTTTATATTAAGTTCGCGTGCTTGCTTGCTTGCGCGCTTACGACCGTGCAAATGTTTAGGTCGTTTTTTAACCCACTTCCCGTGATCCAATCGAGCTGACATTTTGCACACAGACTCGTTGTGCGTGACAATTTATTTTCGTGAATTTTTTTTCTCCAAAATTTTCCACTTTTTAGGGGAAAAAAATGTCATATTTAATTTAAAATACCAATGTGATAAAAATGAAACTCTTTACTCAAGAAAAACAGAAATGAATAATGAAATAAAACCGATGCCACGCATATAAAGGATTTATAGTGAAAAACTTTGTTTTTACGGGTTAATTTTTTTCTGTTGTATTAACAAAAGCTGCAAGCTTCTCAGAGACAAAGCTCGGTGCATCGTGGGGTGAAAAAAAAACAACCGCACCAGACAAAGGCGCACACTCACTCGGTGAAGGCGGGCGTCACGTGACGTTTGTCGGTAGGCTACGTGGCGAGCAAAGTAGATACTGTGTGGATAACGGTGTCACGGACAGGATGCCAGCCCAAACTTGTTCATTTAAACTTCGCGTGTCCTCCACCTCCCTCCCTGCCCCCCGCCTCATCTCCCCTCCACTCTCCCACCTCCTTACCAACTCAACTCTCTCCTCTCTCGCTCTCTCTCCAATCGCCCAACTGCCAAGTCACCTGGAGAGGTTTAAATGGCCGAGGCGGAGTTGCACTTCAACGGTGACGGTTCACCGCGCAAATCGCTCACTCTCCCGGCCCTGTCTCCGCCTCCCTCCATCCCTCCACCCGCCTCCACCTCCACAAGTCATCCGCCTCTCCTCCACCTCCGCTTGGCTACGTACGGTGCAAAAGAGGTTCAACATACGTACATACCGCCCATACACTCAACACTGCCCGTAGACTCAACACTGTGGTGTGGTCAAACAACACTCACGATTTCGATTTAAAGCTTTCGTGACTGCAGGGATTCATATTCTTGGTTCTTTCGGTAAAGTCACGTAGATGGTGATTGCTTGTGTTGCAATCGAAACGTCGGGAGAATTTCATTGTTTTATTTTTATTATTTGATTATTTCCCTTCTACGTGACTTTACCGAAAGAACCAAGAATAACTCATGATGATGACGATGATGATTAAATAATCAATATCTACGGATGGGTCGGTGAACACTCGATATCAAAATCTGAATATTCATACCGGAGGGAATCCGATGAGCTATAATGCTCTTTTTCACAGATGTCTAGTGGGCTACAGATACCGTATATCCATTGTTGTCCTGTACATCTATGCTCCCACTATCACTCCCACTATTTACTCCAGTAAGAGAACAGCGATTCCATATCACCAACACTGGCATGCTGCTGATTTATCTTACCACAGAGATATCCACACGAACAATTACATAAATACTCCCGAATTATATCGGAAAACTCAACATACTTGTAAATGTATGTGCAATGAAGAAGGATCATTGTCCGAAACGTCACCCATTGTGTATACATTCTCCTTTAAGGCCACACAGTGTAATATCGGGATTTGTTTACACTCCTAAATGATCCGTTGTGGACTGTAGGCACCGCGCGAGAGTGACACACACACAAAGACAAAGATCCCCTGTACAGCCTGTAACAGACTGTTGGGGCAAGTGCTGTTAGCGAGTAGCACCTATGAAGGTCAGCAAAGCACACGAGGATGTGGGTGGCTAGCTCCACGTCCAGACCGCCTTTGTCTCCCCCAGCGGTGATGCTTACACAACGGCAACCAGCTACTCATTTGAGGCCGAGTCGACTTAGGGGGGAGGCGTAGGACCGGTTCAGACAATCGTCACTGCTTGTTGGCCGTGAGTGGGAATCGAACTTGGGTGACCACGTGGTGCGTAGCGCAGCGGCCTCACCGCACGTGACACGCGCGCGCGCACACGCACGCGCGCGCTCTCCCACACGTGCAAATGGCATAACGTTGATTGTTGCCATTATCATGATGATGATGACATATATGTGCGCGCGCGCGCGTGTGTGTGTGTGTTGGCGCAGGCAGTTCTGATTAAGCTGGCACTAAATAATGATGATGGCCATCATAACTGACACCTATTGTTATTTATTGTTGCAGCTGTTATTACGAAAACCCGGGATGATAATTATACATGATCGATGGCTGCGTGTAATTAAGAAAACGCTGCCTCCCGAAATGACTGAACGGCCGACTGGCTGATGTACCCCCCCCCCCAAACACACCCCCTACCCCCCCCCCCCTAGGCCGGTTCGCTCAAGTACCCCCCCAAACACACCCCCTCCTACCCCCCAGGATAACTGGCAGGATCACGGACCAGACGACCGACCGAACCGTTCACTTTCTGACCTCGCTCGATTGCCAATGTCGAGGTGCTGCTGCTGCTGCTGGGCACGACGAGACGGCTTCAGCAGAGAGAGAGTTCGTGTCGTGTCGCTGTTCCTACTCAGTTGACGAAGCGCAAGACCACAGTGGGGTTACTATAAACGAATTAAACGCATTATCTAGGAGGCCCACACGAAGAGTCCGATGAGTCACGTAGGTCGGGCGTGGTGCCAGGCCACACCACGCCCTCGCATGCCCTTTAGGCTTCCGTAGGTGCTCGCTAACAGCACTTGCCCCCAACAGTCTGTTAAAGACTATAGGAGGCGGAGGGGGGGGAGGGAGAGCTGGGTAACCTTTGTCTTTGTACGCATGCATGTGCGTGTGTGCGCTACAAATTCCCGCTCACGGCCAACACCGCTCCTGGGCCTCCCCTAGGTCGACTCAGCCTGGTGCGGCGTGAGACAAGGGCGGTCGGACTTGGTGCTGGCCACCTTCGCGGGTGCTCGTTAAAGTTCGATTTAAAGCTTTCGTGACTGCAGGGATTCATCTTCTTGGTTCTTTCGGTAAAGTCACGTAGAAGGGAAGTAATAAAATAATAAAAATAAAACATAATAAAATAATATAAAATAAAATAATAATATTATAATATAATAATATGATATGTTTTATTTTTATTATTGTATTACTTCCCTACTACGTGACTTTGCCGAAAGAACCAAGAAGAGGTGCTCGTTAAGCAGCCCTTGCCCCAACAGTCTATTAAAGGGCTATACGGGGGATCTTTGTCTTTGTGACAAGTGCTGGGTTTAGCGTGAGTCCGGCGCGGCTCTTGACAGAACGCAACAGAACGCACAGGCACAACCCTCCGCAGTGGAGTGAAGACCCTAATCTCCAGCAGGGATACACGTGTCAGCACCTCGCACGCCAAGATAGTAACACCCTTGGGCAGCCACGTGCCATATCGCAGGCGTGTGTATGCGTGCGTGTGCGTGCACGCACACACGTATGTCCACGTGCGCGCATGTGTGTGTTCAGTAGTGGAGGGAGCTTCGTCAAGCCGTTAAGGAGTCGTGGTGGCGAGATGTTAACGTCCTCGCCTGGTATACAGTAGGTCGTGGGTTCGATCCCGACCCTGATGCCTGCTGAATATTTGAAGTTTGCGGTGTCTCTCTCATCATCACGGTGGCTAGGAGATGTTAACTACCTCGCCTGGTATACAGGAGGTCGTGGGTTCGATCCCGACCCTGACGCTTGCTGAATATTTGTAGTTTGCGTGTCTCTCTCATTATCATCACGGTGGCTAGGAGATGTTAACTACCTCACCTGGTATACGGGAGGTCGTGGGTTCGATCCCGACCCTGACGCATGCTGCTGTATATTTGGAGTTGCGTCTCTCTCTCTCTCCCCGTGGTGGCGTGGATTTGTCTCCGGGTCCTCCGGTTTTTTCCCCTCCACATCGAGAATCAACGCCACGCGTTTAGAGTATTCGGCTGCTATACATTTCCACGCGATAAGCCACTTTGCCGAGCTATCATTGGTGGCCAGGTCGCTTCTGCTAAAAGAGCAACGCAGCTCAGTGGGCCTTACCTGGTCAAATTTAAATATTTTTTTTTAAGTTAGGTTCTTGAAGAAGGTTCCAACACATGCAGTGAAACGTCGGACATCACACGTTGCGACCCAAACACACACGCACACACCTGCACAACGTGTAAATCAACACATAGGTTGAAAACACACAGATGCACGCACACTAACACTTACACAATGAATAAGACAAAGATCCCCCGTATAGCCGAAACAGACTGTTGGGGCAAGTGCTGTTAGCGAGCACCTATGTTTGCCAACACGACGCCTGGATGCCTTTGTTTCCCTCGTTGCAGTATTTACACACCGCACCAGGTACTCACTGAAGGCTGAGTCGACCTAGGGGAGGCCCAGGACCGGTTCTGATAATCGTCGGCGGTGTTGGCCGTGAGCGGGAATCGAACTGGGGTCGCCGGGTTCGGAGCGCAGCGTAGCGCTAACCACTACGCCACCGCTCCCCCCAAGCAAAGACACAGACAGATGCATACACCAACATATTTCGATAAAAACAAAACATGCACACACTACACATTAAGACAAATACACAAAGAACGCACGCACCAATACCAATACCTGATATTCGCCACTAATTGACATTGACGTCACCACGGTGCCTGTGCCAGGCCAGGTGCACTTTGAGGCCACGTGAAGTGTCGAAGGCTCGCTGGCAGTGAGCTCATGGGACTGAGCCAGGTACCGTGGGTTGGCTGACTGAGATGCCAGGTAGATGCACCAGCTGTACCCCCTACTGTGCCAACGTGCTGAATTTTATCCACCCGGCGCTCCGCTCGTTGTTGTGAGCGTCGCTCCTCCGCCCTCCGTTGTTGTTGGACGGCGACTGCCTCCAACTGCCCAGTAGAAGCGTCCTCCACGAGCCTCCTCCACGGAGGCCGATCGTGACGCTGCTGGTACCTGTCATCGGCAAGTCCAATGTACAAACACGCACGCGCAGGCGCATACACACGCGCATATAAAGACGCACACAGATAATGACGCGCACACCAGACCGACAGACGCAGATTAAGACATACAAATGCACACTCACAAAATTTGTACACACACACACAGATGCCCAGACTGACACACACACACACACATTCCCCCAGCATGTATTAGTAGTATCATCTCTCCGGACAGGATGTTTCAAGGTTCATCAGAGCTATGTTCAATTATTTTTTTTTATCCTGCAAGACAGAGTTAGTGGTGGAATGGGGAGCAAACCCCAACAACAGCGGCTTGTTTTATTATTATTATAAATCTGTACACATATATATAGAGACAAAGATATCCCCATATGGCCTTAAAAAGACTGTTGGGGCAAGTGCTGTTAGCGGCACAGCACACGAGGGGGTGGGTGGCCAGCACCACGTCCAGCCACCTTTGTCTCCCGAATGCTGTTTACACACTGCACCAGGCACTCACTCAAGGCTGAGTGGACATAGGGGAGGCCAGAACTGGTTCGGATAATTCGTCGTCATCATTGCCATCATTGTCATTGCCATCATCATTGCCACCACCATCATCATTGCCACCACCATCATCATTGCCACCATCATCATTGCCATCATTGTCATTGCCATCATTGTCATTGCCATCATTATCATCACTTTCATCATCATCGTCATCATCATCAATGTCATCATAATGATGGCAATGATAATCATCACTGTCATCATCATCATTGTCAGCATCATCATCATTGTCCTCATCATCATTGTCATCATTATCATTGCCATCATTATCATCACTTTCATCATCATCGTCATCATCATCAATGTCATCATCATTGTCATCATAATGATGACAATGATAATCATCACTGTCATCATAATGATGACAATGATAATCATCACTGTCATTATCATCATTGTCAGCATCATCATCATTGTCAGCATCATTGTCATCATTGTCATCATTATCATTGCCATCATTATCATCACTGCCATCATCATCATCACTGTCCTCATCATCACTGTCATCATCATCATTGTCATCATCATCATCATTGCCATCGTCATCACGCCATCGTTTCCGAACTGGGCCATCTCGAGGCGAATTCTACAAAAGCGCCACCGGACTGCGGAGGCTCAAGACGCTCCTCTTCCTCCTCCTCTTCCTCCTCCACCCTGAATCCTGGACACGCGCGTCTGCGCCGACGGCTGATAGCAGCGGCGGGCGGGCGAGAAGGTGGGGAGGAGGAGAGAGAGAGAGGAAGGGAGCACCCAGGAAGCCGTTTATCACCGAGTCTGGGAATGTTTCAGCACGGGAGACAAAATCGCCTCGAGTTGGGAGGTTAAGACTTTCCGCTGGCGATTGCCTCCCGTGCTCGCGTTGTCAGCAGAACGCGTGCCGGCACGCACACGTACCGGCTCGCGTGTTAGCACACACACGCGTGTCAGCACACACACGCGTGTCCGACACGGGCGGCGGGCACCGCCAAGATGTTACGGGGCGCGAGATGTCAACTAGCTCGCCTGGCCTGCAGGAGGTCGTGGGTTGGATCCCGACCCCTGACATTGCCTGCTGTATATTTGGGTCCTCCGGTTTTTTTCCCTCCACATCTATAACGAACGTGCGTTTAGAGTTTTTGACTGCGATCTTACATTTACACTTCGTAAGCCACTTCGTTGGGCTATCATTTGTGGCCAGGTCGCATTTTGAAAAATTGCTATGTAGCCCAGCGGACCTGACCTGGTTATTTGATGTATTATTTTTAGTCGATGTTATTATTACGACAGCACATGAAGAGTATATGTAATGGACACACAGAATACTGCCCGCGATTCTACACAATGTGCGTAGATTTTTCGATTTAAAGCTTTCGTGACTGCAGGGATTCATCTTCTTGGTTCTTTCGGTAAAGTCACGTAGAAGGGAAATAATAAAATAATAAAAATAAAACAGAATAAGATATTATTCTCACGACGTTTCGGCCACAAAGCAAGCAGCCGTCCTCAGGTGAAGAACAGGTCTGTCGGAAAAACGCTGTCTTCACCTGAAGACGGCTGCTTGCGTTGTGGCCGAAACGTCGTGAGAATTATTTTATTATGTTTTATTTTTATTATTTTATTATTTCCCTTCTACGTGACTTTACCGAAAGAACCAAAAAAATGTGCGATGATGTCTTCACGGTTTTTTACAACACTTTTATCGATTATTATTGTTGATGAAGCGAATGTACCCAGGAAAGTACTGACGAGACCGATTCTAATGAGACCAGTCCTAAATGAGACCAGTGCTGGTGACTTGAGCTCGACTAATGCGGACAGGGAGGGGGGGGGCAGGGTGAGGGGCGGGGGGGCAGAGGGGGACAGGGGTCTTTGTCTGTTGTCAGTCGTGTAGCGGTCAGCACACGACGCTACAAACCCGGTGGCCCGGAATTCGATTCCCGCTCACGGCCAACAATCGGCACCGAATACCTGAACCCTACCCTGGTGACCCGGCCCGCAAACACCTCCCCTAGGTCGACCCGGACGTGAGCTCGTGCCCGGCGCCACGGCGCATAACAAACACCGGCGCTGGGGTGAGACGGAGCGAGTCCGTGGCTGGTGGCCGTTCAGGTTTATTAGCGTCCGAGTATATGAAAGAAAATAGAAATAAAAAAAAATATATAAAACATCCGAGCGTGCCGCTGGGTCAGCGCCAGCACTGGCGGAGTTGGCGAGCGATAGCCGGGAGTATTGACTGCCGCATAGCGACGATTAGGGCCGGGGTCAGAGGTCGCGCGGGCGTCCCACACGGCAAGCGACGCCCGTATGGATTCGGAATGAGTGCCCAATTGATCCGCAAACCCCTGCCGGAAAGGGCAGGATTTTAAGCAGCGGAAAGGAAATTAAGAGCCGCCTCTTCTTTTTTTCTTTCTTTTCTCAACGTCATCTCGCGGTGAGTTTTTGGCATCATATATATGTAACGTGAAAAAATTTAAGAGGCAAAGGGGCAGCCCTGCATTTTCTCAGTCTCCACTGCCGCCGGCAGAAGAGACCTTCCACGAGGAGGATCTCTAGAGAGGCCCCCCTCTTCTCAGGACGAGATTTAGGTCTCCTCTTCCACGCTTGGACGGGTTGGAGTGTGTCTGTGTGTTCGTGTGAGAGTATCGGGCGAGCAGTGGCATATGGGTTCGCGCGCTGCGCCTTCGAACCCGGCGACTCCGAGTTCGATTCCCGCTCACGGCGAACACCAGTGACGATTTTCTGAACTGGGTCCTGAGCCTCCACCTAGGTCGTCTCAGTCTCAAATGAGTGTGTAAACATCACCAGTGCGGAGACAAAGGCGGCCGGGCGTGGTGCTGGTCACTCACCCCGTCGTGTGCCGTGCCTTCACGAGTGCTACTTGCTAACAGCACTTGCCCCGACAGTCTGTTCAGGCTATAGGGGGATCTTTGTCTTTGTATGCGAGAGTTGCAGAGAACACGGGCTACTTTACAACAAACCAGGTTTGTTGTTCTAGAGTAAGGACGCCACGGTGGAAGGATGTTAACTACCTCGCCTGGTATACAAGTTGTGGATTTGATCCCGACCCTGACACCTGATGTATATGTGGGGTTTGCGTGTCTCTCTCCCCGTGGTCGCGTGGATTTTTCTCCGCGTCCTCCGATTTTCCCCTCCACATTTGGAATCAACATCACGCGTTTAGGGGCATTTGGCTGCTACTCTAAATGTCCACGTGATGATAAATAATCGACTCGTCGGGCTCTCATTTGCGATGGCCAGGTCACTTCTATAAAATAGCCATACAGCTCAGTAGGCCTCACCTCGTAAAATAAAAAAATAAGAAATTATTCAAAGTAGTGAATAGGTTTCACACCGGCGCGTCTTCATTCACGTTTGTCGCCAGAGACGACAAACGCCTGAAAACAAAGCGAGTTGCCCCGAGTGGAGCGAAGACCTCCTGAGCAAAAGAACTTCAACGATCGTACCTCCTTCTCAAACGGCGAGATGGAATATCGGAAGATTGCAGAGACTGCCACCCTCTCTCCAAACTCCACGTCAAGCAAACTCTGGCCGTGCTTGAGCCTCCCCCCCACCTCCCCCCTCCTCCTCCCTCCCACCAGCCCCCTCCCGCCCCCCCCATACCCCCCGATCCGCTGCAAGAGTTATTTCAATGCGTTTTCACTGGCCCCGCGCTGAAGAAAAAATAACGGGAGAGAGAGAGTGCGATTCCTAAATCAATCAATATTTTTTTTTACGCAAAAAAAATATATAGTGTATGTGTGTGTGTGTTCTGGACCTCCGTGCTCTGCGAGCTAAAGACACAGGCCCGCGGATTTGTACGTTCCGTGCCGAGAAGGATGGAATGCATCGCACGTTTGACTTTTTTTGTTTTAAAGCAGAGACACAGAGAGCGAGCGAGCGAGCGAGAGAGCGAGTGAGAGAGCGAGCTGTTCGCTCGGAATCGCTTCGAAAAATCGCTAAACTTATTCAGAAGAGCGCGTTCGATGGCAGGAGATGCAACTGTGTAAAACATCGCTCCCCCTCCCCCCCCCCCCACCATTATATTTTTTGTTTAACACGTAGCAGCAGGCTTTCGCGACCAATATCATCCATAATAGATGTTTTATGGGTTAGATCGCGCAAATATATATACGTGCCGTTAAGAGCCGCCGCCACCACCCGACACAGCCAACTAGTAAGGGTTGACAAATCTGGTTGTCGCCTGATGAAGCTGGTTGTAATTACTGACGAAACGTCGAACTCAGTTTGGAAATGTTGTGGCTTGGCTCTCCAACACACAACCGGTGTGCTGTACTAGTAGACTACACTATGCACTACACTATACACTACACTATACACTAGTGCTGTACTAGTATACTACACTATACACTACACTATACACTACACACTAGTGCTGTACTAGTGACGAATTGGCCACGTTCTGTTTACGTGACAACCCTAACTAGTTGGCTGTGTTGGGTGGTGGCGAGTTTTCACGACACATTTATACATTTATCTAAACCAAAAAAACACCTCTACTATGGCTGATATTTTTTGTAACCGTTGCAATCACGCCACTGCGATTCGCATCTCCGATAAGCACGGTTGGCTACGTACGAAGCGAAAGGAGCGGAACGTACGTACGCACCTGGGCAGAGGTCACGAGGAAGACCAAGAGAGTGACGGGCAAATGACATCCCTCCCTTCCTCCCATATCTGGCTCTGCACATTAAACCATTTTTTTTTTATTATAAAAACTCTACACAAACTTTCACACGGAACACGCGGAAGTCACATCGGCCGTGTCGGTGTCAAACTGGAAAACTCTGGATCGGTTTAGACATTCCGTCTCTCGTCGGGCTCAGAGCCAGTGCTGCTTGAGGGAACGCTGCTCGATTAACATGTGTTCTTGGCAAGCGGACTCCTTATAAACTACGCCGATTCATCCTATTGAAAAAAAAACCCAATAATATCGTACGCACACTCACTTATGCGTTGCCATGGAGCATTATGGGTAAAAATAAATGAGCGGTGCGCAGCTAAGGTGTGTCTGTGGGAGCCCCTGGGTCTCGATGTGATGGCTATGGGTCTCTGGGTGTGTCTACATGCCTTGACAAAACACATTCCTGCGGAGGGAGCTGGTAGGAACGTTGGGTTGCTCGGTCAATGGCCAGGGTCAACGGCGGCGTGGTGTATTCCGCAAATATGCCCGACTGTGAGGGCGGGCACAAGCCGGCGTGAGTAGGTTAAACGTTGAGTTTTATAAGGGCACCACGGGGTGACCAGCCCTTCCCCACCCAGCCCCACCCCTCCCACCCAGCCCCTCCCCACCCAGCCCCTCTCCACCCTCCCCTCTCCACCCAGCCCCACCCCTCCCATTTTTGGATGCACGACAGACAGACGGACGGACGGACACAATAATCCCCTGTGGGCTCGTGTAACCAGGAGCTTCCTACCAGTATAACAAATGTATCTACGATCGTATGCGTTATTGTCTATTCCATCGGCATTTTGGGCCCGAGTCAATTGCCCGACGTTCACAAGGCAAAGAACGTCTCTGTTACGTTTGGGCGCTGGCTCTACACGAACTCTGTGTAAAGCACAACGCGTACAAATCATTACCGGATTATTTTTCGTGTGACGAGAATGTGGATGGACAGCGGCACAACAACACTCAGACTCCGGCTTTGTTATCTCAGCTGGAAAGGCCCCGGTGAGCCAAGCGGCTGCGTTACACGGACGGACACAGCCAGAGATCTTCAGCAGAGGTGACAGTTACATAGAGTTACATAGAGATCCATAGAGTTGCATAGAGACCCATAGAGTTGCATAGAGATCCATAGAGTTGCATAGAGACCCATAGAGTTACATAGAGATCCATAGAGTTGCATAGAGACCCATAGAGTTACATTGAGATCCATAGAGTTGCATTGAGATCCAGAGTTGCATAGAGATCCATAGAGTTACATTGAGACCCACAGAGTTGCAGAGATCCATAGAGTTACATTGAGATCCAGAGTTGCATAGAGATCTATAGAGTTACATAGAGATCCATACAGTTGCACAGAGATCCATAGAGTTACATTGAGATCCATAGAGTTACATTGAGATCCATAGAGTTGCATTGAGATCCAGAGTTGCATAGAGATCCATAGAGTTACATAGAGATCCATACAGTTGCACAGATATCCATAGAGTTACATTGAGATCCATAGAGTTACATTGAGATCCATAGAGTTGCACATAGACCCACAGAGTTGCACAGAGATCCATAGAGTTACATTGAGATCCATAGAGTTGCATTGAGATCCAGAGTTGCATAGAGATCCATAGAGTTAAATAGAGATCCATACAGTTGCACAGAGATCCATAGAGTTACATTGAGATCCATAGAGTTACATTGATATCCATAGAGTTGCACATAGACCCACAGAGTTGCACAGAGATCCATAGAGTTACATTGAGATCCATAGAGTTACATTGAGATCCATAGAGTTGCATTGAGATCCAGAGTTGCATAGAGATCCATAGAGTTAAATAGAGATCCATACAGTTGCACAGAGATCCATAGAGTAACATTGAGATCCACATTGTTACGTATAGATCCATAGAGTTGCATAGAGATCCAGAGTTGCATAGAGATCCATAGAGTTAAATAGAGATCCATACAGTTGCACAGAGATCCATAGAGTAACATTGAGATCCACATTGTTACGTATAGATCCATAGAGTTGCATAGAGATCCAGAGTTGCATAGAGATCCATAGAGTTAAATAGAGATCCATACAGTTGCACAGAGATCCATAGAGTTACATTGAGATCCACATTGTTACGTATAGATCCATAGAGTTGCATAGCGATCCACATAGTTGCATAGAGATCCAGAGTTGCATAGAAATCCACAGAGTTGCATAGAGATCCACAGAGATCCATATAGTTGCATAGAGATCCATAGAGTTCCATAGAGTTCCATAGAGTTTAATATGGATCCAAAGAGGCCCATAGAGTTGCAAAGACATCCATAGAGTTTCATAGAGATCCACAGAGATCCATAGAGTTGCACTGAGATCCACAGAGTCACATTGAGACCCACAGAGTTACACGGAGATCGATCGTGTTACTTCGAGATCGATAGGTGTGTAGAGAAGTGCATAGAGCTACATCGAGATCCACAGACAAACATGGGAGGAAGAGAATGATTGAGGAATATCACCCGCTCATCACTCTTGCTCTTCCTCACGATCTCCATCCAGGTACGTGCGCAGGTTGTGAACTTCTTTCGCACCGTGCGTAGACAAACCGTGCTACAGGCCTAGCGCGTTAACCTTCTCCTGAAACCAGAAGTCCGTCAACTGCACGGTGACAAGAGTCTTACGTTCTTTTGGTCAAGTCACGTTCAGGTGAAGACGGCCGCTTGTGTTGCGATCGAAACGTCGCGATCTTATAAATGTTCTACCTGCGTGACTTTACCGAAAGAACCAAAGAGTGTGGATTCCTGCAGTCACGAAAGCTTCAAATCAAGATCGCACGGGGACAGTCGGACGGATTTCTTTTTTCTCTGCATGAGCATCCTCGATTCTCACTCCACCGCATCCTGCCGGCTCGCCCCCTCTCCTCCGTGCGCTCTGCCCCGGTGGAATGGCGACATTCTCATGACCATGCAGGTCAAGGGCCAACGCCGGTGACGATAAACTATTTAAAAAACAACTATTTTTATTTTACCACTGAGCTGTACGGCTTGTTTTCAGAAGCGACTTGGCCGCCTCGAATTAAATCTCAACGAAGTGGCTCATCACGTGGAAATGTATAGCGGCCAAATCATCTTAATGCTTGTTGATTCTAAACGTGGAGGGAAAAGTCCGCGCGACCATGGGGAGAGAGACACGAGAGAGACACGCAAACTCCAAACGTATAGGCGTCAGGGTCGGGATTGAACCCACGACCTCCTGCACACCAGGCGAGGCAGTTAACATCTCGTCACCGAATCACGATTATCTGAAATCGGTCCTGGGCCTCACCGAGGTCGACTCACCCTCAAACGAGTACCTGGTGTGGTGTGTAAACATCGCCACTGGGGAGACAAAGGCGGCCGGGATGTGGTGTTGGCCACCTCAACCCTATCGTGTGGCCGTGCCGGCCTTGGTAGGTGCTCGCTAACAGCACTTGCCCCAACGGTCTGCTAGAGGCTACGGGGTGGTGTTGGTGGGGGGAGAATCTTTATCTTTGTGTGTGTGTGTATATATAAGGCGAGCGGCTTGGCACATTGTGTACATTGTCGAACTCGTGATGAAGTGGACCGGTAATGGTGTTACGTGGGCGGTTGGAAGCCGCACAGAGCCCCGAGTTGCCACCCCCGCTCCGCCCGCTACACCTAAGAACAACAGGTCGTGTTTCATCCGGCCCGTCGTGACGCGCTCACCAACCCCCACCTGTCCGTCCATCGCTCGGCCCACCTGTCCCGCCGCACAAAGATCCCCGCTGCATTCTCATTACACACCACACCTGTCCCCCCCCCGTCTCTCCGTGCGCGTCACCGACACTCCGTGGGGTACAAAGGCAAAAGGTCCCACCACCCAACCGCCCTCCTCCAGTATAACAGCCTGTTTGGGGGGGGGGGGGGGCAAGGGGTGTTTGCGAGCACCTATGAAGGAACGGCATGGCACACGAGAGGGAGGGGGGGGGAGGTGGGTGGCGATGCTCTATACACCGCACCAGGTACTCATTTGGGTGGCTGGGTGGGTGAATGGCTGGATGGATGGGTCGGTGGTTAGGTGGCTGGGTGGGTGAATGGCTGGATGGATGGATGGTTAGTTGGCTGGGTGGATGGGTGGCTGAGTGGGTGAATGATTGAGTGGATGGGTGCTGGGTGGATTGCTGTGTGGGTGGGTGGTTGGGTGAGTGGATGGCTGGGTGGTTGGGTGGGTGAATGGGTGAATGGCTGGGTGGATGGCTGGGTGGTTAGTTGGCTGGGTGGATGGCTGTGTGAGTGGGTGGCTGCGTGGATGGCTGGGTGGCTGTGTAGGTGGCTGAGTGGCTGAGTGGCTGAGTAGCTGGGTGGCTGGGTGATTGGGTGGCCGGCTGGGTGGCTGGCTGGCCGGGTGGGTGGGTGGCGTGTGAATATCGCTGCCGCTGACCCGTCCCGTTCTGCTCACTGCCTCCTGAGCTCCTGTTTAAAGCAAAGCCACTCATCGAGCAAAAAAGAAAACCCCTTGCCACCCGGCGCTCCCGCCACTCAGTCAACGGGGGCCGGGCCCCAAGCTAACCAAAGCTGCGAGCCGGAACGCCGCGCGCTGGAACAACAAAGCCGGCATACCTGGCGGCGGCTGTGTGTGTGTCGGCGCGGCTTAAACGGGGTAATGCCGACAAAGACGAAGGTCCTCCCCCCCCCACCCACCGCACCGTGTAGCCTCAACAGGCTGCCGGGGCAAGTGCTGTTAAGCGAGTGGCCGGCACGCTCACACGGAGAGCGTTGGTGCTTTTTTCTGGAAGACTTTGCTGTTTTTTCCTGGATTTTTCTGTCGCGCGTAGTCACTGTAAGATGAATCTTGTTCATGTTTTTGTTTGTTGCGGTTGCACCCGAGTCAAGAGCCGCATGGCTCACAGGGCTATACTCTTAGGTTTTTTCGGTAAAGTCACGTAGGTAAAAAATTTAAAATTAATAAAAGTAAAATAAAAATACAGCTATCGTGCTGTGACGGTTCCACCTGAAGACGGAAGCTTGCGTTGCCTCCGAAACGTCGTGATTTTTATTTTATTTTTATTTTACTTTTATTAATTTGAATTTTTTACCTACGTGACTTTACCGAAAAAACCTAAGAATATGATTCCTTGCAGTCACGAAAGCTTCAAATCTAGAATCACAGGGCTATACCTAATCAATGAAACTGAACTGAGAGGGGGTAGTGTGGGCAGAGCACCACGGCCGACCGCCTTTACATCTCCACAGATTCATCCAGCACGAATGAATATTCAGATTTTTTTCGATTTAAAGCTTTCGTGACTGCAGCGTTTCATATTCTTGGTTCTTTCGGTAAAGTCACGAAGAAGGGAAATAATAAAATAATAAAAATTTAAAATAATAAAATAACAAATATTTTATTGTTTTCTTTTAAATAATAAAATTTGTATGACTTTGAAATGTTTTATTTATTTTATTTTTTCCCTTCGACCACCGCTCCTCCCAATGGGTAATGCCAACACAAAGATCCCCCCCCCCCACCCGACTGTTGGGGCAAGTGCTGTTGGCGAGTAGCAGCACCTTTTTTTTACAATAAGCACACGCGCACGCACGTGAACAATACCGATCCTGCCATTGGGCTTGATGCGTTGGCTGGGAAACAAGTTTAAAGAAGCTGGTGACCTGAGCAGGCGTTGTTGTTGGAGTTGTTGTTGTTGGTGGTGGTGTTGTTGGTGTTATTGTTGGTCTTGTTGTTGTTAGTGTGTTGTTGTTGGTGTTGTAGGTCTTGTTGTTGATGTTGTTGTGTGTTGGTGGTGTTGTTTTTGGTGGTGTTGTTGTTGGTGGTGTTGTTGTTGGTGTTGTTATTGGTGTTGTTGGTGTGTGTTGTTGGTGTTGTTGTTAGAGTTGTTGTTGGTGGTGGTGTTGTTGGTGTTATTGTTGGTCTTGTTGTTGGTGTTGTTATTGGTGTTGTTGGTGTGTGTTGTTGGTGTTGTTGTTAGAGTTGTTGTTGTTGGTGGTGGTGGTGTTGTTGGTGTTATTGTTGGTCTTGTTGTTGGTGTTGTTATTGGTGTTGTTGGTGGTGTTGTTGTTGGTGTTGTAGGGCTTGCTGTTGATGTTGTTTTTGGTGTTGTTGGTGTGTGTTGGTGTTGTTGTTGTTGTTGGTGTGTGTTGTTGGTGCTGTTATTGGTGGTGGTGTTGTTGTTGGTGGTGGTGTTGTTGTTGGTGGTGTTGTTGGTGCTGTTATTGGTGGTGGTGTTGTTGTTGGTGGTGGTGGTGTTGGTCCTGCGGTTGGTGTTATTGGTGGTGTTGGTGTGTGTTGGTGTGTGTTGTTGTTGGTCTTGTGGTTCGTGGTGTTGTTGTTGGTGGTGTGTGTTGTTGGTGGTGTTGTTGGTCTTGTGGTTGGTGTTATTGTTGTTGGTGTTATTGTTGTTGGTGTTATTGTTGTTGTTGGTCTTGTGGTTGGTGTTGCTATTGGTGTTGTTGGTGGTAGTGTTGTTGTTGGTGTTGTTGTTGGTCTTGTGGTTGGTGTTATTGTTGTTGGTGGTGTTGTTGTTGGTGTTGTTGTTGGTGTTATTGTTGTTGGTGGTGTTGTTGTTGGTGTTATTGTTGTTGGTGGTGTTGTTGTAGTTGTTGGTGTTGTTGTTGTTGTTGGTGTTGTTGTTGGTCTTGTGGTTGGTGTTATTGTTGTTGGTGGTGTTGTTGTTGTTGTTTGTGTTGTTGTTGTTGTTTAGTCGCTCCGCCCCCAGTCTCGGTGGACCTGCCAGACTTCTTTCCGACCCCAATGTGAGTTTGGCTTATCGGGCCTCGTCACACACGCCTGATGATTGGTAAACTCAAAGTCTGCTTCGCGTTGAGACGAGACACTCAGAGGCAGTGAACAGTGTAAAGTATGCGAGTCTATGGGTATTTATGCACATATATAGGTCTCTATGTAAGGCTATGGGTCTCTACGCGAGTAGATGGGTCTGTCTACAAGTCTATGGGTATTTACGCGAGTCTATAGGTCTCTACGTTAGTCTATGGGTCTCTCACTGATTCTGTGGGTCTCTACGTGAGTCCTTGGGTCTCTATGCAAATCTATGGCTCTCTATGCAAGCCTATGGTTACTGAAGTTATTAGTGAATGGGCTGAAACCATAAACTCACACACTACACGAAAAAACCCAATGTAACAACACAGGCGACGTAGGATTAATCACAACTCAGTATATGCGAGTCTATGAGCTTCGATGTGAGTCTGTGGGTCTTTGGGTGAATTCATATAATAAATGGTTCATATGCAAGTCTGTCGTTTTATGTAAGTCTACGTGTCTCTATGTGGATTCGAACTCAGGATCTCAGCTGCTCACTGCTCTGACCTCTGACCCACCCGGTGACCTCAACCGCACCCGTATCAATTTTACTTTCCGCACCTTCCAACGACCTTTTTTAAAAAGTTCAATTCGGGAGCGGTACAATTTTTCATCAATCAATCGAGGAATTGGTCCAACCCATGTGAGACTAGGCTCTAAGGAAAGCTGTCTCGGGTGTGGACCAATCAACTTCAAGGACAGTGCATATATTATCAGAGTTATGTTTTTTGTTTGCATTATGACTGCAGGTATTGTGGTCTATGCAAACATGACTCCTTGTAAAAAAGGTTGTCAGTTTTGTTGCCAGATAGAAGGGTAATAAAACAAGTATCGAGGAATTGTTTAATATTTTTAAGCAAACTCTTCATTTTCTAACTTTACTGTCGCGAGTCTGGAACTGGCTGCACACACACACGTGGCTTGAGAAGGTTCGCCCGGATTAGTTCCTAGAATCGATCTGCTACTCGCAAACCGATCGAGCCACATGGGCTGAATGCCCCCATCCCAACCCCCGCCCCCTCCCCCCCACCCCCACTATCGTTGTCAATCTTTCTCACGCTTTTCTGGCCCGTGACATTTCCGCGTTCCAAAAAATATATAACGTCATTGTGTTTAGTTTTTTCCAACAAGTCTCCTTGTTTGCAACCGAGACGCCTGCTTCACCAGAGAGTTGTCGCCTGCTCCGAAATGAAGGACATTGATCTGCTGGGATATAAACAACAACAAATTGTCACGGATGGAATCTTTGATGAATGCTCAACTCAAGTTCGAATTAGGTCGCCGAAATGAATACGTCGCATGCACGCGCACACATCCAACACGAGCAATTACATCCAACACGAGCATGCACCGAGGGGAAAATGCACCATGACTCTGATCACCCACGGCAATTGTTTGCGTGGAATATTGGAGTTGAGTGGCGAATTCCTCCGATTACACTGGTCAACACACTTTTTCTGGCATGAGGTATTCCATCGGTTTTAATGTAATTTTGGGGTGCTGATTCCAAATCTGGCATCAGTTTTTGTCTATCACATCAGGTTTTTGAGATATCAAATATTGCATTTTCAATAAAAACTGCAGAAGAAAAATATTAAATAAATGTGGATATCTACATAAAATGATATTATAAACACACTATCCTAAAAATACAGCACCATATTTTAACACTAAAGCAGTCAACTGACTCTCAACAACTTGCAATCATAAGTGACAGAGTTAATTTCGGGTTAAATCAATGAAAATGGATTATGCCGATAGCATAAAAATGATGTGATAGAGCAAATCTGAGATCAGATTTGGAATCAGTACCCTGAAATTAGTCTAAAACAGCTGCAAAAGTCCAGGCCAGAAAAAAATGTTTTTTTTTTGTTGACCAGTGTTATCTGCGATTATTATTATGTCTTCCTCGTAACGGATTAAATACTTCGGTAACCCCCCCCCCCCCAATGTTGGATAATGGGAACCACAAATTTGGTGCCCCTGTAATCATGACGGATAAAAGGACCATCTCCCAGATGACAGAATTCACTGGTTATAATGATCATCGTTAGCCTCCGTAGAGAAGCTGGCACACCACCAATCAGGAGAATAAATGCTTCTCGGTGCCACGGACTCTTTTACATTTTATTTAAATTTTTTTTAAAGAGATCTTCATGCCCTCACACCCCCCCCCACCCCGCCCCAGCACTCCGAACCACCGCCACCGTTGTGACATTACGATATCTGACGGACTTTAATGAAAGCAGATCAGTCCGCATTGTGAGAAATTAGGTTACTCAATAAATTAGCTTCATGCAATGTCCTTAATACGCCCATTTAGGCGGTATTATGCCTACAGACACTGTTCAATAAGCGTTCACAGTAATCGCCCGCGCTGCCTGCCGCAATTTAACAAAGATCGCGCCTCGAATTAATGTCCGTGTGTGCCCAACACGCCTAACACGGCTTCATTTTCCGCGTAACAGGCCGCGCGTTCACTGGATTATTGAACCTCGGGGGTAAAAAATAAGGAGGGGGTGTTGGTGGGAGGTCGCGCGCAGGCATGGCGGGCGGGCAGGTGGGTGGGTGGGCAGGTAGGTGGGCAGGTGGGTGGGTGGGCAGGCAGGCAGGTGGGTGGGTGGGCAGGTAGGTGGGCAGGTGGGTGGGCAGGCAGGTGAGTGGGCAGGCAGGTGGGCAGGCAGGCAGGTGGGCAGGTGGGTGGGCAGGCAGGCGGGCGGGCAGGCAGGCAGGTGGGCAGGTGGGTGGGCAGGCAGGCGGGCGGGCAGGCAGGCAGGTGGGCAGGTGGGTGGGTAGGCAGGCGGGTGGGCGGGCAGGCGGGCGGGCAGGCAGGTGGGCAGGTGGGTGGGCAGGCAGGTGGGTGGGCAGGCAGGTGGGCGGGCAGGCAGGTGGGCAGGTGGGTGGGCAGGCAGGCGGGCGGGCGGGCAGGCAGGCAGGTGGGCAGGTGGGTGGGCAGGCAGGCGGGCGGGCAGGCAGGCAGGTGGGCAGGTGGGTGGGCAGGCAGGCGGGTGGGCGGGCAGGCAGGCAGGTGGGCAGGTGGGTGGGCAGGCAGGCGGGCGGGCGGGCAGGCAGGCAGGTGGGCAGGTGGGTGGGCAGGCAGGCGGGCGGGCGGGCAGGCAGGCAGGTGGGTGGGCAGGCAGGCGGGTGGGCGGGCAGGCAGGTAGGTGGGCAGGTGGGTGGGCAGGCAGGCGGGTGGGTGGGCAGGCAGGCAGGTGGGCAGGTGGGTGGGCAGGCAGGCGGGCGGGCGGGCAGGCAGGCAGGTGGGTGGGCAGGCAGGCGGGTGGGCGGGCAGGCAGGCAGGTGGGCAGGTGGGTGGGCAGGCAGGCGGGTGGGCGGGCAGGCAGGCAGGTGGGCAGGTGGGTGGGCAGGCAGGCGGGCGGGCGGGCAGGCAGGCAGGTGGGTGGGCAGGCAGGCGGGCGGGCGGGCAGGCAGGCAGGTGGGCAGGTGGGTGGGCAGGCAGGCGGGCGGGCGGGCAGGCAGGCAGGTGGGCAGGTGGGTGGGCAGGCAGGCGGGCGGGCGGGCAAGATCTATCAAAGGGGGCATTATCCCTTGCTGCGAGACAAATGAAGGAGTGTGTTTAGAGAGAGAGAGAGCGAGAGAGAGGCAGGGCCCCATGTGAAAACGTTTCCATTATATCGGTGTCATAGTTAAAGGTGCCGCCCCACCCAGGCAATGCCTTCGTTTGTTCAATTGTCAAGCTGGCGAGAGCTCAAAACGACTCTGCAAGTCTCCTCGTCCAAGGGAGACCTGGGATCCAGGTCACTTTGTCCATCCCACCGCTGGATAAAATGACGATTTTGAAAGAGATACAAAGGCAGCCAGGCGTCATGTTGGCCTTCATAGGTGCTCGCTAACAGCACTTGCCCCAACAGTCTGTTTCGGCTATACGGGGGATCTTTGTCTTATTCATTGTGTAAGTGTTAGTGTGCGTGCATCTGTGTGTTTTCAACTTATGTGTTTATTTACACTATTCGCGTTGTGCAGGTGTGTGCGTGTGTTTTTGGGTCGCACCGTGTGATGTCTGACGTTTCACTGCATGTGTTGGGACCTTCCTCAAGAACCGAGCTTAAACAAAAAATATTTAAATTTGACCAGGTAAGGCCCACTGAGCTGTGTAGCTCATTTTCAGAAGCAACCTATCACAAATGATAGCTCAACGAAGTGGCCCATCATCACGTGGACAATTTATAGCAGCCACATACTCTAAATGCGTGAAGTCGATTCTAAATATGGAGGGAAAAACCGGAGGACCCGGAGAAAAATCCACGCGACCACGTGGAGAGAGAGAGACTCCAAAATATACAGCAGGCGTCACATGGTAGGGATGCAACCCAAACTATGGACCATACAGTAAACTTATAGAGATACATAGAGACCCACAGAGATTCAGAGACTCATGGAGATATGTAGAGGTACATTAAAGACAAGCCACAGTAGTGTGCCTGTGACCATGCAGCCCAAACTATGGATCATACAGTAAAACCCATAGAGACCCATGCGAATACAGAGAGACCCATAGAGATACACTAAAGATATAATTGTTTTTTTACCCTTCTATCTGGCAACAAAACTGACACCTTTTTACAAGGAGTCATGTTTGCATAGACCGCAATACCTGCAGTCATAATACAAACAAAAGAACATAACTCTGATAATGTGCACTGTCCTTGAAGTTGATTGGTCCACACCCGAGACAGCTTTCCTCAGAGCCTAGTCTCACATGGGTTGGACCAGATGACGCCAAAAGGCGCACAACTCAAAGACAATGCACCATCAGAGTATGAGAGCTCGGGGCAAGCATCTACACTATGGGAACCTCATTTGCCAGTAAAAATATAACAATTATATTTTTACTGGCAAATGAGGTTCCCATAGTATACACTAAAGACACAAACCACAGTCATGCAATCCAAACTATAGACCACATGGTACTCCTTCAACGGTGTAGGAGGAGCAGAATAAGCGGCACGTCACGAACTCTCTCTCTCTCTCTCTGCTGAAGCCCTCTCATCGTGGCCAGCAGCAGCAGCAGCAGCAGCAGCATTGACAATCAATTTTCGATTTAAAGCTTTCGTGACTGCAGGGATTCATCTTCTTGGTTCTTTCGGTAAAGTCACGTAGAAGGGAAATAATAAAATAATAAAAATCAAACATGAAATACAATTCTCACGACGTTTCGGCCACAACGCAAGCAGCCGTCCTCAGGTGAAGAACAGGTCTGTCGGAAAGACTCACTCAAAAGACCCATTCAGACGCTGTCTTTCCGACAGACCTGTTCTTCACCTGAGGACGGCTGCTTGCGTTGTGGCTGAAACGTCGTGAGAATTATTTTATTATGTTTTATTTTTATTATTTTATTATTTCCCTTCTACGTGACTTTACCGAAAGAACCAAGAAGATTGGCAATCAACCTCCTGGACCATATTGTCAACATGGGAAAAATGAAAGAAGCTGAAATATTGTAATTATTTGTAAGACTATTGTTCATCGGTGCCTTTGCTAAAAGGCGAATTGAGGTTTTCAATCAGCACGAGCAGATTGACAAAAGGCATGTGAATGATTAATATGCTTGCATTATTGAATTGTACCAAGTAGTGATGGACCACAGTGAAGTGTTCTGCAATGGGTAAATCATTGCACATCGAGTAACCCATACACTTAGAAACACTAAACCTCGGAGATGGAATGGGTCAATGAGTGTGAACACGTAGCTTAGGTGGTCGGTATTTTCAAGTCCCTACGTTTGGTCACGGAATGAAGAATACAATCGGAACGCTCACACGGCAGCGCGAGCCTCCGTGTTAGAGAGAGCAGCCCGCGGAAGTGGATACCACAGAACTACATCTGAGAGCCCTTCTGGTGACCCCTGCTCCACGCAGGTTTCATGTAATGCGATGGATTTTTTTTGTCCATTCGCTGGTGACTGGGCTGAGGCCATGATTTCACAACACTTTAGGACCCAGATCAATCACACCCATCCACACCCACCCACACCCACCTACACCCACCCACACCCACTTACACCCACCTAAAACAACCCAACTACCCACCCACCCAAACCCACTCAACTACCCACCCACCCACATCCACCCGCACACACACCCACCCACACCCACTTACACCCACCTAAAACAACCCAACTACCCACCCACACAAACCCACTCAACTACCCACCCACCCACACCCACCTGCACCCACCCACACCCACCCACACCCACCTAAAACAACCCAACTACCCACCCACGCAAACCCACTCAACTACCCACCCACCCAAACCTACGGAACCACCCACCCACCAAATCAAAACTACCCACCCACCCAACGACCCACCCCCCCAAATCCACTCAAATACCCACCCACTCAAACCCACTCAACTACCCACCCGCTCCCAAACCCACCCACCCAAACCCACCCACCGAATCGAACAGACTCACCCACCCACACACGCAATCACCCGCCCACCCGCCCACGCACCCACGCACCCACGGACGCACATCAAGACAGGAGGTAATTACTGGGGGGGGGGGCGGGCAGGGGTTGGGGGGCCTCCGTGCCTCCTTGCGAGAGATCAGAGTCACCTCTACGCGCCGCTCCGCTCCCTCTCCGTGACCAATGCGTAACCCGGGATATTAATCTGTGTTAACCGTGTCTCGCCATTAACACGAGCGGACACGCAGCAATAAACAATGACCTTCCGGGTGGATTTTATCGGCCCCCCCCCCTCCCCCCCCCCCCCCGTAATCTAACCTCGCTGTTGACGTCCATTAAAGCGCGAGGCCCCTTCGCTCCCCTGCCATGCAGTTCCTGCGCCAATTAACGCCAATTTTAATTAATGGCGGGCCCTCTCCAATTAATAGCACCTAACTTAATTAGCTCTAGCAATTAGGCGCGGGGAGCGGGGAGCAATGCAATGGGATTGCGGTGGGCGGTTGGGTGTTTTTTTCTTTTAGTCACGCAAAGACAAAGACCCTCCGTACAGCCTGAACAGACTGTCGGGGCAAGTGCTGTCAGCGAGCGCCTATGAAGGCCGGCACGGCACACGAGGGGGGTGTGGGTGGCCAGCACCACGCCCGGCCGCCCCTTTGCGCAGTTGAGCAAACAGCCTCTATAACGCGTCCCCACTCGCCCACCCACGCCCACGGTGATTCTTTGGTTCGCGGCGTAAGGCCCGGAACCGGTTCGGATGCTCGTCACTGGTGTTGGCCGTGAGCGGGGAAATCGAACTCGGGTCTCCGGGTTCGTAGCGCAGCGCGCTAACCGCTACGCTAACGCACGCACACACAAAGACACGTGGGCAAACGCGCACGCACACGTCTAACACGCGCACACACACACACGCGCGCGCGCACATTCCACATTTAAAATATTGAAATATATTTATTCCCGTTCCTACGGGTGCCAATCTCGCTCAGAAGAATGTAAGCGAAGGGCGTTTCGATGGAAATTATAAAACTCCTTAATGGGATGCATTGCCGGCCCCCCACGCTTCCCGCTTTTTAGCCAACAGCTGCGATGAAAAAACAATTTCCTGCAGCACCGATCGGATTTAATAAATCTCATCCAATTTTACCTTCCCCCGGTTATTAATGAGTAACGGTGTGACAACGGCAATAACAAAAAAAATGACGTAAAATAATAATAATAATGGTGATGATGATTACGATAGTCATCATACGGAGAGGATTACGAAAACGTCAAATTGTCTCATCACGACTCCTCCGTGGTTTTTTCCACGCTGCTGCCGCCGCCGCCGCCGCCACCGCCGCGTCGTTCCCTCCCGATCGCTTCTTCGGGTCGTGCCGCGCGCCGTTCGGGGTACGGTGTCCGACGTTTCGTCCCGTGTGCCGGAGGCTTCTACAGGAACCGTATTGGAGCTGCTCAAGCTCCCGTTTAAATGATCTGTTTGCTGGCCACTGGTGTTTGATGTGGAGGCTGGTCAATGTTATTTTATTTTCCATTGTCAGTTTGTGAATATTACCACTGTCGATATTGCGCGTAGTATTACCATCAATATTAGGGCGGCAGGGAAGGCATCACGGCGAGAAGGGCCTGGGTGCAATTCCCACCATAGGCGCCTTTCTGCGTGTGAAGTCTGTGCGTTCCGCCCTCTGTTCAGCACGGGTTTTCTCCAGGTTCTCTGGTTTGTCCTCCCACAGTGAAAGGCACACAACACACAATGTCATTGGTCTTCTGGGTTCTTTCGGTAAAGTCACGTAGAAGGGAAATAATAAAATAATACAAATAAAACATTATAAAATAATTCTCACGACGTTTCGGCCACAACGCAAGCAGCCGTCCTCAGGTGAAGAACAGGTCTGTCGAGATGACAGAGTCTGAATGAGACACCCCAGGCTTGGAGCGTCTATTTAAGCTGGGTTGGAGGGGGGAAGGGGCGCCTTGACAAAGGAATTTGCATATCGAGAGGAATTTAGCATATTTATGGCAAATGCCTGGTGGTGCCCATTCAGATGCTGTCTTTCCGACAGACCTGTTCTTCACCTGAGGACGGCTGCTTGCATTGTGGCCGAAACGTCGTGAGAATTAAATTTTATTATGTTTTATTTTTATTATTTTATTATTTCCCTTCTACGTGACTTTACCGAAATAACCAAGAAGATGAATCCCTGCAGTCGCGAAAGCTTTAAATCGAAATTCAATGTCATTGGTGTCGGCCTGACATCCCAAATGTAGCTGCAGCCTCCGATATGAAAGTCGGCCGCGCCGAGGCTTTGTACGCAGTCTTTGTACGCAGTCTTTGTACGCAGTCTTTGTACGCAGTCTTTGGACTCATTGTGGCTTTCCTGAGCACTCGAGCAATTGGTACAACTGTCACCACCTCCGATTAGCACGGTTGGCTACGTATGGTGCGAAAGAAGTTCAACATCGTACGTGCGTACTACGTCAGGTGCGCAAGAAGTTCAACATCGTACGCACATACGCACAAAAACAAAAATAACAACAAAAACCGAGCCACGCTTAATCAGCAACGACCGCGACCACAGAACGGGTACCGTAGGAAAAACCACGCGGAAAAATGTTTATCTCCGATGCATAATTAGCGTAGATTCCGGATTATTATACAGATTAAAACCCCTCTTAATTACGGTAATTAGCTCCATAAAACCGGTCGTTAAGCGAAATGGTCGTTAAGCGAGTAAAGGAAATACACGTTAAAGGCTTAATTCGTTCCGATAGCATCGATAAGTACCCCTTTTGCACCCAAAAAACGCAATTTATTATATTTAAATGGATATTCATTCATAAAGAATCTAACAACATGATAAACACATAATATTAAGAGAAACGTGGCTAATCAATGCATTCATTAATATTTACTGAACCTACAACAGCCTGTCGTCAACAGGTGAATGGTCGGTAAGCGAACACATTGGGCACTACTAAACACTACACTACTATATACTACAATATACACTACACTACTATACACTACACTATACATAACATTACTATACACTCCGCTATACACTACACTACTATACACTGCACTACGATACAAGCCACTATACAACACTATGCACTACACAACTATACACTACACTATACACTACTATGCACTACACTACTATACACTACACTATACACTACACTACTATACACTACACTATACACTACACTACTATACACTACACTATACACTACTATATACTACACTATACACTACATTACTATACACTACACTATACACTACACTACTATACACTACACTATACACTACTATACACTACACTATACACTGCACTGCTATATACTACACTATACACTACACTACTATACACTACACTATACATAACATTACTATACACTCCGCTATGCACTGCACTACTACACACTACACTACTATACACTACACTACTATACATTCCACTATACAATAATATGCACTACACAACTATACACTACACCATACACTACTATACACTACACTATACACTACTATACATACACTATACACTACCATACACTACACTATACACTACTATATACTACACTATAAACTACTATACACTACACTACTATATACTACACTATACACTACTATACACTACACTATACACTACTATATACTACACTATACACTACTATACACTACACTATACACTACCATACACTACACTATACACTACTATATACTACACTATACACTACTATACACTACACTATACACTACTATATACTACACTATACACTACTACACACTACACTATACACTACACTATACACTACTATACACTACACTATACACTACTATATACTACACTATACACTACTATACACTACACTATACACTACACTATACACTACTATAACTACACTATACACTACACTATACACTACTAAATACTACACTATACACTACACTATACACTACTAAATACTACACTATACACTACTACTATACACTATACACTACACATTTGGCTCTATGGAGGCCCGTCGTTCAGCGATTAGTCGTTTTCTTGTTCCCATAACACGAGAACCAAACGCGCGACGCTCGCAGGGATTGGCGGGCGGGCCGGCGGGCAGAGGAGGGGGGGGGGGCAACTGGAGCCATCCACGAGGAATCGCCAACAAACCCGCGCGCCATCTGGACCGGCCGCCGCCAATCTCCCCGCGGCCCGGCTCCCGAGATGCGGGGGAGAACGCGGCGTGGGGAGCAAGCCGCGCTTCTTCAAAGCGACCGAGATGGAAAATCCGTGCCAGCGGCGCGAAGGGGAACCTTGAGTAGCCCCCCATCACGTTGTCAAGAGTGCGTGTGGATACGTGTAAAGATCCCCCCCCCCCCGCACCCCCCCCCCCCCCCCCCCGCGGAGAGCCTGTAACAGACTTAATTTGGAGCTTTCGTGACTGCAGGAATTATTCTTTGGTTCTTTCGGTAAAGTCACGTGTAAAGATAAAATAATAAATTAAATAATAGCATACTACGACGTTTCGATTGCAACACAAGCAATCGTCATCAGGTATAAATGAAATAGAAACACAAATCTAGTATAATTTCGATTTAAAGCTTTCGTGACTGCAGGGATTCATCTTCTTGGTTCTTTCGGTAAAGTCACGTAGAAGGGAAGTAATAAAATAATAAAAATAAAACATATTTTATTATGTTAAATCTAGTATACTTACTTAGAAATGTAATGCACTATCCGACTCTCTATTGTATTGCATTACATTTCTAAGTATACTACATTTGTGTTTCTATTTCATTTATACCTGATGACGATTGCTTGTGTTGCAATCGAAACGTCGTATGCTAGTATTTAATTCATTATTCTATCTTTATACGTCACTTTACCAAAAGAACCAAAGAATAACAGACTGTTTGTTAGAGCGTAAGTGCTGTTAGCGAGTGGCACCTATGAAGGCCGGCACGGCGCACGAGGGGGTGGGTGGTGGCCAGAAGCACGCCCGGTCGCCCTTGTCTCCCCCGAGTGGCGGTGTTCACACACCGCACCAGGTACTCGATTTGAGACTGAGTCGACCTAAGGGAGGACCAGGACCGGTTCAGAAAATCGTCGTGACGAGCAGGGAATGAAACGCAGGTCGCCGGGTTCGTAGCGTGGCGCGGCGGGTCAATGAGACACAATTTTGTGATTCAGAGACGCGGGAAACCACGGACCGATGGGGAGGGCAGCCCGAACAGGCGCTAACCAAACAATTGCCCAAGCTCTGTCATCCTATCTTGCGATGTTCGGCCTACTCCACAAGGGGTATTAAAAGACAAATACACCGCACACGCGCGCTCAAGCAAATGTGTAGCCGTGGCAAAATAGACGGAGAGCCGCAATATCTAACCCGCTCTAATTCAAAGTAAACAAACGCAGCAGTACGCTTTACCAACCACGGGGAATTTGAAACAATTATGTTAATGTCTGGCCCACGGACCCCGTTATTATTATTTTAATAGAAAATCTTTATAAACGTCAGTGGTGGATAACGCGGCTGCTCGCGGCTGGCCTGTATCACCCCGCACCGATGGGAATGTAAAACTCCGTTTCCCTCCCCGTGGGTGGGCGTCAAGGAGGAGCCGTACCCGTGGCTCGCCACGAGCAGGCGGCGCGGCAAATAATGTGGACTCCAGCTGTTCCATCCGTGTGGGATAGAGCGTTGTACCCTCGCACGTGTTTTTTTGTTTTGTTCCAGTTGCCTCCGATAACACCAGGACCGCAGAACTTGGGTAGAAATATGGTGCTGACTCCTGTGTGTAGGTATGCAGGGAGGTAGGATAGTAAGATTAGTAGGTAGGTGGGTGGTTCAGTAATTAGGCAGCTAGGTGGGTAATTAGTTAGGCAAACAGGTAGTTAGGAAGGCTGGCAGGTATGGAGGTATTTTGGAAAGTAAGTTTGAAGATAAGTAGGTAGGTATGAAGATGAGTAGGCAGGATAATAAGTAGGTAGGTGGGTAGGTAGGTGGGTTAGTAGTTTAAACAGGTGGGTAAGTGGTTAAGTAGTTAGATAGGTAGGTTGGTGGGTTAGTACTTTAACAGGTGGGTAAGAAGTTAGGTGGGTGGGTGGCTATCTAGTTTAGCCGGTAAGACAGGGTAACAAGGGCAGTTACTTAGCGCATGCAGGGTGACACTCTCGCTCGCTAGCTTGCTCGCCCGATGCTCTCAGCGTCGTGCATCTGCATATAGAGAGCGCTCTCAGCGTGGCGCGTGGGCTGAGTGCTCCCGCTCACATAATGGACGGAAGGGGAACAGATTAAGACAATGTTAATAATTCATGCGAGTGCGATAGGCCGGCTCAATATCCCCAGTTTGTTTGTGTCCACACTTTGAGCTGTGATTAACTTCCACGGTTAATGCAGTTGGCTGCGGGTGGCCCAGCGGCTCAGAGGGGTGGGGCGGGAGAGGCGGGGAGAGTGGGGCATGCGGAGAGCAGGGCTGGTGGGGGGGGCTGGGGGGGGGGGGAGATCGTAATGGGCGGCTCTGAAAGACACCGTGCCTGGGTTCGGATTCCAGGTCGTGGCCACGAGTGGTCAACGTTTTGCCACTCCGATGACGTACGTGCGCCGGCTATCATGGAGAGCGGCTCTCTGCGGCAACGACGTCTTTGTGAAAACAACGGCGGCGGCGCCGCTGCTACGACGCCGCTCCGAAATAAAATTCATGCCGAGCCGCTCACGCGTTCCGAGATCCGGCGGTGAACGGGAGGTGGTGGGGTGGGTTCGGGGGATCCCGGCCTGCCCCCTGCGACTTGCGGACGTCTCGGGCACGGGAAAGGGGTCAAGGCGGAGTGGCGAGTGCCACGGAATCGGAGTTTGAAACCCCACTCGCCAGCATCGAGGAAGAAATGAAGACGTAATGAATGTTGATTTTGGGTTACATCGCGTGAATAGAAAATGTGTCGTTAAACCCGCCACCACCCGACGCGGCCAGGAAGGTTGTGTGTCACGTAAACAGAACGTGGCCAATTCATCACTAGTACAGCGTTAGTGTAGTGTATAGTGTAGTGTATAGTGTAGTGTATAAGTGTAGTGTATAGTGTAGTGTATGGTGTAGTGTATAGTGTAGTGCAGTGTATAAGTGTAGTGTATAGTGTAGTGTATAGTGTAGTATACTAGTACAGCACACCGGTGTGTTGGAGAGCCAAGCCACAACATTTACAATCTGAGTACGACGTTTCGCCAGTGATTACAATGAGCATCATGAGGCGGACGGCCAGGTTTAAGAACTAGAGAGACAAAACGAATGAGCCCACAACCACCGCCCTCCTCATGTCGGAGACTTCCCGAGCGTAGCCAGGGTCCTTGCCGGCGGCTGTTCCATCGCCACTTTGCGAGTAACGCAGTCACGACAAACAACGTGCCGAGAATTTATTTCATACCGGACGAATCCGATGAGCTATGCAGCAGCTCTTTTCTCACAGGCGTCCAGTCTGAACCATCACGGGGCAGCTCTGTCCCCCCCAAAAACGTTGTCGTCAGTCGGTCTTCCGTCATCGCACCCGGCCAGCTAAAGACAGCGGCCATTCGGCGGTTCGAAGGGTGGGGCCTGTTACGAACGTGGCAAACAAAAATCATCACCGAGCACCGGACTTTGGAAGTGCCGGAGATTCTCTCTCTCTCTCTCACGACGGCTGTGGGTCACGCCGCACCGCGCTCGGACGCAGAGCGCGGGGGGTTGCGTGCGGTGTGTGTCCCACGTTGTTCCATGAACGAAAAATCAAAGGTTTGCCAATCTCCGGAATGCGGTAAAGCCCAAACGACGAGTTGAGCCATCCACGCCACACACCCTGGCGGTATGGCTGCAATCCGTACAGCGTATACCGCCGCCTTGGATTGGTCGAAGGACCTTAACATTCAACTATGACACGTAAACAAACTGTTGCTGACACGCTGTACGGAAGAAGGAAGGCCCAGCCGGCTACACCTAGAAAACAAAGCTACACAAATACACTAGCAATACGCCTCCTCGCCCAGCACCTCCGATGAGCGCGGTTGGCTGCGCGCAGTGCGAAAAAAGTTTCAACGTTTCGTCTGTCCCTCCGAACGAGTCGTTTGTCTCGCCGGTAGCCGTACGTCCTTCCGGCAAATGCGCAGGAGCATGGGAGCTATTTCTATGAGCAGCTAATAATTGCCAGCAACGTTGTCAATCACATGTTGGACATTTGACCGATTGGTCTAAATGGCGATTTAAAGCTTTCGTGACTGCAGGGATTCATCTTCTTGGTTCTTTCGGTAAAGTAACGTAGAAGGGAAATAATAAAAAAATAAAAATAAAACATAAGAAAATCATTCTCACGACGTTTCGGCCACAACGCAAGCAGCCGTCCTCAGGTGAAGAATGAAACACCACCAAGCTTGGAGCGTATATTTAAGCTGGGTTGGAGGGGGGGAGGTGGGAAGAAGAGCGCCTTGACAAAATAATTTGCATATCAAGAGGAATTTAGCATATGGAAAATGCGTAGGAGGTGGGCGGGGGGGTTTCACCTGAGGACGGCTGCTTGCTTTGTGGCCGAAACGTCGTGAGAATTATTTTATTATGTTTTATTTTTATTATTTTATTACTTCCCTTCTACGTGACTTGACCGAAAGAACCAAGAAGATGGTCTAAATGGGTCGTAACTTCTTTGGCCGCCGCGGTTGAGAAGCTGGGACTGTGGTCGCGTGGACTCGTGTATCTCCGTCGTGACAATCCCGTTGTGGTGTCGGTGCCATCTCTTAATTTGTTTATTCATTTTGAATTCTGCTTGGTCGTCGGGAGTTTTAATTTGCTTGGAAGTAGCTGTATATAGAAACATAGCTATATAGTCCAGTGGGCCTTATCTGGTACGATAAAAAGAGTTTAGTTTCATAGAAGTTGGTCCTCATATATAGTTAATGCACAGTGGGATGTCCTTACTCCGCAACCCAATCTGCACATAGATACCCAAAGTCTCACATAGAGACCCGTAGACTCACACAGAGACCGTAGACTCACAGAGACCCGTAGACTCACACAGAGACCGGTAGACTCACACAGAAATCCATAGACTTACACAGAGACCCATAGACTCACATAGAGACCCATAGACTCACACAGAGACCCATAGACTCACAAAGAGACCCATAGACTCACACAGAGACCCATAGACTCACAAAGAGACCCATAGACTCACACAGAGACCGGTAGACTCACACAGAGACCCATAGACTCACACAGAGACCCATAGACTCACAAAGAGACCCATAGACTCACACAAAGACCCACAGACTCACACAGAGACCCATAGACTCACACAGAGACCCATAGACTCACACAGAGACCCATAGACTCACACAGAGACCCATAGACTCACACAGAGACCCATAGACTCACACAGAGACCCATAGACTCACACAGAGACCCATAGACACACACAGAGACCCATAGACTCACACAGAGACCCATAGACTCACACAAAGACCCATAGACTCACACAGAGACCCATAGACTCACACAGAGACCCATAGACTCACACAGAGACCCATAGACTCACACAGAGACCCATAGACACACACAGAGACCCATAGACTCACACAGAGACTAACCTACAGTTTGGTGTCCTTCCCCTGCACCTCCGATTAGCACGGTTGGCTATGTATGGTGTGAAAGAAGTTCAACACCCAGTCCCCCCCACCCCCCCCCCCCATATCTCCAATAAAAGTTATTTTTTTACATCCCACCAGCCACACGGAATTCCTTCTGGTAGCTATTATTTTTCCAGCAGCATTGGTTTTCACCAACAAGCAAACACGGGGACCAGCTTTGACTTTCAGTGTGTCATCAGCAGAGTCAGGCTTTGCTCAAACCCGATCCATGGTGAACTGCCGGATGCAATTCCTCTTTCATCGTCATCGTCAATCATAGTCAATCATCGTCATCATCAAATTTAAAGACGAATTACAGGAGGAATTCCCCAGCTGGGCTGCTGTGTTTGAACGATTTTTGTTTGCTATTACCGTCTGGTTCCGTTGCAATGAGACGAACGAATGGAGTAACAAAACCAAGTAATGAAAACATTCGCTCGGGCGGTCAGCACGACTGCTGGGGGGAGGGGGGGGGGGGAACCAACAGCACCCCTCTCGTTGTGAAATAAAGCCGGGAACTATTCACAAAATGAATGCACGAATAAATAATAACACATTCTGCTCCCAACCTCCCCACAACCCGCCCACCCCGCCCACACCGCCCGAGCAACAGAATTGAATGGAGCGGTGGTGGTGGTGGTGGGAGGGGGGGGAGGAGGGCAGCTCAATACGCAGTTAATAATTCAACTGGATGTAGCCGAGTGTGGCGAGATATTCATTGACCTGAGTATTCACAATTATTTAGCGTTAACAATTATTTACGTGGGACCACCGCCGCCGCCGCCGCCGCCGCCAGCCCGTACACATTTACCGTGAACGTCTGGCCACTCTGTCCACCGGGGGTGCGGGCTTGTGCTTCGTGGTGATTGAATGGCTCGTGGTTGATTAACGATGATGGGTCCAGCAAAGTGCCCATCGTGCAGCAAAGGCAGCCGGATTACCTTCGGACGCAGACGCCTGGTTAAAAAAAACGACAACGCGTCCCCCCTCCCACCCCCCCCCCCCTACCCCGCGCGTCCTCACACGCGGCGGGTTAATATAAACGATAATAATTATTGCTGACTCTTAAACTAGACAATTTTATTTTTATTTTACCAGAGTAAGGCTGCATAGCTCGCTTTTTTTTTCAGAAGCGACCCGGTTATCACAAATGATAGGTCAACGAAGTGGCTTATCGCGTGGACAATTATTGCATCCAAATGCTCTAAACACGTGATGTTGATTCGAAATTTGGAGGGGAAAACCTGGGGACCCGGAGAAAAATTCACGCGACCGCTGGGAGAGAAACACACAGACTCCAAATATACAGCAGCAGGCGTCAGGATCGGGATCAAACCGACGACCTCCTGTATACCAGGCGGGGTAGTTAACATCTCCTAGCCACCTTGGCAAAAGAACTACCCTCCTATCTGCCAGGGCACCTAATCTCAAACGCGTTTTTTTTCCTTCTTTAAAGTGCACCCCCAGCGGCAGCTGCCCGTGTGCGTCACAAGGTGACTCAGCTCCTGGCCCGGCGAGCGGGGCATCGGCATGCCCAGCGGGAGGTGACGCCGATTGCTGCCGTGCGTCACCGCAATCGAGCGGCTTGCGGTGACGTTTTTTCGAGCGTTGGCCAATTTGGTCGACGGAGCCGGCACGCACCTGGGCGGCCTCCTCACCGCGGGTTTCGTCGCGACACGGTATCGCCGGTATCGCCGGTATCGCCGCTAAACGGACGGGCGCGTATTTAGACACCAGCGACAACAACTCCCACTTGCCGGAAAGGGGGAACGAGATCTCACGGAGAGAGGAAGGCCTCACGGGGGATGGTTCGACGGCGGACGAGGACGACATAAGAGACCGGTGCCGGAAAAGATGCGCAAGGCCACGAGGCAGAGAGGAAAGTGGAAACAAGTGATGAGAATGCGGCAGTGGACACACCTACGATGGGGCTATCCGCCCCCCATGGATCACGACGACAATGACGAAGAACACCCACGATATTTAACCCGTTTATACCGCCGCTGGATGGACAGAGGCGGGGGCGGTCGCTGAGGGGAGTTTGAGAAACTTGCGCCGTTGTTATAGTAATAGGTTTTTACCCTTTCAACTGGTACAAAAACTGACACCTTTATACAAGGCATCATGTTTGCAATAGCCACAACACAAGCAGTCAAAATGCAAACAAAAAGAAACAACTCTGATGATGATAATGATATTTACTGTCCTGGAAGTTGATTGGTCCACACCCGAGACAGCTTTTCTTTAGAGCCGTCGTTTTCAACTGCTGCGCCCGGAGATTGAATCCCAGCGCGCTCGCTATCGCAGCGCCGAAGTTAGCATCCCTGACGGAATGGACACACGGGAAATCCCTATACCCCTTTACGTCCATGAGCCCAGTGGAATGAGGGGGGGGCTATAGGGGACTTTCTGGAAAACCGTACCCTGCACAGGGGCGCGTCGCGAACGCGGAAAAAAAAACAATTACAGTTACGAAGAAATGTATTTGTTTCGACGCGCGCCGACTGATTTTCTCTCGCGCGTTTTTCAGAAATACAGATGATGACCCGTTGCAATGAGAGAAAAATGACACATCACAGAGGCGTCACGCTCTGCGCCAGCCGTCTAACGGCGGGCAAGTGAGGGGCCTAAAAGAGTGGAAATGTTACAATGTTCGGGAATTTTGTTCGTATTTTTGTGCTCAGCGGGACCCGAGATACGCATGATAGCGACGAAATGAGCCAAGTTTGCAACGAAAAATAAACGCAAATAATAATGATAAAATACACGGTCAGATCACGGTGTGAGATTGTACAAAAGCAAATATATCGGTAGTTTAAATTTTGTTCATTTTTTTTTATTTAGCTTGCACTGCATTCGATCGCGAGACAATTGACAATGCCGTCAAACAACAGACGAAGCTCGTTCCTACCTCGTTCTGGTGCTCGAGTGCTAAAACAGCCCTGAAATAAAATGGATCAAGATATTCAAACTAATTATAACGCCTTTTGGAATCACTGTGTAAAGGTAAAAGGTGCAGCCCTGCAATTGCTTGCTCACGCCACTGCTGGCAGAAGGGCTTCTTGGCCTACTCTTCCACGCTGAGCAGAAGTCTGGAAGGAGGCTGAATTACCCGCACACTCTGCCCCATAGACAACGGCAAGCACAATGGAGGTAACAGCGGTGAGCGCGATGCTTCGTGAACCCACCAAACCCAGAATCCCCCCGAGTTCAATCCCTGTCCGTGGCCGGCTCACGTCAGCGGCGAGCGACGCCCGGACCCGTCCCGTCCCTCCCTCAATTCAACAAACCCCACGGCGACCCAGCGCGGCGAAGTACGGTCGAACGAGCGACAAGCCACGCGGCGTTCGGGGAGGCGTCCGCGCCCCACCTCCCTCTCGCCCTCAACCCCCCCCCCCCCTCCCCCCGAACCGAGCGCTCGCACGCCGGGAACGATTCCGTCGCTCCGTCTCCGCCGGTAGACGTTGGCACCTCGCTGCACGCGAGCGAGTTGGAAAACGGTCGACGCCGACGTCCGAGGCCGACGTTGGGCTCGCGGTTGGAACTGTTGGGCGAGTCATCTTCTTGGTTCTTTCGGTAAGGTCACGTAGAAGGGAAATAATAAAATAATAAAAATAAAACATAATAAGATAATTCTCACGACGTTTCGGCCACAACGCAAGCAGCCGTCCTCAGGTGAAGAACAGGTCTGTCGGAAAGACAGCGTCATGTAGAAGGGAAATAATAAAATAATAAAAATAAAACATAATTAAATAATTCTCACGACGTTTTGGCCACAACGCAAGCAGCCGTCCTCAGGTCTGTCGGAAAGACAGCGTCACGTAGAAGGGAAATAATAAAATAATACAATTTAAACATAATAAAATAATTCTCAGACGCTGTCTTTCCGACAGACCTGTTCTTCACCTGAGGACGGCTGCTTGCGTTGTGCTTGCGTTGTGGCCGAAACGTCGTGAGAATTATTTAATGTTTTATTTTTATTATTTTATTATTTCCCTTCTACGTGACTTTACCGAAAGAACCAAGAAGATGAATCCCTGCAGTCACGAAAGCTTTACGTTGGGCGAGTGTTGGCCCACAGTAGGGCGGACTTTCACGCGGCCCACTGGGTATACCCCTGGCCCCATGCGAGGCCATGGGAATGCACAGCGCAGGGGCGTAGGGGACTCTCCGCACGCCCGCGTGCGCACAAAACTTTTTAAATACTTGCGTTCTTTGTTATTATTATTATTCTTGTTTTTGTAGTGTGAAAAGTGATGCAGGCGCGTTGTAGTTTTCGGTCAGGAGTAGAGTTGGAATGACTGCACGGAACACATCCCTGAGGTTTTTTTTCTTTGCTTTAAAATAAATGGGCGAAACAAAAAGCCATTGCGATTCGCGAAATGTCAATTGTACGCGCGTGTTCTTTTGAAGAACGTGTCCCCCTTTCGTTAATCGAGGGACACCCGAAATTTCCTGGATTTATCGCCGGCCTATCACGAGGCGGAGTTTCAAGCGAGGCCTCGCGGCAAACGTTTGGCGAACGTTGGCAAAGATTGGCAAAGATCGGCAAACCTCGCAGTTGGCGCTGGGAGACCGGCAACTTGCGTGGCTGTTGCCGGTCTCCCAGAGAGAGGGGTGGAAGAGACAGAGATGTATGGATAGAGAGATGTGTGGATAGAGAGTGTGCTAGAGAGCGAGAGGGGTGAATAGAGAGAGAGATGTGTGGATAGAGAGCGAACGTGGATAGAGAAGAGAGAGGGGAGGAAGAGAGAGATGTGTGGATAGAGAGATGTGTGGATAGAGAGTGAGCTAGAGAGCGAGAGAGGTGGATAGAGAGAGGGGTGGACAGAGAGAGAGAGAGGTGGATAGAGAGAGGTGTGGATAGAGAGCGAGCTAGAGAGAGAGGTGGATCAAGAGAGGGGTGGACAGAGAGAGAGAGAGAGGGGTGGATAGAGAGTGAGCTAGAGAGCGAGAGGGGTGAAAGATAACGGGAGGGGGGAGGCGTGGGTTATGCCATGGGAGGGGGGGGGTGGGAAGGGAGGGCAAAAGTTACCACTGGGTGATAGAGGCCCACTGCGCTCTATTGATCCAATGCAATTTGTAAATTGCTATTGGCTCAGCACCTAAAATAGCTTTCCCGTAAACTATTACAGCAGGTTTATCAATTCTTGCCGCGTTTTAACAATGATTCTGGCCTCCCGCCCGCGGTATATCACAGCGGGCTATGGATCGCCGCCCCCTGTGCCTTTATTGCCAAAGTAGTATTTCCACTTTCGAGCGTGGCATGTAGAGTTTATGTTTATGTATGTATATCAGTGTGTGTGTGCGTGTGTGCGTTGCGAGTACGGGGAGCGGTGGTGCAGCGGTTGGCGCACTGCGCTACGACCCCGGGCGACCCGAGTTCGATTCCCGCTAACGGCCAACGCTGGTGACGATTATCTGAACCGGCTCTGGGCCTCCCCTGTGGCGGCTCAGCCTCAAATTAGCACCTGGTGCTGTGTGAAAAACATCGCCGCTGGGGAGACAAAGGCGGCCGGGCGTGGTGCTGGCCACCCACCCCGCCGTGTGCCGTGCCGGCCTTCACGTGTGCTCGCCAACAGCACTTGCCCCGACAACATACGTGGTCTAGGCGTAAGATGTTTGTCTTCGTGTGGGGTGGTTCGACCTCTGCGCGATGATGACACTGACCCCAGATTCATGGTCACGATGCTCATTAACAAGAGTGGCAACTGGTCACCAAACTTGGCCTGGACCACCTCTGGGTGAACCCAACGCTGTCACACGTGCCTCACTCGCAGACTACATCGCTACACAAGCCACCACTGCGGCCACCACTATCACCACCACCACCGTCATTACCACCACCAGCATCACTACCACCACCACCCTCATTACCACCACCACCAGCATCACTACCACCACCAACAGCACCACTATCACAACCACCACTATCACCACCAACACCACCACCGTCACTACCACCACCAGCATCACTACCACCACCACCACCAGCAGCAGCAGCACGACCAACAGCACCACTATCACAACCACCACTACCGCCACCTAAGATAAAGTCAAAGATCCCCCGTATAGCCTTGACAGACTCTTGAGGCAAGTGCTGTTAGCGAGCACCTATGAAGGCCAGAACGGTGCCAGAACGGTACACGAGTGGGTGGGTGGCCAGCACCACGCCCGACCGCCTTTGTCTCCCCAGTGGCGATGTTTACACATGTTTACACATCGCACCAGGTACTCATTTGAAGCCGAGTCAACCTAGGGGAGGCCCAGGACCGGTTCAGATCATCCTCACTGGCGTTGGCCGTGAGTGGGAATCGAACTCGGGTCACCAGGGTTCGTAGCGCAGCGTAGCGCTAACCGCTACACCACCGCTCCCCACTAGCAGCAACACCACCACCACCACCGCCGCTCTCACCACATTACCCACCAGCATCATCACTCAACCACCGCCATCCCACCGCAACTCCGACCTGACACCAAGCGACGCACGCAGTAGCAGCGGCAGCAGTGGCAGCAGCGGCAGCAGTGGCAACAGCGGCAGCAGTGGCAGCAGTAGCAGTGGCAGCAGTAGCAGCGGCAGCAGTGGCAGCAGTAGCAGCAGTGGCAGCAGTAGCAGCGGCAGCAGTCGCAGCAGTAGCAGCAGTGGCAGCAGTAGCAGCGGCAGCAGTGGCAGCAGTGGCAGCAGTGGTAGCAGTAGCAACGGCAACAGCGGCAGCAGTGGCAGCAGTAGCAGCGGCAGCAGTGGCAACAGCGGCAGCAGCGGCAGCAGTGGCAGTGGCAGCAGCAGTAGCAGTGGCAGCGGCGGCAGCGGTGGCAGCAGTAGCAGTGGCAGCAGTGGCAGCAGCGGTAGCAGTGGCAGCAGTGGCAGTGGCAGCAGCAGTGGCAGCAGCGGTAGCAGCGGCAGCAGCAGCAGTGGCATCAGCAGTGGCAGCGGTAGCAGCGGTAGCAGTGGCAGCAATGGCAGCAGTGGCAGCAGTGGCAGCAGCAGCAGTAGCAGTGGCAGCAGTAGCAGTGGCAGCAGTGGCAGCAGCGGTAGCAGCGGCAGCAGTGGCACCAGTAGCAGTGGCAGCAATGGCAGCAGTGGCAGCAGTGGCAGCAGCAGCAGTGGCAGTGGCAGCAGCGGCAGCAGCAGCGGCAGTGGCATTAGCAGCAGCAACGGCAGCAGTGGCAGCAGCAGCAGCGGCATCAGCAGCGGCAGCAGTAGTAGCCGCCGTGGCCGCGCACGCAGTGTGGGAAACGTGCCGAGAGGCAGTGCGCCGCGACACACGCGTCCATACGGTTCACGCTGGGGTCATTAGACTGGGCACCGCCGACTAGAGCGTGAACACGCGCTGCATACGTCTTCATTTGGCAACAAACGGCCACCTCTGAAAAGCTTTTAGATTGTTGTTTATTGTTGGGCCCCTGTCTCTCTTTCATTTTCTCTCGCTGCCCGTGCTCTCTCTCTTTTCCTCTCTCCGTAGCGCTCTCTTTTGCAGTCCCTTGCGCCTTTCATCTCCTTTACGACGGGGAACAATGGCCAATTAGCCCTAATGCGAGACTAAGAATCAAACGTGGTGCTTTTTTGAGCGATCGCGCACCACCAACAAAATAGAAAACAATAAAAGTTGTACAAAAGCGGCGGGCGGGAGAAAGAAAGAGCGACAAGAAAGAGCGACGAGAGAGCGAGAGCGATGAGAGAGAGAGAGAGAAAAAGAAGAGATACAGGCAGGCGAATAAAAAGGAACCACCTAATTCAGCAGCGGCTCATTGTCGTTTAATTGCTCTCATAAACTTCGGTGACCGTAGAGGAACGGAGAGAGAGAGGAGAGGGAGAGAGAGAGGAGAGGAGAGGCATAACTTGCGCTCACAAAAGGCCAGAGGAGCCGCTCGGCGATTATCCTGACAAAGGCGGCCCCGGGGTCGATGGCACCATGGAGTTGCCGCTGCTATGTTGTTGGCGCAGGGACAATGAGAAGGAGGAGGAGGAGTGACCTCCGATCTCCCTCTCGCTCGCTGCGAGAGAAGAACTTTCTCTGCCCCCCCCTCCCATCACCACCACCACCCCCCCCCGCAAGCAGTCGTGACCCAACGCGGATTTTTCTTCAGCCGCTCGCACCCCCCCCCCCCGTCACCCAACCCCCCCCCCCCTCACCACCGCCGTCTCCAGCAGTGACCGCCGGAGTGATCGTTGTGATGATCACCGTGGTGAGCACCGGACTGATCAGTGCGGTGGTAGTTGTGGTGATCATCACAGTGACCACCACCAGTGACCACCACCAGTGACCACCACATGACCACCAGTAACCACCACCAGTGACCACCACGTGACCACCAGTGACCACCAGTGACCACCATGTGACCACCAGTGACCACCAGTGACCACCACCAGTGACCACCAGTGACCACCAGTGACCACCACCAGTGACCACCACCAGTGACCACCAGTGACCACCAGTGACCACCACAGTGACCACCAGTGACCACCACCAGTGACCACCAGTGACCACCAGTGACCACCACAGTGACCACCACCAGTGACCACCAGTGACCACCACAGTGACCACCACAGTGACCACCAGTGACCACCACCAGTGACCACCAGTGACCACCACGTGACCACCAGTGACCACCACAGTGACGACCACGTGACCACCACGTGTTCACCAGTGACCACCACCAGTGACCACCACCAGTGACCACCACCAGTGACCACCACAAGTGACCACCAGTGACCACCACCAGTGACCACCACGTGACCACCACGTGATCACCACGTGACCACCAGTGACCACCACCAGTGACCACCAGTGACCACCACGTGACCACCACTGACCACCACGTGACCACCAGTGACCACCAGTGACCACCACGTGACCACCAGTGACCACCAGTGACCACCACAAGTGACCACCAGTGACCACCACCAGTGACCACCACGTGACCACCACGTGATCACCACGTGACCACCAGTGACCACCACCAGTGACCACCACCAGTGACCACCAGTGACCACCACGTGACCACCACGTGACCACCAGTGACCACCACGTGACCACCAGTGACCACCAGTGACCACCAGAGTGACCACCACGTGACCACCAGTGACCACCAGTGACCACCAGAGTGACCACCACGTGACCACCAGTGACCACCAGAGCGACCGCCGGAGCGAACGCGTCAATCCTCCTTCCACCTTGTCGCCTCCGACCGAAATGGGACCCCCTTTAAAACGTAAATAAAGAACCCAACACAATCGCACAGTGATATATTTTCTTTAAAGGCTAAACAACTCCCAGGTTTCTTTTGTAGGACGGGAGAGGGAGGGTGACTGAGGGTGTGAGTGAGGGGGCGGTGGTGGTGGGGGGGGGTGGTTGGTTAGGAGGGGTTCTTTTTGTCTTTTCTTGAAGCCCAACATTTGACCTCTCCGGCGAAAGCAAGGTCGGGGGAAATATTAACTGACCAATTAACGGACGACGGACAAAGGTGCGGGGCATTTAGCGACGGTTAAGGATTTCCACTAAAAGCCGCGTGAACTCTCTCGCTCAGGAGATCAAGAGAGAGCCGTGGGGACAGAGAGAGAGAGAGAGAGACAATGGGGGGTTACGATTGGACACAGAGAAGAGACACAGATACGCAGGGACACGGAAAGGCACTGGGGTCACGATTGAACATAGAGGAGAAAAGAGACACACAGACACGCGGGGACAGGGAGAGGCACTGGTATTACGATTGTACGTAACAGAATGATTCGCTGCTATGAATGAAAATCAGAGGGGCGTTGGAGGAATTAACTTTTAAAATACGGCAATTGGAGAGAGACACTGGGGCACAGATTAAGAGGTGAGCGAATTGGGTGTCATTTACTGTTAGAAATGTTTACGAGTGTATATTTGTAACCGTCCCGATGGGAGTGAGATGCAGGAGGTGTAAGTTCGAGGCTAAAAAATACTTTAGTTGTTTTACAAAACCACAATTTCGTCAAATCAACGGCACTCGTTTCAGCGGAAGAAATCTTGAGCGGAAATTCAATGCGTGAACGAGAGACGTAGTGAGAGAGAGAGAGAAAGTGTTAAGAGCAAACAGGGTGATTAAGCTGTAAAATATTTCCACACCCGCCACACCACATCCACCACCACACCCGTGGTGGCTATTATAATCTTGTATCTTCTTAAACATACATGGATTTATACAGCGCCTTATTCTCACGAACTTCATTATGGCCACTTGCCTCCTCATCGCTCCTCTGATGCTGCAGGCGCCTTATTCCGAGGCTCCGTAAAACAATTGTCAAAAGTCGTACGCAAGATGACGGTGGTAGGGATAATAAAGAGTGGGGTTTTTAAATTTTGATTTAAAGCTTTCGTGACTGCAGGGATTCATATTCTTGGTTCTTTCGGTAAAGTCACGTAGAAGGGAAATAATAAAATAATAAAAATAAAACATAATAAAATAATTCTCACGACGTTTCGGCCACAACGCAAGCAGCCGTCCTCAGGTGAAGAACAGGTCTGTCGAGAAGACAGAGTCTTATGTTTTATTTTTATTAAAGCCGACTGAGCTAATTAGCCTCTTTTTCAGACGCGCCTGGGCCACAAACGACAGCTCAACGAAGTGCAAAAGAAGTTCAACATACGTGCACATGCATGCATCACGTGGAAATTCATAGCAGGCAAAATCATCTAAATAATCTCGTGCCAGCCACACCAGTCTCCCGGCGGCCAGTGACTTCGCGCGTTGTGCGGTGAACGGAGTTGGGTGGCGGGCCACCGGTTCGGATTTACCGCTCGCCGATGTTAACCACGGCCGGGAATCGAACACCGTGGGGGGGGAGGGGGGGTTCATCGGCGGCGCAGAACACCGAACCGGCGATTTTTCGCGGCAAGTTCCAGTCGCGCAGAGCGGCGGTGGCGGCGTCGGCAGCGGCATCCCAAAGGCCAGCGGCTGCCTCGTTGGGGCGAGCCGCGGGTATTTTACTGCGATTGGGGAGGACGACATAAAGCGCTGGTCTGGGTGTGAACAATCCGCAAACAAACCAAAAAAAAATCTAATAAATAAAGAGGCAACTTGAAAAAGGAATGGGGCGGGGGGGCGGGGGGCAAGGGGGCCCCGGACTTTGGGTTCAAAATTGGGCCGCCCCGATACGCGCTGGGCTAGCGGGACTTTTCTCTGCGGTTGTTAAAAATTTACAAAAGTCCGCTTGAGGTTTGCCGGTGATTTATTGCCGAGTGGGGTGTTCCATTGTTGTTGTTGTTGGTGGTGGTGGTTGCGGTTGTTGCGGTTGTGCGATGCCTTTCAAGCTGGCCAAAATGAGCTTCGCGGTTAAACGAGTCAGCCGCACTCACCCGATGGCGGTCAGTCGCCTCCGTGTAGCTCTTCTATCGCTACTACCACGGCTACCGTTCCCATAAACGTCCCTCTTTGAGTCCTCCACCCATGTTGAAGCCTCATTCTGCCACACTGACCGTTACATCTCATCCACATTGTGTTCGACCACCACAAGACTCAATTACTTACCCACTCACTCATTCACCCACTCACGCAGCCACTCGCCACACTGCAGGTCACAACAATTATCTTTCGCTCGCACTGCTCTGCTTTGGAATTCCCTCCACCGATCATCTCTTTTCCCCAAGCTCTTATAATAATAGTATTTTTTTCTCAATTCAATAAATACATTACAACTCTTATTGATTATACATTCATTATACCGCATCAGCATCCGGAAGTGGTTGGTTAAAGTGTGGGTACGCCCACTTCTCCCAATATATCTCGCCAGAGCGGAAGAATAGGCCAAATACCCAGTGGCATGAGCAAGAAATTGCAGGGCTGCGCCCTCACCTATTACCTATGACACACATTCGATGTAAGCAGAACTCCAACCTGTATCTCCAACGTGTAAATACAATAGGTTTTACCCTTTCTGGCAATCAAACAGGTCTTAAGATGTTCAAACGCCGAAGAGAAACCTTTTGCAATCAAGTCTGCCTTAACCACGCACGTTTGTCGTGAACATGCGAACAAACACGCTCTGATGGTACACGACATTGTCTTTGAAACTGATTGGTCTACATCCGAGACAGCCTTCTTTGGGACCTCGTGTCACCAGTGTCAGACCACAGAACTTGATTCCTTGGAAAAGGTTTCTATTTGGTGTTCGAACATTTTAACACCTCCTGTTTTATATTTTTGGTTCTTTCGGTAAAGTCACGTAGAAGGGAAACAATGAAATAATAAAAATATAAAACAATAAAATTATCACGACGTTTCGACTGCAACACAAGGAATCGTCATCAGGTGTGAAAAGGCACAGCAAGAAAATTTGAAAAAAGTATTGTTTTATCTTTTAATCATTGTATTGTTTCCCTTCTACGTGACTTTACCGAAAGAACCAATAATATGAATCCCTGCAGTTAGGAAAGCTTTAAATAAAACATTTTTACCTCCTGTTTTATTTCCAAAAAGGGTAAAACCTATTCTTATTTTTTCATAATTTGCTACTGGCAAAAAAAAAAGGTCCAATTTTGCGTAAATACAATGTTTCAGTTCATTGGCCTATCAGCTTTAAGCAGACCACTCATACCAAAACCAACTCTCTACTCGTGTCGGCCTTTCGAGGTCTCATCAAGCTCGGCTAGAGACACGCCGCCCGGTGTTTACCGCAAGCCGTTCGGCGAGAGCACTCCGTGCGGTGCAACGGGCAAATTTTTTACCTACGTGACTTTACCGAAAAAAACTAAGAACAAGAACTGAGACGTCCTACGGCAACTCCTCCAACCAAATGTAGTCAGTGGCTGTTTGTTGCTGGCCGTCTGGGGCACTTTGTGGGCCGTTGTCGGTGAGGGTGGCGGGGGGGGGTGGCGGGCTGGGATCTCAGCGATCTCGATGGTGGTGGTGGTAATAATAATAAATAAACAAATGTTGAATAAGCGGTACACATCGCTTCGTTAACCGATACGCCTCCCGCGACGATTCCAATTCCTAGCAGTAAGCGCGTGGTGGTGATGTAAAAAAAAAGTAATTTCCCCATTATTATTTTTCATTCGTGGGGGGTTTAACGGCGGGGATGATATACACGCTGAGATTAGGGAGGAGGCCGGGCTCCCATGAATATTATTACTCCCAGTGGTCTATGTTTTTTTTTTCTTGCGGAGACGGTAATCATGGCCCATTTGCGCGCAAAGAAGGGCCCATCTGGATTAAACAACTGCGAGCACACAAGTAGCAAATTTGACAGTGTCTCTCTCTCTCTCCCTCGCTCTCTCGATCCCTCGCTCCCTCCTACTCCCCATTAATGCATCCGCGCCAGGGCGGATAATGGGCTGCGGGTAAAAAATAATAATTTTAAAACAGTTAATTCTCCAGAGTGGGCTTAGGGATGCACGCAAGGAAAAAGAAGAAAATGCAAAAAACTGGCGAAATTTGCACCCACCATTCCCGCGCAACCGTGCTGAGGGCACTAAAACATCGTCCGCCTTAACAAGAGCCACGGATTAAACGAAGAGCTAAAATGTTAAAAAATGAATTGCATCCGGCCTGCGTGCCTCGGAGAGATGGAACTCCAAAGCGCGAGTTCAAATCCGGCCCATCACTCCTGCCTATGCGGTCGATAAAATACGTACTATTCTGTCGGGAAGTCAACGGTGGTTGTCCTATGGAGAAAACTCTCGTCCCCCCCCCCCCCCCCCTGCCATTGGAATGTGTAATTTCTACCACCGGCTGAAGGCTGTATAACAAGAGATGAGCACCCATGCCTTAAATGCGCATATGAGTAACCGATGACTCTGATTTTGAATATTATAACTGTCTGGTGTCATCACAGTATTGTTGTCCCTACAGATATTTATGTATTTATATGAACTCGTATATTATAGATGAATTTTGGATAAACGAAATAATCGCATTTGTGGATATTTAGGCCAAAATTTGGACTTAATTCCATATTTATGGATTTGCAGATTACAATGTATTACATTTTACTAACCATCATGGTATCTTCGAAATGAATCAGTTCATTCGGTAAAACAATAATAAAACAATAATATTTCGATTTAAAGCTTTCGTGACTGCAGGGATTCATCTTCTTGGTTCTTCCGGTAAAGTCACGCAGAAGGGAAGTAATACAATAATAAAAATTTAACATAAAAAAATAATTCTCGCGACGTTTCGGCCACAACGCAAGCAGCCGTCCTCAGGTGAAGAACAGGTCTGTCAGAAAGACAGCGTCTGAATGAACACCACCAGGCTTGGCAGCGTATATTTAAGCTGTGTTGGAAGGGGAAGAGCGCCCCGACAAAGGAATTCGCATATCAAGAGGAATCTAGCATACCCATGGGAAATGCAGGTATGCGACCAGTACCACTTATGCCCGTGCATTATGCAGGAATAGCAGCATCACCTGAGGACGACTGCTTGCGTTGTGGCCGAAACGTCGTGAGAATTATTTCATGTTTAATTTTTATTATTTTATTACTTCCCTTCTACGTGACTTTACCGAAAGAACCAAGAAGAAAACAAACAATAACAGCAATGTGTGTGTATATATATAGACAGCTTGTGAAATAGTCACGAGTCACACATAGTGTCTGAATGATGTTAGGTGATGCGAATTTTTGCCGGGAGAGGCAAGCAAGTGACAAGATAGAAATGACAGCACTTCCCGCGACATCACATTTTCGGAAACATATTTTTTTTTTCCGGAACTCTCAAATTTCTCATCCAGACAAGATTTGTTTTTGTCCCTCATATCGATCAAAAATTTAGGAAAACATTCTGAAGATATACATACGTGAGTATGTGTGCAAAGCTCCAACGGCTTCCTAATATCGGAAGGAAGAGCGTTCCAGACGGCCACAAAAGCGCATCTGAAAGTGCCACGCGGTGCGGTGACCACCGCCTTTGTTAGATGGCTGTGCCAAAAGCCGCTGCTGCTGCTGCTGCTGTAAGGATGACCACCGGAGTTCGCATGATGTTGGTTTACAATACCTCTCCAATGGAGATCAGCGAGGTATTGCGTTATTGCATGAGATACAGCGTTGCCCCCTTCCACGGGTAGAATCACTGGAAACATCTTGATAGACTGCGGGCGGCAGAGCTCGGAGCAGCTGTGACCCGCTGCCTTCCCGCTTGTCTGCGGTGGTCCCTGGTGCTCAAGCCGTTCTCTTCGAGAGTGGCACGTTACGAGTTGAAATTCTCATAAATTGTATTTGAAAAAAAGAAATAATAGCAACGAACTTTTTTTCGCCGTCCGGGAGAGCCACACTGAGTCTTTGACTCTTTTTCAAAAGGGTCCAGCAGCTGCTACATTGGGTTTTTATTTGCAAGATGTTTTCAGCCAATTACTGATTAGCTGTGTTTATTCTACAAGTGGGGAGGAAACCAGAGGCACTCGGAAAAAACCCCACGCCTTGCGCAAAGGGGGCAACGCTCTATCCCCCCCATGTACAGGTGGAATAAACAGATGGCGATTAGTCCACATATTCTTAGGTTTTTTCGGTAAAGTCACGTAGGTAAAAAAATAAAATTAATAAAAGTAAAATAAAAATAAAATAAAAATCACGACGTTTCGGAGGCAACACAAGCTTTCGTCTTCCGAAACGTCGTGATTATTATTTTATTTTTATTTTACTTTTATTAATTTAAATTTTTTTACCTACGTGACTTTACCGAAAAAACCTAAGAATATGAATCCTTGCAGTCACGAAAGCTTCAAATCTAGGATTAGTCCACACTTGCTGTACTGCCTTCTCCTGGCAGGCCAGGCCTACGGCACCTCCTCCTCGACACCCACAACACCCGTGCGGTGATCCACCAACCCTGATATCAGGATGGAAATATTATCTTGGTTCCTTCGGTAAAGTCACGTAGAAGGAAAATAATAAAATAATAAAAATAAAACATATATTATTATTTTATGTTTTATTTTTATTATTTTATTCCTTTCCTTCTACGTGACTTTACCGAAAGAACCACGAAGATGAATCCCTGCAGTCACGAAAGCTTTAAATCGAAAAAAAATGGAAACATTTGTTTATACTGCAGGAGGAATCCGATGAGCTATGAAGCTGTCCAGTAGAGGCACGGGGTTACAACGTTACCACAATAAACAATGCATAGCTAACACCACCACCGGGCTATTGCAGGGCTGCACCTTTAGCTCCTCCTTCAACAACCAACCCCCCCCCCCTCTCCCCCGCTCCACTGTCTCAGAAAGCGTAAGGTGTTTTGTTGGAAACCAGACCGGGCCTGCTGTCGCGGTTGATTCTCCTAGACAGCAGCGCTGTCTTGCGATGGGGAGACATTTGAAGCCTAGGCCACAGTATCCCCCCCCCCCCCCCTACTGACAATGCATCTAGCCCCGGGCTAAATACAAACACACAGCGGCGGTGCTGAAACAAATGTGGGGTGGTGCGGTGGGGGGGGGGTGAAAAATCTGAAATTCGATGAAGCTCCCCCCCCCCCCCCTGATCCCGAGCCATGCACGCTCCGTGTACCCTGCCGACACACCCAGGGCAATAGCCTGGAGGAAGCTCACGTAGAGAGAGGGAAAATATATTTAAGAATTCCGCGGCAAGTTGTGGTTTGGTTTTTTTCGCGGCGCCGTGCGCGCTTTTAGCCGACGGGGTTTTTTTCGGCTGTCGGTTGTTTTTTTGTCGTCGTCGTCGTCGTCGTCGCCGTCCGTTCGAGCGTTTCTCGCATTACCGTCGGAGCGTTATCAAGGGGACGACGCTATCTCGCTTCGCGCGTGCACACGTGTTGAACTTCTTTCGCGCCGTACGTAGCCAACCGTGCACTAACCGGAGGTGCGGCGGGGGAAGGACAACAAACTAAACAAGTTTGTCGAACTAGATGATGATTTAAAAGTGCGTAGCTTCATCGGCTTCCTAATATCGGAAGGGAAAGAGCGTTCCAGACGGCCGCAGAAAGCGCATCTGAAAGCGCCGCGCGACGCGATGACCGTCTTTGTTCGATGGCCAGCATTGCAGAGAGAGAGGGCCCTTGCCTGCAAACATCTGGCCAGTTCACCAGCATTGTTGGTTTAAGCGACGCCGACTGCTGCTTGCGTCGAAGCAGACGCTGCTGAATTGATGCACGTGGATGGAATGTGTAATAAAAAATACATTTCCATGTTTTTTTTTTTTACGCGGGGGAGCATTGTGCGGGAAACGAGGCACATCGTCTGCGTATTTATCACGTGTACGTAATCTGTAAAAGTAAATAACAGCCAAGGCATCCGTAGCAGCAGCAGCAGCAGCAACGATATTCACGCCTGCCACGTTGGTATGCATGATATGTTTGTCGGCATGGAGTGTGGACATCACGGAAGCTCCGTAGCCCCAGGCAAAGTGCCGGTTTATAAAAGAAACTGCCACCTCTGTCTACAAACAACTAACCCCCCCCCCAACACCATTCACCCACCCAACATCAAATCCACCACCCACCCCATCGACCACCCCACCATCCACCCACCCACTCACCATTCAACCCCTTGTTTAATATGCCCAAAATTAAGCTCACAGCTCTTTCTCTCTCTCTGGCTTCCCTCCTGCCTGTGCGGAAGGACCTAGCTAAGGATCGACAGTCAAGAATCTATCTCGATTTGAAGCTTTCGTGACTGCAGGAATCCATACTCGTTGGTTCTTTTGGTAAAGTCACGTAGGTAGAAAAATAAAACGAAATAAAAATAACATATCACGACGTTTCGATCGCAACACAAGCGGTCGTCCTCGGGTGGAAAAAAATAATCCAGCAGTGGAACTGCTGGATTATTTATGGATTTCATAAAATTGGTGACAGATTCTAGACTAAACTCTAAAAATAATATATCACGACGTTTCGATCACAACACAAGCAGGATTATTTTTTTCCGTCCAAGGACGACTGCTTGTGTTGCGATCGAAACGTCGTGATATATTATTTTTAGAATATAGTCTAGAATCTGTCACCAATTTTATAAAATCCACATTTCCCCCCCCCCCTCGCCTCATCGCGGGGTCGGGTTCGTTCCATACGCCAGACGCGTGGCACCGACGTCTCTACCCCGAAATACGCCGTACTCTGCAGATTGAATTCACTCGTAGGGCGGCGACGCGGTCGGACGTGGGGCAACGGCGCTGTTTGTGCGCCACGGTGGCTAGGAGATGTTAACTACCTCGCCTGGTGTGCAGCAGGTCGTGGGTTCGATCCCGACCCTGACGCCTGCTGTATATTTGAAGTTTGCGGTGTCTCTCTCATCATCATCACGGTGGCTAGGAGATGTTAACTACCTCGCCTGGTGTGCAGGAGGTCGTGGGTTCGATCCCGACCCTGACGCCTGCTGTATATTTGGAGTTTGCGGTGTCTCTCTCATCATCATCACGGTGGCTAGGAGATGTTAACTACCTCGCCTGGTATACAGGAGGTCGTGGGTTCAATCCCGACCCTGACACCTGGAAATGTGGAGTTTGCGTGTCTCTCTCTCTCCCCGTGGTCACGTAGATTTTTCTCCGGGTCCTCTGATTTCTCCCTCCACACTTAGAATCAACATCATTTGTTCAGAGTATTTTGACGGCTAGATAATCATATTCTTTGGGTCTTTCGGTCGGCCGTGAGCAGGAATCGAACTCGGGTCACCGGGTTTGTAGCGCAGAGTGCAAACCGCTACGCCACCGCTCCCTAAACACTCGCACACCACACACAGACGCAGACACACAAAAGCAACTATCCCCCGTATAGCCTTAACATGCCGTTCCCGGGGTCCTCCAGTTTTTCTCCGCATTTAGAATCAACATGCACTTTGTATGTGACTGCAACACATTTTCACGTGGTGATGATGATGATGATAACCCACTTCGTTGAGCTATCATTCGTGATGACCAGGTCGCTTCTGAAAAAGAGCTGCATAGAGCCGAGTGGGACCTTATGCCGTAGAATTACAAAATTGTTTCGTTTGTGTACCGTGCGCGCTACTCGGCAGGCAGCTGTCTCGTGCCGGTGCATTGTTTGGGTTGGGTGACTGCGCGTGTGGGCACGGTGTGGTGTGGATTGCGGCCGACCCTGCGGCACGTGTGGGCATGCTGTGTGTGTGGATCGGAGGTGCAGCTGCGCCGAGCTGCACACGCGAGTCTATGCGCGTGTGTGTTCGCGTGTGTGAGTGTGTGAGTGGACGGTGGACCGAGCGATTCAGTGATCGAGCGTGTTTAGTGGGAGCGTTAGTGCAATGGTTTAGGGCCCTGCACTCCGAACCTCGCCACCCCCAGTTTGATTCCTGCTCGCTGCCAATAACAGTGGCGAATGTGAACCGGTCCTGGGCCTCTCCTAGGTCGACTCAGCCTCAAAATGAGTAACTGGTGTGGTGTGTAAAACATCGCCACTGGGGAGACAAAGGCTTTGTGCTGGCCAAATATCCCCTCGTGTGCCGTGCCGGCCTTCATAGGTGCTCCCTAACAGCACTTAACCCAACAGCCTGTTAAGACTATACGGGGGATCTTTGTCTTTTTTCTGTGTGTGAATCGGTGGTTACACTCAGTGTGTGTGCGTGTGTGCGTGTGGGTGGTAGAGCGAGTGTGCGAGCGTGTGTACGAGCGTGCGTGTGTGTGTGCGAGTAGGTGGTACAGCGAATGTGCGAGCGTGTGTGTGCGCGTGTGTGTGTGCGAGTGTGCGTGTGTGCGTGTATGCGAGTGGGTGGTAGAGCGAATGTGCGAGCGTGTGTGTGCGCGCGTGTGTGTGCGCGCGTGGGTGGCGGAGCGAGTGTGCGAGCGTGTGTGCGAGTGGGTGGCGGAGCGAGTGTGCGAGCGCGCGCGTGTGTGCACGAGCACTGATGCCCACATGCTGTGCGTGCCGCGCGCCTCGTTAATGCAAGACTAATGTAGCGTCTCTCCGTTACCGCGTCGTCTGCCGCGTCGCTACAACCTTCACCGCGTGCGCTACGTAATTACCGACTCCACTGTCAGCACTTCGCTCCCAAATTGAATCTCGGCCTCATTCCGTAAAAAAAGATAAATACTTTGCGCATAAGAGCGCCCTATTTATATAGGCGCTAAGTGGTTAAGGGCGTTTGTTTAATATGCTGCCCCAAAAAAAAAAGGAAACGTAAGAGGCGTTTATCCAATTTGCACAGCGGGTGAACACTTTCTCATATCCATCACGATGTGTGAGGGGGTGGGCGTCACGGTTGCTCGGAGATGTTAACTACCTCGCCTGGTATACAGGAGGTCGTGGGTTCCATCCCGACCCTGACACCTGTGCACATTTGGAGTTCGCGTGTCTCTCTCCCCCTTGGTCACGTGGATTTTTCTCTGGGTTCCGATGTCACGCATTCAGAGTATTTGGCTGCAATTCATGTCCACGTGATAAGCCACATCGTTCAGCTATATGGCTCAGTGAGGGTCACACCTGGTAAAATAAAATAACAACAGTTTCGTTTCAATAGATGCGATGTTGCCGATCCTACTATTCGCAGTTTTACTCCCCTTATCCATCACGATGATGATGATGATGAATTTGCGTTGTGACTACTCACTCTTCGTGGCTTTTGATAGACAGGAAAACCGTTTTTAGGGAAGCACGGATGGTCGCGGATACCGGGAACGACGAGGTGAATCGGTAGCAGTTTGCGTGAAACCCATTGCAGATCCCGTGGATTATGGGAGTCGTAGGTAGATAGAGTTGCGGGCGAGAGGAGAGAAGCCCTTCGCGTTTGTTACTCGGTCGAGCGATCCGTGTTTGACCGACTCGCACGTGTTAATCCCACGTGTTAATCACACGTGTTTAACCCACAAGGTGACCTTGGTTTAACGCGTGGTAGGGCTTTTTCGCCACCGATGTTGTTCGTAACGGAGGTTTTGTTTGGGTTAGATCGCGTGAATATAAATGCGTCGTTAGACAAACACCGCCACGTAAAAGAAACGTGCCGATTAGTTGCTAAGTTCAGCACACGCCGGTGGTGTGTTGGAGAGTAAACCCGCAACATTTACCATTCCAGTAACGTGTCGTTAAAGCCACCACCACCACCACCACCCGGCACACACCGGTGGCGCTGAAGTGGCAACTAATCGGTACGTTATGTTCACGTGAACAAAGCCCTCGTTCAAGTGGCTCGCGATCCCGCGATGCAACGGCCCGTTCGACTCTCGCGCACACGAGAGCGGACCTTCCTTCCCCGGGTACAAACCTCAAAACCCCTTCGGCTGCCCAAAGCCCCCCCTCCCCCACCCCCTCCCAAAGTTTGCCCCGAGCCTAAATGCGAGCGTCTAGTGCCGGCAGTGTGGCGTGAACATCGCCACCGGGGAGACAAAAGGCAAGCGAGCCGGGTGATATTTACGCAAGTCCCACCGCCGATCCACCCACTGGGCATTAATAGTCGCGCGCTAACAGCGCGTTCCCTCCACCCCCCCCCCACCCACCGCCATCAGCCGGGTTGACTGAAGTGGCCAGCTGACGCAAATACGGGTAAATTGATGAATCCATCTGTGCAAAGCTTTCTTAGCGGTTTCGTTTTGATTGGATGCTCTCCAAACGTTCCAGTTTCCTGCCACGTGCCAAACATCCCAACGTGACAATCTCCTGCAAGGCCATCTTGAGACTGGGCAAGGGCTCGCTTCCCTGATGAGACAACGAGAATTAGTATCGCTGCTACAAATACTGAAGTCTTTACAGGCTACACAAAGATGCCCCGAATAGCATTAAACTGTTTGGGAAAACGCAGTTAACCGAGCACCTATGAAGGCCGGCACGGCACACGAGGGGGTGGGTGCCCAGCACCACGCCCGGCCACCTTTGTCTCCCTAGTGGCGATATTTACACACCGCAGCAGGTATTCATTTGAGGCTGAGTCTACCTAGGGGAGGCCCAGGCACACACGCGCGCGCGTTGGTATTTACGTTTGTTTTCACAACTTTAGGGGAAAATCATGCGTGCTCGTGGATGCTTCGTCAGGTGCGTTTATCTTCGGGAAGTGTTTAATTAGCCTCCGCAGAAGCTGTCGGGGGGGAGGCTAAAAACCCTTTTTGTCGTATTGTGGCAACCATCCCTTTAGCGCTCGTTGCCGCGTCTTACAAGTTGCGGGCGACGTTTTAAATCATCAGAGGTAGCGAGACCGATCCCTGGTTCCCCTCCGTGCGATGTAGCGGTGGATGGACAAACGCGGATAATGCTGCTGCTGATGCTGCTGCTGCTGATGATGATGATGACGGTGGTCATCATCAGCAGCGGCCTCGACCTTGGCTGGAACGCTTACAAAGGTAACACCGACAACCCCGAAATTTATTTTTATTTTTAGATGTCTGTTCATATACACCACATGAACCACCACCCTCACCCTACCCCCACTGATCTCTCTCACCCCCCCACCCCCACTACTCTAAAACTATATTTTTATTTGACCAGGTAAGCCCCCACGGAGCGAAATGTAGCTCTTTTTCAGAAGCAACCTGGCCACAAACGATATCCCAACGAAGTGGCTTGGTCACTGCGCGGAAATATATAGCGGTCGGAAAATAGGCGCGATGTTGATTCTAAATGTGGAAGGAAAAACCGGAGGACCTGGAGAGAAATCCACACGACTACTGCGAGAGAGAGAGACATGCAAACTCCACATTTCCAGGTGTCAGGGTCGGGATGGAACCCACGACCTCCTGTATACCAGGCGAGGCAGTTAACATCTCCTAGCCACCGTGATGATGATGAGAGAAAGACACCGCAAACTACAAATATACAGCAGGCGTCAGGGTCAGGATCGAACCCACGACCTCCTGTATACCAGGGGAGGCAGTTAACATCCCCTAGCCACCGTGATGATGATGAGAGAAAGACACCGCAAACTCCAGATATACCGCAGGCGCAAGGTTTGGGATCGAACCCACGACCTCCTGCACACCAGGCGAGGTAGTTAACATCTCCTAGCCACCGTGATGATGAGAGAAAGACACCGCAAACTCCAAATATACAGCAGCAGGCGTCAGGGTTGGGATCGAACCCACGACCTCCTGTATACCACGCGAGGCAGTTAACATCTCCTAGCCACCGTGATGATGATGAGAGAGAGACACCGCAAACTTCAAATATACAGCAGCAGGCATCAGGGTTGGGATCAAACCCACGACCTCCTGTATACCACGCGAGGTAGTTAACATCTCCTAGCCACCGTGGCGCACAAACAGCGCTGTTGCCCCACGTCCGACCGCGTCGCCGCCGTACGGGTGAATTCAAGACGCAGAGTGCGACGCATTTCGGGGTAGAGACGTCGGTGCCGCAACGTCGCACGGAACGAACCCGACCCCGCGATGAGGCGAGGAGGGGATTAAAAAAAAAGCCTGGATTTTATAAAATTGGTGACCGATTCTGGACTGTTGATCCTTGCCCAGGTTCTTCTGGATCTCCGCCCGCCCCCCCCCCCCGTCACTCCCCTTCCCAATGCAACATTTGATGTTTTACCTACGTGACTTTACCGAAAAAACCTAAGAATATTTCACAGCGGGGCTATCGGCCTGCCCAGGTCGCGAGATGCACCCCCCCCTACTCCCGAGATTCGCCGCTCATTATCTCACCCAGCTCCCTCCTGCTCCTCACCTCCACTCCCCCCTCACCACCCCCCCCCCCCACCAACCTCCCGCCAGCCCAAGTCAATTTAAATTCACCCGACACCCGGGGAGGTGAATGAGATTGGTAGAAGAACGGAGCGGGAGAGGTGGGGGGGGGGGGGTGAATGGGGGTGAGTGGATTGTTAAAGGCGTCTGAAATTAATCCGACGCATCCTAATTTGATCACCGTGTGGCTGTGCCTGCTGTGACGTCGCGCGGCTCAAAGGATTCTGGGAGGGGTGGTGTTTGTTTGTTTGTTTGATTGCGATGTTGGTGAAACGGGAACGATTCGTGGTTTTCCGTGAAGTTCTTCGGCCTCTGTGACCAAATCTCGCCGACAACGCCCAGGGGCGCCACGGTGGCTAGGAGATGTTAACTACCTCGCCTGGTTTACAAGAGATGGTTTATGGTAATAGGTTTTTACCCTTTCAACTGGCAACAAAATTGACGCTGCAAGTGTTGTGGTTAATGCAAACATGATCCCTTGTATAAAGGTGTCAGTTTTGTTGGCAGTTAAAAGGGTAAAAACCTATTACTACATCTTGCTACTGGCAAAGGAGGTCTCATAATGTAAGAGACGGTGGGTTCGATCCCGACCCTTGACCCCTGCTGTATATTTGGAGTCTGCGTGTCTCTCTCTCGTCATCATCATCGTGGTGGTCCGGAGATGTTAACTACCTCGCCTGGTACGAAGGAGGTCGTGGGTTCGATCCCGACCCTGTCGCTTGCTGCTGTAGATTTGGAGTTTGTGTGTGTCTGTCTCTCATCATCACGGTGGCTAGGAGATGTTAACTACCTCGCCTGGTACACAGGAGGTCGTGGGTTCGATCCCGACCCTGACGCCTGCTGCTATATATTTGGAGTTTACGTGTCTCTCTCTCCCCGTGGTCGCGTGGATATTTCTCCCGAGTCCTCCGGGTTTTTCCCTCCACGTTTAGAACCGACGTCGCCACGCGTTCAGAGCATTTGGCTGCTCCGAATTTCCACGTGGCGATATCGGCCGCTGCGTTGGGCCATCATTTGTGACATCCGCGTCGCTTTCGAAAACGAGCTCGGTGCAGCGTTCTGTGGGCCTCGCCTGGAAAAATAATTAATAGAAGTAAAATAGTTAATTGACGCACGGCGGCTGAGATGAGACACAGCCGACCGTGAGAGGTGGGAGTTGTCACCGTCCGTGAATGTACCCTGAAGAGCTGGGCGGACGGATCGGCTAGAGCGAGAGAGAGCGAGCGAGAGCGAAACTACTGCGATATAAATTATCCACCGCGCACACTTAATACCGCGACTTAGAGAGAAAAAAATCAATATTGAGCGGCTTTAATTGATGCATTTGTCACCTTTTAAAATTAATTTTCCGAGTGATGCGGTTTCACTGCGCACACACTTAGCCTCCTCCTCCTCATCACCATCATCATCACGGTCACCCTCCTGTCCTTCTGCCTACCCCCCTCTTCTTCCTGCTCCTCCTATCGATCCCCCCCCTCCTCTCTCATCAACATCATCATCATCCCCATCATCATTTTCCTCACCCACCCCATTGCCTCCTCCCAATCTAATTATCTCAAATTCTCCTCTGTATCTCCTCCTCCGTCTCTCCTCCTCACCCCATTCCTGCCCCCCCCCCCGCCCCCCCAGCAGTTATTCCGTAGTATTAAACAATGTCATCCCTACGACGGTCGCGTGTTGAGTGCTAATTACGCACGCTGTCTGTGCTCTTCTCGGGAGTAATTTAATAACGTCGTGGTTGAAAGTGAGAGTTGTGTTTTTTTTAATATATATATTTTTTTCCTCCTCCTATCATCAGGACCCGGTGGCTGTCATAGCTGGGGACATAATTCCTGCTTCAGAGTCGTAATCAGAATCTTTATTTTATACCGGAGGAGGAATCCGATGAGCTATGAAGCTCTTCTTCACAGAGGTCCAGTACGAGGCAGGGGTGGTCAGAACTTTACAGCAACAAACAATGCAAACACACGAAAGGAGTCCACAGTATAGGAAAGGTAAGCAAATGACACGAAAAAAACAATTTTCATTTTACCAGGTAATACACCACTGAGCTATTACGTTCTTTTTAAAGAAGCGTCCTGGTTTACAAGCGATAGCTCAACGACGTGGCTTATCATCAGTGTGGACATTTCCAGCAGCAACCGTAATAATCTCGACGCAAGATTATGAACAACAACAAAAAAAAACCTCCACGCGGTCCGAGTGGGAGGGACGGCTTCCTAACTTAGCGATGTCGGAGGCTCACGGTCTCTTGATCCAGACAGAAGTGCTGGACGTCGCTGGGTTCAAGCCCTGGGTCGTCGATCCGTCACCTGCACCCCCCACCCCGCCATCACACCATCAAAAATAAAGGCAAAGATTCCCCCGTGTAGCCTTTAACAGAATGTTGGGGCAAGTGCTCTTGGCGAGCACACAGGAAGGCCGGAACGACACACGGGGGGGGGGGGGTGGTTTGGCCCGGCCACCTTTGTCTCCCCAACACTGATGTTTTTACACACCGCACTAGGGGCTAATTTACCGCTGAGCCGACCCAGGGGGAGTCCCAGGACCGGCTTAAATATTCGTCGCTGTTATTGGTCGTGAGCGGGAGTTGAACCCCGGGGTCGCCGGGGTATCGTAGCGCGTCGCTCTAACCCCTGCGCCACCACGCTACTCCCCCACGCCCCCGGCCCCCCACCTCCCCACACCACCAAAGACAAAGATCCCCCGTGTAGCCTGAACAGACTGTTGGGGCAAGTGCTGTTAGCAAGTAGCACCTATGAAGGCCGGCACGGCACGCGAGGGGGTGGGTGGACAGCACCACGCCCGGCCGCCTTTGCCTCCCTAGCGGCGATGTTTACGCACCGCACCAGGTAACTCATTTCAGGCCGAGTCGACCTAGGGGAGGCCCAGCACCGGTTCAGATAATCGTCACCGGTGTTGGCCGTGAGCGGGAATCGAACCCGGGTCGCCGGGTTCTTGACGCACCGCGCTAACCGCTACCACCGCCGCTCCCCGCAACAACCACCACCGCCACCAACAGCAATCACCACCGACAACAACAACAACACCACCTCCCACGGTGACATCCGCAGGGGACAGGCAATAACAAAAGCAGCCGGACGGACAGAGTAGGTGAGGAACCGGGGCGAGAGCATTATCATACCGACCCGAATCGTTATCCAATAACCCCCCTCGCGTTTGAAAGCAAAAGAAAGCTGGGGGGGGGGGGCGGGGTGAGGGACTGAAGGTGGGGGGGGGGGCTGAGGGAAGATGGGGGGGGGGGGGCGAGAAGGAAAAATCCTCGTCTCTCCCACCGCCGTCAGCCGCGGCGCCTTGATGCGCGTGTAAAACTGTCAATTTTGGAGGCAAGCAGCCCTCAAGTAATGAGTGGTCACTTGGGCTGAGGGCCCACAGAGAGAGAGAGTGAGAGAGAGCGAGCGAGCGAGAGAGAGAGAGCGACGCTTCTGAGGCAGAAGGTCGTTTTAATGGCCTCATTTAAATAACACACAGAGCACAGGCAGTGCTCCTGGGGCCCAGGGTAACCAGCGCCAGCCATGGGTACCGTTTTATCGAATTCGTTCCCAACAGGGAGGAGGCTTAGATGGGAAGCGTCCGGGAGGGAGGGTGGGGGCGGTGGTGGTGGTTGGTGATGGTGGTGATGGTGGGGGCGGTGGTGGTGGTGGTGATGGTGGGGGCGGTGGTGGTGGTTCGTGGTGGCGGTGGTGGTGGTGGCAGGGATTGTGGTCGCTGCTGCTGCTGTTATTGAGGATGGGTGAAGCTGCTGATGGTGGGTGGGTCGGAGCAGGCGAGGTGTTGTGTACAGCCACTGCTGGGAGAAAGCCTTAATCCTTATATCACTTTTATTTCCCCAACCTCTGCACTACCCCCCACCCCGCCCACCGTCCCCTATTTCGCAGCCAAACCCTCACCCCCAAAAAAGCTGCCTCACAACCACCGCCCCATCTATGAAGACATCAAGAGGCAGCTGCTCATCTCGTAGGCCCAGGGCCTAGGCAGGGACGATTATATATATTTGTATTCAAAATAATAATATTATATTTTTATTCTGCTTCGACACCCACAAGTCCCCCCCACCGTCCCCCCCCCCCCCCCGTCATCTCTCTTAGGTTAACCCGGCCCAGGCCGTGAAAGCCAGCCCCCGAGACGCCGGCTCGCACCGTCTGACCCGACACGGAGGCATCTCTTATCAGCGCGCGAGCAGCAAAGGGAGAGGGCCGCCCCACCGACACACCCCCCCCCCCCCCCCGGTCCATCTCTCCTGGCCGCAGCGTCAGAGTATTGGGGGCGAGCGTGGGGAGCGCCAGGGGTTGCTCTGTGGTAGGCTCCACACACGCGTGACGAGCGAGCGAGCGGGCGGGCTGGCGGGCTGGCGGGCGGGCGAGCGGGCACGGATAGAGAGAGAAAACATTCCCTCCGAGAGGCCACCACCGATAAAAATCCAGGCGGGAGATTGCAGCCCTGGCCGGCGGTCTCTATATATTTATATAAACACCACAAAGCCGCGCGCTGGAAACGACTTGACTGTTTGTACTGATATCCGCCGGACATTTTTCAAAGTGCGGAGAGCTACGGTTTAAGGGACAATTTTTTTAAAGAATTTATTTTTCCTTCCTTCGAGTGAAGGTGCCGATTGGAGGAAGAGACCGTGGCTTGACTCGGTTTGGCCACGGATGTTGGAAGTCTTTATCTAGTTTGTGGTTTTAAAAAATATATATCTTTCTTTGGCTTGAGCGAAATGGAACTATTTCCAATTCTGAAATTGCAAACAGGTAAATGTTGTCCCACCCACCCACCGACCGACACCCCCACCAAACAAAAATAAACGAAATTCGGTAAATGTTCCCATATAACTTATCTTACATTCTCTATTAAAACCGACTTTGCACTTGTCCTCATAAAATAAATTACTCCATTTTTATATTTTATCAATACGTAAAGTTTCCACTTCAAACTTTAAAAAAGTAAAAAGTTATATTCAGACGAAACTCAGCTTATTCACAATATATCACGACGGCATTCATTTTGTGAGCTCGCCCTGCAGAATGTAAGTGCAAGGAAATTCAATAAAATAGTGTCGCGTGACGGCAAGTCTACTCCACATGTGAGCAGCAACAATAATGTGGATGTTTTCCAAACCCTTGTAAAATCCACTGCTGGATGAACGCCTCCACACCCCACGTCAGTCGTAGGGAATATTTGTATAAACTGTAAGAAACTATAAACTATATTTAGTTTTCTTGGTTCTTTCGGTAAAGTCACGTAGAATGGAAATAATAAAATAATAAAAATGAAACATAATACAATTATTCTCACGACGTTTTGGCCACAACGCAAGCAGCCGTCCTCAGGTGAAGAGGTGAAGAACAGGTCTGTCATTCAGACTCTGTCTTCTCGACAGACCTGTTCTTCACCTGAGGACGGCTGCTTGCGTTGTGGCCGAAACGTCGTGAGAATTATTTTATTATGTTTTATTTTTATTATTTTATTATTTCTATTCTACGTGACTTTACCAAAAGCTAAGGCCCACTGAGCCAAAGAGCTCTATTTCAGAAGCAACCTGGCCACAAAATCTGGCTGTCGCCTGATAAAGCTGGTTGTAATTACAGGTGAAACGTCGTGCTCAGATTGTAAATGTTGTGGCTTGGCTCTCCAACACACCGGTGTGCTGTACGAGTACACTACACTATACACTACACTATACACTACACTACTATACACTACACTATACACTACACTACTATACACTACACTATACACTGCACTACACTATACACTACTATACACTACACTATACACTAGTGATGTACTAGTACACTACACTATACACTACACTATACACTGCACTACACTATACACTGCACTACACTACACACTACACTATACACTGCACTACACTATACACTACACTATACACTAGTGATGTACTAGTACACTACACTATACACTACACTATACACTACACTATACACTACACTACACACTGCACTACACTATACACTGCACTACACTATAAACTGCACTACACTACACACTAAACTATACACTGCACCACACTATACACTACACTATACACTAGTGATGTACTAGTACACTACACTATACACTACACTATACACAACACAATAGATAGACTACACTATACACTACGCTATACACTACACTACTATACACTACACTACTATACACTACACTATACACTAGTGCTGTACTAGTATACTACACTATACACTACACTATACACTACACACTAGTGCTGTACTCGTGACGAATTGGCCACGTTCTGTTTACGTGACAACCCTTACTAGTTGGCTGTGTCGGGTGGTGGCGGGTTTAATGACACTTTTATATATTTACACGATCTAACCCAAAAAACCCTGTATTCTAGCCACAAATTATTGCTCAATGAAAAACAAAACTCCTAATCACGTGGAATTGTATAGCAGCCGAATACTCTAAACGCGTGATTTTGATTCCAAATGAGGAGGGAAAAACCGGAGGACCCATAGAGAAAATCCACGCGACCACGAGGAGAGTGACACGGAAACTCCAAATACACAGCAGGCGTCAGGGTCAGGGATCAAACCCACGACCTCCTGTATACCAGGCGAGGTAGTTAACATCTCACCGCACTGGGCAGTGGAAGTTGGTAACGGTGAAGGGGGGGGGGGGGAGGAGGGGGGTTACCCATGGCTCGTAAAAAAAAAAATGACCATATTTCACCACGATGTTCTCAGTGGGGGGTTTGGTCAACGAATGGTGCCCAGGACCGGTTCAGGTGTCACTCGTTACTCTCGTTAGCCGTGGCCGGGTATCGAACTCAGGTGAGCGGGTTCACAGCGCAACAAAAGGATTAGAGCGGTGGTGCTGCAGTTAGCGCACTGAAACTGCACCTTAGCATAGTAAACGTAATTACCTTCCTATATTTTTTTTTTATATGTCTGTGCACATATATTATTCCTTCCACTTCTTTACCCTACCCTCTCCTGGTATCCCCTTCCCTGCCCTTTCACTAATTCACCTCCCAACCATCCCCGTAGCATTTTTTGTAAGTCATCATGAAGCCGCTTGATTAAGAAGGCATGATATAAATTCCTTGATAAGGTCATTTGCCACCAAGTGGCAGGTGAAGTCACCATGGCGCTTGCGCCAGGCTACGTGCACTTTAAGGCCACGTGAAGCGTCCAACGGGACAGACCCAGGTGCCATGGGTCGACTGACTTGAGATACAGATACACACAGAAGTCAAAATATCGAGGTGCCGATATGAAACCTGTTCATCCTTGCTGCCCACAATCACTGCCACTCACACGCGGATGGGCAAAGTGCCGTTCATGAGCAGCACCTACGAAGGCCAGCGGAGTCCCAGCGAAGTGAGAGGTCAACAACACCACAGCGTACCGCCGCGTACCGGCACGGCGTACCGCTATGTGCCGGCTGACGTTCCCACCGCCTTGCACACACATACACGTGCGCACACACACGTTCCCACCGCCGTGCGCACACACACACACACATGTTGCCACCGCAGTGCGCACACAAACACGTGCACACACACACACGTCCCCACCGCCGTGCGCACACACACACACGTTGCCACCGCAGTGCGCACACAAACACGTGCACACACACACACGTCCCCAGCGTCGTGCGCACACACGTGCACACACACACACGTTCTCACCATCGTGCATACACACACACACACGTTGCCACCGCAGTGCGCACACACACACGTGCACAGACACGTTCCCACTGTCGTGCGCACACACACACACGTTGCCACCGCAGTGCGCACACACACACAGGTGCTCACACACGTTCTTACCGTCGTGCGTACACACACACACACACGTTCCCAACGCTGTGCGCACACACACACACACACACGTGCTCACACACGTGCTCACACAAAACTAATCTCCAAGCAACTTCATTCGCGAGCATCGATGACGCACCACCTGCCCACTTTATTGAATTGTCCTTTTTATTTTAAATTTGAAACCAATCGGGGCTCCCGCCCCCCCTCCTCCTCCTCCCCTGTAGTAAAAAAAAAACCACAAAAAGAAATAAAGAAAGCCTTCAAGGACAATTTACCATGAAACACCGCCGCTAATCTCGCTGTTGAAATGGATTTCCTGCAGAAGGAGCGAAAGAACCGCAACCTAATTACTTGATCTCGATCCTCCAAGCCTTGATTTTCGTCGAGGACATCAAAGCCATCAGGCCCCAGCATCAACAGTGGGGATTTCTGCCTCTCCCAACAACAGTGCCGCATTCTCAACTAATTCCCTGATTAAGCCAAGAATGTTGAAAGTAATTATCCCAACGCCCGGCCCGTCAATCCAAACGAACGGCGGCGTGTCCACCCTCTAACAACTGGCGGGGGTGTGGTGACGGCGGCGGTGGTGGTGTTGGTGGGGGGGAGGTTGACGACTGGATGTCAGGGAAGAGATGGGTGCAGGGGCTGGGGGTGGGGGGGGAGGAGACAAGAAGAGAATGAGCGTGAGAGAGAGAGAGGTGGAGAGAGGGAGGAGGACTGGGTGAGAACATTTACTGGGGGACAGGGGGTGACTTGGGGTGCAAGGCTTGGGTCTTTTCGGGGGTGTCTTGTCATGGATATTTATCTTTTCCACCCCCCCCCCACCGCCCCACCGCCCCACCGCCACCAGCTTTTCTAAAGCAGATTACAGATCCTTCTGTCACATTAGTCGGCACCCCCATGATCCCACTGATGTCGCTGATCAGGAAGGAATTATGTGGCGGATACTCGCGCGCACACACCACGCGCGAGCGAGAGAGCGAGCGCGCACGCACGCACGCGCGCACACCCACGCGCGCGCACACCCACGCGCGCACGAAGGCGCAAATGCACTCGCGGGTACTGATGCACACGCAGGTATGCACGTACGGTCATGTACGAAGAAGACAAAGATCCTCCATACAGCCTTAAACAGACTGTTTGGAGCAAGTGCTGTTCGCGAGCACCTATTAAGGCCGGCAAGGATGCAAGAGGGGGTGGGTGGCCAGCACCACCCCCGGCCACCTTTATCTGCCCAGCGCCGATGTTTGCACACTACTCATTTAAGGCTGAGTAGACCTAGAGAAGGCCCAGATATTTGTCATCAACGCTTATGGCGAGCGGGAATGGAACTCGGAAGGCCGGGTTCTAAGTGCTGTACGCCAACTGCTGCGCCACCGCTCCCCCGGGCCTGCACAAAAAGACAAAGATCCCCCGTATAGACTTTAACAGACTGTTGGGGCAAGTGCTGTTAGCGAGCACCTACGAAGGCCGGCACGGCACACGAGGGGGTGGGTGGCCAGCACCAATTCGAACCGCCTTTGTCTCCCCCGTGGCGATGTTTACACACCGCACCAGGTACTCATTTGAGGCTGAGTCGACCTGGGCGATGCCCAGGACCGATTCAGGTAATAGTCACTGGTGTTGGCCGTGAGCGGGAATCGAACTCGGATCGCCGGGGTTCGTAGCGCAGCGTGCAAACCCGCTACACCGCCGCTCCCAGACAGACACATGGGCAGACAGACAAATGGAGATGGACATCAAGAAGACAAACTGCTGAACATGTGCTGCATAAATACACTGGGAGGTCCCGACAGATTCCAGATTGACAAAGCAAAGTAGTAGTAGTAGTAATAATGAATGAATGGAAGTGATAGTATAAAGGTAATGAGAGCAGAAGAGATGGGGCTGGAAATTGGCCGTGGCTACCTTGCTTTGCTGGCTTTGAGAATAAATCTCTCTTCGTGAAGCTTTGAGCCAGCACGAGGTGGGGGGTGGGAGGGGGAAGTGGGGCGTCAAATTGATGGGAGCACCACTCCAGGTGGTAAGATGCATTGGGGGGGGGGGTGCAGGGGGGTGGGGGGCCCGACTAATTCCAGCACCGATGTTTGTTATTGCTCCGACAAAAATAGAAAATTCACACGCGTCCCCGTCCGTAACGCTGCGGCATTAAAAATAAAATACGTATTGGTGTGCACGTGCGCGCGCGCACGTGTGTGTGTATGCAAATAGGCGACGTTTCTCACACTGGGCTCTTCTTCGTAGGAAGATTTTAAAAAAGAGTCACGAAATTATGTTTTTTTATAAATAAACATGTATGTAGAAGGCCCATTGCCTGAAACGTCATCTATTATCACGTCCACTTATTTTCCCGGGGCAGATTTTTTTTCCGTCGTATGGAATTATTGTCAACGTTTGAGGCCCACGGTGATGTTGTTGTTTGTTTTTCACAGGGTGCTGCTCACTCACAACACTTACCCCAACAGTCTGTTGAAGTCTCATTCAGACACTGTCTTTCCGACAGACCTGTTCTTCACCTGAGGACGGCTGCTTGCGTTGTGGCCGAAACGTCGTGAGAATTGTATTTTATTATGTTTTATTTTTATTACTTTATTATTTCCCTTCTACGTGACTTTACCGAAAGAACCAAGAAGATGAATCCCTGCAGTCACGAAAGCTTTTAATCGAAAAGTCTGTTGAAGCTTCCACGGAGAGATCTTTGTCTTCGTAGTCGTTGTTGTTGGCTGTGCTTGTGCCCCGCTGCCGACACAGCAGCAGCAGCAGCATCCCGCACCTCCGATTAGCAACGGTTGGCTATGTATGGTGCAACAGAAGTTCAACATACATCAAAGAATCTGTTGTCAGCAAATCGATTATTTGTTTTGATCGCACTACTTTTCGGTGGCTTCCCCTAGTCTCTGGAACAACATCGCCACAAAGCCTGGTCTGCAGTCATTCCTGTCGATCAAGTCACTTTAAATCTCTACTTTCAAGTGAATTCCTGCCCAGCTGCCAATGTTTAGAGAGTTGGACAATGTATACATATTTTTTGCCTGTAAGCGAGCACTTTTTGCGCGTTGTTTACACTACGTTTTTAATGGATGCTGTGTTTTTTTTTATTCCTCAATATAATGCCGTCGTGTTGAGGCTCTATCTGAATTGTAATTACTATTGCGGATTCAAATTAGCATTCTTTAGAGATACAGAGTGGCATCTGATAATCTCTATTTAACTAAACTTGTCTTTAAATAAAAAATAATTGATGTTGCCATTATGATTTGCTAGAAATTGTTTTATTTCGCTCATCTGTTCTTGTTTAGTGTCGATATATTTACTGTGACTCGTTGCGTATGCCGGATAAGCGACGGTGGTGTTGTATTTGTTGACGAAACACGATTTAAGAGCTTTTTGGCCCAAAGGGTACTCGAAAATAAACTGAAACTGAACTTCTGTACGTGCAATACACTGCTTTACAATCGCTGAGCGACTGTGTTTTCATCAAGACAGGGTGTTGCTTTGAATTGATGCTGATATTGATGATGATGATGATGATGGCAACCGATGATTGACAGTGGTGGCGGTGATGATGAAGACGACCAAGCTGGTCGTTAGGTATGGAACTCTCAGCAAACAGGGGGCCGAGATAACGCGTGAATATCTTTCGGAAACTACTCGAAATCTTACCTTTGAACCTGGCCTTTAATTCTCAAACGCGCAATTAATGCTGCGGTGCACTGCTGGCCAACATTCTAAGCAGCGCAATAATTCACTTTGGTATTTCGATGACAATGGAGGATTGGCAGTGATGATGATAATGATTTACAGATTAATTACAAAAAATAATGTTTGCCGAATAAATACACCGTAGGTAATAATGCTGAAAAATAGGATTTTAGCTCATAATCATGAGTGTCAGGCATGATCAATTCCACTGCTGGATGAACGACTCCCAAAGGCTTCATCGCCACCGCTCACGATCAGGCACTTGAACCGATTCCATCGCTCCATCTCCTCCCTGTACGCTCGCCCGGACGCGATCCCGTTGCTCGCTCGTCACGTATAAATTCAAATAAACAGTCGTTATAACGTAAGTTAAGGTGTGAGTCAAAATAAGTTGTTTGGAAGGTCGGATTAAGAAAAAAATGTTTACAAAACCATGTCGGATAAGCCAATATATTATAATTGCAAATGTTCCTCTTTCGCAGAAAATAAATCTATATAAATAAAGACCTTAATCTGTATAACTCTAAAACCTCCAGGGTACTTCCCGACAAGGTAGAACGCTGGAATTTGGCATGCAAGTAGCTTTTAGGAGACAAACATCAACAGGAGAAATCTGAAAATCCGAAATGTTTTATTTGAAGGCCCCCAAATCTTGATTTAAAGTGCCGTATGAACATGTGTGTGCCTGGTGTCATTCAGACACCGTTCAAAAATATAAGATTGCGGGTTTTGTCGTTTGATAGAGCGTTAAACAGCAAATAAAATTAAAGCGAGAACCATTGCTCTAGCATTTATTGTTAATATTTCGGATTGAAGTGGTTTTGAACGAAATAATACACATTTTATGATGTTCAAATCTGAATAATTCGAAAACGATCAAAGATAGGAGCTTCCGCTCATAAACTATTAAGTTAATTAATTTGTGTTATTTCTAATATAAAAAATAACGGAATCTTTAAATAGAGCGGTTTCCGATGAGTACTCTTTAAATATAAAAAGTTGTATCAAGTCGTCAACTATTTGTGTGGGTTTTTTTCTAGAAAAGTACTAATTGTTTGGAGTAGTTATTAGTGTCTGATCGTAGATAATAATTGTAAAAATCACATCAGGTTAATTATTATATTTATTGAAATGTTTTGCCTGGCGAAGACAGGCTTCATGAACTAGTATTATATATTTTGATTTAAAGCTTTCGTGAATGCAGGGATTCATCTTCTTGGTTCTTTCGGTAAAGTCACGTAGAAGGGAAGTAATAAAATAATAAAAATAAAACATAATAAAATAATTCTCACGACGTTTCGGCCACAACGCAAGCAGCCGTCCTCAGGTGAAGACCAGGTCTGTCGGGGAGGCAGCGTCTGAACATTCATTTGTTTTATTTTTATTATTTTATTACTTCCCTTCTACGTGACTTTACCGAAAGAACCAAGAAGATGAATCCCTGCAGTCACGAAAGCTTTAAATCGAAATTGAATTATTTTATTATGTTTTATTTTTATTATTTTATTACTTCCCTTCTACGTGACTTTACCGAAAGAACCAAGAAGATAGTATTATATATTTCGGTAAAACTAGCCTTCACGTTTCAAACGGCTAAATCTCACATACTTTAGTTGTAAGCATGCCTAACGCACACACACACACATACCTTGTCAAAGATCCCCATTTAGCCTCACAATAGCCTGCGGGTGTAGGTGCTGTTAGTGAACGTCTATTAAGGCCACCACTGCCCAAAAGCGGGTGGAGCCAAACAAAGATAAAGATCCCCCGTATAGACTTAACATGCTGTTGGGGCAAGTGCTTTTCGCGAGCGCCTATGAAGGTGGCACACGAGGGGGTGGGTGGCCAGCACCACGCCCGGCCGCCTTTGTCTCCCCAGTGGCGATGTTAACAAATCACACCAGGTACCCATTTGAGGCCGAGAAATTGTTCAGATATTTGTCATCAATGCTTACTGTGAGCCTGAATGGAACTCGGATCGCTAGAACTGTCCACACCACGACATTTAGTGATCTAATCAACTCCGTTATGTTATTAGAAACAACGTAACCGTAAAACATGAAAATACATAATAAACTCGAAATTTTTACCGAAGAATTCCCAAAAATCTGGTATCCAAATAGTTTTCATACAAAACGCCTCCTTCGTACCTTTGTTGTGAAGTACTCGCTTAGCCGGATGATGGACATACAATTGTTTGGGAATGTTAAATGATCATAAAACAAGAAAAACAGAGGCCTTCATCCAGCAGTGAATTGACCACAGCTGCTGCTGACATCAACACACGTACACACGTACACACACCAACGCACACACGCACACCAATGCACGCACACCAACACACACACGCACACACACGCACGCACACGCACGCACACACCAACACACGGACGCACACCCACAGAGGCGGCTGCAAGTGATTCCTGCCGAGGCTGCAGGGGGTGAGAAACTTAAGTTTGTTTTTCATCTGCTCACTGTTGCTCTTTGAAACCGCGCAGCCCCTAATGCGCCAGTGTAGTTGACGGGTAATTTAAGGCAATGAATGCACGGAGGCTTAGGGAAAATCCCCGTAATTATAGACAGCAGGACACCGAACGTGGAAGGATTAGCGCTGTACGGGAATGCTAAGAGGCACCACATGCTCCGAACAAAGGGAACATCCACCCACCCATCACACCCACAACCCCATCCAAGTGTGTGTGTACGCAAGAGAATCCCGGACACGTACCACTTCTATGCCACACGTGTATATGCGATACAACGCCAACACATACCACCAATACACACGAGTATAAATGCAACAGAATATCTAAATACCACCCGTCTATGCAACAGAATCTCAATACGTACCATCCATATCCACACGCGTATGCAATAGAATCTCAATACATATCACCCCTATCCACACACGTATATGCCATAGCACATCAATACAACCCACCTCAATACCACGTGTGTACATGCAACTGAATCTCAATACATACCACCAAAACACACACAAGTATATATGCAACGTAATATCTACACACCACGCCTACCCACGCGCGTGGGTGCCACAGCGTCTCAAGACGTGTGCGGCACCATCTCGGTAAATACGCTATCGTGGGCCATGATCAATCCACTGCTGGATGAAGGCTTCTGTTGGCATATCGCATCGCGATCCATCTCGCTCCCGCACACGAGCCCATGTCACTCGCTCTGCCACGTGGGGTGGGTAGGTGGGGGGGGAGCAGAGCTCGCAAACGGGTTTTGATTCCTTACCCGTACCCGTACCCGGCCGCACCAGGGTCGCAAATGGGTACCCGTACCTGTACCCGGCCGGGTACGGGTACCCGTTCTCTATCCGTACCCGTACCCTACCCGAAATGAGTGACAAACGGTGACTCACCAGTGACTTACGGCCTACCCGTACCCGGCCGCACCAGGGTCGCAAACGGCTACCCGTACCCGTACCTGGCCGGGTACGGGTAGCCGGGTATCGGGTAGGGTACGGGTATCGGGTACCCGGTTGCGACCTCTGGGGGGGAGTGACACGGCGGGAGAAGACCCGGTCCCCCCACTTTCACAGATCGCTGGACATCTGTGTTCCTGGACATCCGCGGTGGGGAAGAGCTTCATAGCTCATCGGATTCGCCCCCAACGTCGACGATTTTTCCGATTGGGATTCTGAGCGATGGATGCGGAGGAGGTTTGTGGGGGGGGGGGGCGCAGATTGCGAGAGACGGAAGGAGCAACGGGTTTCAGTCTCGCCAAGCGTCACGCCGAAGAAACTTCTTGCCCCGACGGCGCCCAGCCCAATTTGCCGAGCCTGCAAACAGAATCCAGATGCGTTTGTTTATCCCTCCGTCTTCATCTGACGGCAAGGCGGGCAGGAGAGGAGAGAGGTGGGGGAGTCGGTGGGGGGGGGGGTAGCAGTGGGGGGGGGGAGGAGGGGGATGGGGGGGACCTCGAAGAAATTGTATTCCCGCCCCGCGCGACGCGCCGTGGCGTCGAATTATATACGAAGTCGTCGTCACCGTCGCCGTCTTCATCATCATCGCCGTCATCTTCATCATCGCCGTCATCACCATCGCCGCCGTCATCGCCATCACCGCCATCTTCATCATCACCGCCATCTTCATCATCACCGCCATCTTCATGATCGCCGCCATCTTCATCATCGCCGTCATCACCATCGCCGCCGTCATCGCCATCACCGCCATCTTCATCATCACCGTCATCTTCATCATCGTCGCCATCTTCATCATCGCCGTCATCTTCATCATCGCCGTCATCTTCATCATCGCCGTCATCACCATTGCCGCCGTCATCGCCATCACCGCCATCTTCATCATCACCGTCATCTTCATCATCGCCGTCATCTTCATCATTGCCGTCATCGCCATCACCGCATATTCATCATCACCGCCATCTTCATCATCGCCGTCATCTTCATCATCGCCGTCATCACCATCGCCGCCGTCATCGCCATCACCGCATATTCATCATCACCGCCATCTTCATCATCGCCGTCATCTTCATCATCGCCGTCATCACCATCGCCGCCGTCATCGCCATCACCGCCATCTTCATCATCACCGTCATCTTCATCATCGTCGCCATCTTCATCATCGTCGCCATCTTCATCATCGCCGTCATCTTCATCATCGCCGTCATCACCATCGCCGCCGTCATCGCCATCACCGCCATCTTCATCATCACCGCCATCTTCATCATCGCCGTCATCTTCATCATCGCCGTCATCACCATCGCCGCCGTCATCGCCATCACCGCCATCTTCATCATCACCGCCATCTTCATCATCGCCGTCATCACCGTCGTCGCCGTCATCGCCATCACCGCCATCTTCATCATCACCGCCATCTTCATCATCACCACCATCTTCATCATCACCGCCATCTTCATCATCACCGCCATCTTCATCATCGCCGTCATCGCCATCACCGCCATCTTCATCATCACCGCCATCTTCATCATCACCGTCATCTTCATCATCGCCGTCATCTTCATCATCGCCGTCATCACCATCGCTGCCGTCAACGCCATCACCGCCATCTTCATCATCACCGCCATCTTCATCATCGCCGTCATCTTCATCATCGCCGTCATCACCATCGCCGCCGTCATCGCCATCACCGCCATCTTCATCATCACCGCCATCTCCATCATCACTGCCATCTTCATCATCGCCGTCATCACCGTCGTCGCCGTCATCGCCATCACCGCCATCTTCATCATCGCCGCCATCTTCATCATCGCCGTCATCACCGTCGTCGCCGTCATCGCCATCACCGCCATCTTCATCATCACCGCCATCTTCATCATCGCCGCCATCTTCATCCTCGCCGTCATCACCGTCGTCGCCGTCATCGCCATCACCGCCATCTTCATCATCACCGCCATCTTCATCATCGCCGTCATCACCGTCGTCGCCGTCATCGCCATCACCGCCATCTTCATCATCACCGCCATCTTCATCATCACCGCCATCTTCATCATCGCCGCCATCACCGTCGTCGCCGTCATCGCCATCACCGCCATCTTCATCATCACCGCCATTTTCATCATCACCGCCATCTTCATCATCGCCGCCATCACCGTCGTCGCCGTCATCACCGTCGTCGCCGTCATCGCCATCACCGCCATCTTCATCATCACCGCCATCTTCATCATCGCCGTCATCACCGTCGTCGCCGTCATCGCCATCACCGCCATCTTCATCATCACTGCCATCTTCATCATCGCCGCCATCTTCATCATCGCCGTCATCACCGTCGTCGCCGTCATTGCCATCACCGCCATCTTCATCATCACCGCCATCTTCATCATCGCCGTCATCACCGTCGTCGCCGTCATCGCCATCACCGCCATCTTCATCATCGCCGCCATCTTCATCACCGCCGTCGTCGACGTCGTTCGCGCAAAACCGCAACTCACGACCGCCCCGCAGACCCTGCGCTGGAGGGCGGCAAGCGGCCGGGCGGCACGCCGGCGCTCCCAACAATTGTCCGCAAGCTCTGCCGCCATCGACACACCAAGATGTTGAATTTTTGGGCCGATTCGTGAGAGCGTTCATACCTGCAGGAGGAAACCGTTCATACCTGCGGGAGGAAACCGGAGAAAATCCCACGCCCTCGCGAGGGGGCAACGCTCTATCCCCACTGCGGATGCAAACCGAACGGACGATATCAAGTCCGCACTCTGCCGTGTCACCCTGGCAGGGTATCAGGTCTCAGGACAAATCAATTCCAGCCACCCGAACCACACACGCCGAACCGTGCGCAGCCAACCATGCAGACGTCAATTCCCGGGCCGTCCAATGTGGAAGAGTAGACCAAAACACCCCGTTACGGCAGCGGCTCCTTCGAAGCCGCTTCTAAGCGGGAGTTCCCCTTCCGCCAGCAGTGGCACGAGCAGGGAATTGCAGGGCTGCGCCTCTGCCTTCGCTGCGGTAACCCTAAACGATTAAACTGTACTTAAGCGTGCGTAACTCTGGCGAGCTACAGCCGCTGGGTATTTTGCGGCGGTAAATGCCAATGGGGGGGGGGGGGGGCATGGGTGGCGGGTGGGGGGCTGGTCGCTGGGGCTATTGACCTCCCTCTCATCGCCGTCGTCACGGCGACGGATTCATTAAAAGCCTCGCAGCGGTTCATTTCATGGGAAGCCTTTTAAAGTCAAACGCAACTACGTTCTTTTCTTTCATTTCACCAGGTGTGAGGCCCGCTGAGCCAACATATGTAGGTCTTTTTGAGAAGCGGCCTGGCCAAAAATTATAGCTCAGCGAAGTTTGCGTAATCATCGCGTGGACATTTACAGCGGGAGCCACATACTCTAAAATGCATGTCGATTCTAAATTCAGAGAGAAACCGGAGGACTCGGGACAAAAAAAATCTGTTAGCCAGCACCTTCATAGGTGCTCGCTAACAGCACTTTCCCCAACAGTCTGTTAAGGGCACACAGCGGATCTTTATATTGGCGTGTGTGTAGGTCTGTGTGTGTGCGAGCGTGTGGGTCTGTGTGTGTGCGAGCGTGTGGGGAGCGGTGGCGTAGTGGTTAGCGCGCTGCGCTACGAACCCAGCGACGTGAGTTTAAGTCCTGCTCACGGCCGACACCGGTGACGATTATCTGGGCCTCCCCTAGGTCGACTCAGCCTCAATGGCAATCTGGTGCGGTGTGTAGTAAACATCGCCACTGGGGAGACAAAGGCGGCTGGGTCGTGGTGTTGGCCACCCACCCCATCGCGTACCGTGCCGGCATTAATAGATGCTGCTCGTTAACAGCACTTGCCCCAACAGTCTGTAAAGGCTACACGGGGGATCTTTCTCTTTGTTTGTGTGAGTGTCAGTGCGAGTGACAGTCTGCTGCAGGATGAATAGATTTCATGGTCGTACCTCTACATTTCCATTTGGGCCACTGTGCATCCCAAGATTGTGTGTGAAGTATGGGCCTTAATAAAACCTAGCAATAGAGTAGAAATAATTCATTGAGTAAATAAGATTGCCAGATTGGAGAGAAAAAAACATGCGGGGTTGTCCGTAAAGATATCATCCATTATTAAAGAATTATAATTAGACAGCAGCTGATAAAACTAAACACACACATACACACACTGGGTCGTGTGAATATCTTATCACGTGAGTCGCATCCTTCTAAAACCACTCCGTTTCTGCCGTGGCGATCACGGCAGACGTAGCATAGCGGGCGACCGCGAACCGGGCGGAATCACATTGCAGGATAAGCATGGCAAATAGCCAGTGGAAAAATAAAAAAAACACCGGTACCGTGCTGTCCCAGTATTGACACGGCTCACAAGTGCCAGTGGAAAAAAAAACACCTGTACCGTGCTGTCCCAGTATTGACACGGCTCACAAGTGCCAGTGGAAAAAAAACACCTGTACCCTGCTGTCCCAGCACTGGCTTGGCTCACAAGTGCCAGTGGAAAAAAAAAAACACCTGTACCGTGCTGTCCCAGCACTGGCTTGGCTCACAAGTGCCAGTGGAAAAAAAAAACACCTGTACCGTGCTGTCCCGGCACTGGCTTGGCTCACAAGTGCCAGTGGAAAAACCAACCGTGCCGTGATATTCCAGCACTAGCACGCTGAAGTGCCAGTGGGAAAAACCAACAGTGCTGTGCTGACCCAGCACTGGCTTGGTTCAGAAGTGCAAGTGGAAAAAGCACCTGTACCGTGCTGATTCAGCGCTGGCTCGGATGTGCGAGTGAAAACGCCCAGTGCAAAAGCGGCAACGCCTTTCATCACTAGCGCCAAGGGGCTCAAGCGTGAATTGTATTCATCCGAGGGCTGGGCACACAAAAGAACTGCATTGAGGGCAAACTTTTTGTTGCTGTTGTTGTTGTGTCAATCCACGCTCGGGCACGCAAAGACAGGCCAACGCGAGCGAGCGAGCAAAGGAATGGTCCAATTAGGGGCCAATAATGACTCTGTTTTACAAGAACCCTGCAGCAACTAATAATGGAAGACTTCAAATTAGCGGTCTCGGCAGTAAGTAACTGCTCCAGAAAGAAAGACCACCACCCCCCACCCCCACCCCCCCCGTAATCAGATGAAAAAAAACAAACCCTTGCTTCTCTGTCACACACACGCACACACAGAAGTAGAAAAAAGAAAATGAGCACCACGGCGTGGGTGTGCAGAGTGTGCGTGCGGGGGACAGGGGGACGCGACCACCCTCCCCAGTCTTAGGGAAACGTGAGACACTGGGAAAGGAGCGGAGGGGGGTTGGATGGAGGAGGAGGATGGGGAGGATGGGGGAGGATGGGGGAGGTTAGGAAATAAATAAAGAGAAGTGGATCAAATTACAGAGAGACAGAGATTGTGTTTTGGTGAAAAGAAATCAACATAATGAGCTTACAAATGGACGTGATGATTCCGAGGTGAAAGAGCGAGATTTTTTAGCGTGGACCCCTCCCCCCGCCCTCTATCCCCCCCCCTCCACGCCTCCCCCTCCACAACCACGCGCTTTCCTCCCACCAACAGCACAACCGCAATCACCACAACCACCACCACCCGTTTGTCACCTCCACCGCGCCGTCCTCTCCCGTCCTCGTCACACATCTTCTTCAACGCCCATCAATTTCTCCACTCCGTCTCGCCGAATCCTCCCCACTATCGATCTGCCCCCCCCCCCCCCCACACAACACCATCTCTGATCCAACACTCGCCCCAACCCTGGCGCAACACCTTAATTAAAATCACCCGCCGCCGCCGTTATTAACGTCACCCGGGACGGTATTTATGAACTCGCCGTAGCGTCTGTGTTACAAAAAAAAAAAAGCTTACATCGTAAGATATAGATTCGGCATCAATTTTTACGGGCGCTGCCACAGTGCTTCAACGTGCGCGTGTCTGTGTTGAACTTCCTTCGCACCGTACGTAGTAGCCAACCGCGCTAATCGGAGGCACGCAACGGTTGGCACTACTGGGCTTGTGACCCAGAGGTTGGCATAATGAGCTTGCGAATTCAGAGGTTGGCACACTGAGCTTGCGATACAGAGGTTGGCACACTGGGCTTGTGATACAGAGGTTGGCACTGTTGGGCTTGCGATCCAAAGGGTGGCATAATGGGCTTGCGATACAGAGGTTGGCATAATGGGCTTGCGATCCAGAGGTCACCGGTTCAACTCAGGGCGGGCGCTTCAAACAAGGCTGCAAGATTCTAAAATCTCCCCCCACACCCACACACCCCACCGCTCCATCCCCGAATGACTCGATCCAGCCGGGAGTACAAACGGGTGACACCGCAATAGCTCGATTGCCGGGACCCGTGCGGCGGGGTAAAGTGTAGGTACTCTGCCACCTCTCCCAGGACAATTAGGCCGAAAGAAGTCCAACATACGTACGTACGTGTAGAAGAGGAGGCCAAAATGCCCTCTTACAGAGGGCCCTTCGCGAGCCCCCGTCCAGTGGAGGCACTGACGCCAGCAGTGGAGTGAGACATTTCAGGGCTGCACCTTTATCTTAACAAAAACAATCATCTTCACTCCAGCGTGCACATTTTCCCACGGCCTCTGTTCACAGCTCACGCGGCAGAACGTGTAGATCCTCACCATCCTCACCATCATCACCATCCTCACCATCCTCACCCATCGTCATCCACGGTCTATCCGCTGCTGGATGAAGGCCTCCTCCCCCATGCCCGTCGCCACTCATCGTGGTGCAGTGCAACGCACAAAGCCTTGCATAATTAAAATCTCCACAGGACGAGAAACCCACATCAGAATAGAAACATTGACTAACTAACCCTAACCCACACAACTAAGCAAAACCATGCAACTATTGCTAAGCACACAGCTAACCCAACCATACAGCTTACCCTAACCAGACTACGAACTAACCTTAGCCATACAACCAACTAACTATCCGAGACCGTATAACTAACCCTAACCTATACAACCAACTAACCAGCTGTAACCATACAACTAACATGAGCGCGCTGGATTGGAAGGAAGCCCAATGCCCAGGGCGTGAACAATGACAACCACCACAGTGGCAGCTTCAGCATGCAAAGTAAATTCAGGGAAGATAAATAAAACCTACAATCATCGTCGGCGTCATCATTGTCATCATCTTCATCATTGTCATCATCTTCATCATTGTCGTCATCGTCGTCATCGTCGTTATTGTCATCATCATCGTCATCGTCACGGTCGTCATCATCATCGTCGTCATCATCGTCGTCATCATTGTCATCATCATTGTCATCATCATTGTCATCTTCATCAGTGTCATCGTCGTCATCGTCGTTATTGTCATCATCATCTCATCATCGTCGTCATCATTGTCATCATCATCACCAACATTGTCATCATTGTCATCATCGTCGTCGTCATCGTCGTCATCATCATCGTCATCATCATCACCAACATTGTCATCATTGTCATCGTCGTCATCATTGTTGTCATCGTCATCGGCGTCGTCATCATTGTTGTCGCTCTCGCAAACCAAGATGTGTGCGGACGCGCTCTCATTTCGCCTTTCGCGGGGGTCACGATGCAGGATGCGGCTTGCGCTAATAGTTTATTTTTTTGTAATGAATTTCTAAATCGAGAGCGCCGCTTGGAAATGAACACTCCAGTGCTCACGCCTTTGTCGAGGGCGCGTGCGACCGTCCTTTTCTTCCTGAGCCGCCGAGATTAAAGACTTAAAGTGGCAACCGAGTTGATTTTATGCACGCGCGCACACACACACGCGCGCACGCACACACACACACGCACGCACACACACGCGCACGCACGCACGCACACAAACGCGCCGTTTGTGAATTCCGCTGCACAATTTGGAGCGCCATTGTTACCACCGTAAACACTTGTGAAAAGTTAAAATAATCACCCTCTTTGTAAACTTGCATAGTGACAATAATAATACAACAACATTATGCCACTGGAACTTGGCATATTTTAGCTTTGCAACAAAGCCTAGGATCTTGCAACGATAGTTTAATCGGATTTATATTGATTTATATTAAGAGGACTATCCGATGAGCTATACAGCTCTATCTCCCAGATTTCCAAGCATGGCCCGTGAAACGTCGGTCGAACTGCAGCTGATAGAAGGCCTGTACTTGTTAACGGGGAGCTCCGTAGAGTCCACGAACAGAGTATGAATTGACCACCTACTCTTCCTAGCTAGCCACACAGTCTTGAGATTGGTAGGAATGAGCCACACTTTACCCCACCACACGGTAGCCACTCACCGACCGTGCTGAACCCCGTTTACGCGGCTGGGTGGACAGATTAGTGTCTGATGCGCAAACTTCAGCGCTGGGGGGAGCAACAGACGGCCGTGCGCAGTGCTGGCCACCGGGTATCCGCTCCGTCGACTAGGCCTCAAATGAGTACCTGGCAGAGGTCGCAAACGGGTTTTGATTCCGTACCCGTACCCGTACCCGGCCGCACCAGGGTCGCATATGGGTACCCGTACCCGGCTGTTCCCTACCCGTACCCTACCCGAAATGAGTGACAAACGGTTACTCACCAGTGACTCACGGCCTACCCGTACCCGTACCCGGCCGCACCAGGGTCGCAAATGGGTACCCGTACCCGTACCCGGCCGGTTACGGGTAGCCGGGTATCGGGTAGGGTAGGGTACGGGTATCGAGTACCCGGTTGCGACCTCTGGTACCTGGTAACGGTGTGGAGTAGACATCGCGACCGGGGTAGACAAAGGCGGTCGGGCGTGGTGCTGGCCATTAAAAAAATAAAATAAAACGTTCTCCTCCTAGAGCAGGGGTCGGCAACCAAAATAACAAGAAGAGCCATTTCTTTCCAATTCGGTACAAAATTCAGTATTTCAAGAGCCGCAATGCATCTGAGTACATACTGTACATACTGTACATACGTACATATCGTCAAGAAGCAGCCCGTAAAGAGCCGCATGCGGCTCCGGAGCCGTAGGTTGCAGACCCCTGTCCTAGAGCCTCTCAAGGCACCTCCAAGTGCGCGTCTGCCTCTCTATACCGCTCCTTCGCAACTTTATGTTCATTGTTCCACATCGGTGAACATTTAAAATGACCACAAATCTACACATCATCTAGCTGAGTACGTAGCAAACAATAAGATGCCCGTGTACGCGGGATGAGTTTGAGAATATGTTTAGAGATATCAGATTTTCTTTTTTTGTGAAGGCACAATTTTGATTTGATTTAGAGTGCATCTGTCCCGTGCTGCTTTGGGCACTTTTTCAAGGGTGGCAATAAAACACACACACACACATTAATATGAACAAACAAAAACAACAACGATATTAACAACCAAAACAACAATAATCCCCAGCACACACTAGGAGTGGCAGGCAGGCAAGGGGAGAGGGGGGAAAAAACGCGACAACAAAATAAAAACATCACTCGATAAAAATCTAAAATCTGAAATCTGTCACGAAAATCAAGCCAGGGTGTAGTGCAGTGCTGCTCACAATATTCCACCGTGAGTCGGTAATGGCGTACACGGAGTAATAACAATTTGCGCATGCACGCACACTACAACTTACTACTTATTATTTAAGCAGCCAAGGCCCACTGAACAATGTAGCTCTTTTCAGAAGCGACCTAGCGATCACTCAACGAAGTGGCTTATCACGTGGAAATGTACAGCAACCAAACACTCAAAAGGTGTATTGATTCTAATTGTCGAGATAAAAACCTGAAGACTCGGAGAAAATCCACGCGACCGTGGGGAGTGAGACACCGCAAACTCCAAATATACAGCAGCAGGCCTCAGGGCCGTGATCGAACCCACGACCTCCTGCACACCAGGCGAGGGAGTGAACATCTCCTAGCCACCGTGATGATGATGATGACAGAGAGACACCGCAAACACCAACTATACAGCAGGCGTCAGGGTTGGGCTCGCACCCACGACCTCATGTATACCAGGCGAGGTAGTTAACATCTCCTAGCCACCGTGATGATGATGATGAGGGAGACACCACAAACTCCAAATATACAGCAGCAGGCCTCAGGGCCGTGATCGAACCCACGACCTCCTGCACACCAGGCGAGGGAGTGAACATCTCACCACCGCGGCGCCCCACCATTTGTGGCAGAGGCTCGAGGTTCGAATCCAGCGGCCGCCCCGGTTAACACCGCGCGAGCATTCATCGTGAAAATAATACGAATGGCACCGCCTCCACTGCACCAGAGGTCGCAAACGGGTTTTGATTCCTTACCCGTACCCGGCCGCACCAGGGTCGCATATGGGTACCCGTACCCGGCTGTTCCCTACCCGTACCCTACCCGAAATGAGTGACAAACGGTTACTCACCAGTGACTCACGGCCTACCCGTACCCGTACCCGGCCGCATCAGGGTCGCAAACGGGTACCCGTACCCGTACCTGGCCGGGTACGGGTAGCCGGGTATCGGGTAGGGTACGGGTATCGGGTACCCGGTTGCGACCTCTGCACTGCACCGCCTGCTTCGCTCGCAGCGGGCGTCAAAGATCCCGCAACGTCACTCGGAACGATAGAGGCCGGTCGTCCCGCTTCAGACGCGCCAAATTTGTTGACGAAAAAATAATGCCGCGAATTGCTCAATTGGGGATTACACGTAACAATCATCGTCCGCCACCCCCCCCCCCCCCTTACTCATAGACTAATACTCCCCCCCACGCCGCCCCCCCCCCCCCACTCAGCCGGCCAATATCAGTCTTGCAAATGAGACCAGGCCGGTCAATGTTGACATCCCGCGCGGTGAAACAACACGAGAGTGAGTCTCCGCCTGTCCCGCACGGAGCCCCTCCCCGCCACCTCTCACCCCACGGAGCCTCTCGCCACGCCATTGACACAACCACCGAATGTACCGACTTATTATTGCTACTACTTCTAAATTTTCGCCGACACGACTAGATGATGTCTCAGGACGTTGCGCGGGGGGGGGGGGGTGGTGTGAGTGGGGGGCGGTGGAGGGGGGGGGGGGGATGATGGCCGTATCAGCGTTCACGAGGACACCCACGCACTTCGGGGAGACGCTCACAAATGTCGGGAGCCTGGTTGTTTTTTTTATCATCCCCCAACCCCTTTCCCGCACTCATGAGATTTCAACGTTCACATTCATCCCAAGGCTTGAGGAAGCCTGCCCGTGTCCAACCACAACCACAGACAAAGATCCCCCGTATAGCCTGTAACAAGCTGTTGGGGCAAGTACTCTTAGCGAGCACCTATGATGGCCGGCACGACACACGAGGGAGTGGGTGGCCAGCACCACGCCCGGCCGCCTTTGTCTCCTCAGTGGTCATGTTTACACACCGCACCAGGTACTCATTTGAGGTCGAGTCGACTTAGGGGAGGCCCAGGACCGGTTCAGATCATCGTCACTGGGTGTTGGCCGTGAGCGGGAATCGAACTCGGGCCGCCGCGTTGGTAGCGAAATCTCACTCCATCGTAGCCGCCCCATCCCACGGCTCGGCATTTGTCAATAACCAAACGACGCGGGGCCGATAAGGATAAGGGAAGGAGGGGCAGGGAAGGATGGGGGCGGGGAGGGATGGTCAATGCCAAAACGTGTGACAAAATGTGTTTAAAGCTGCTCTAATAGCATATCAGCTTCTCATCTGAGTTACCCCACTGTATTAATATGAAACTTCAATTTACATGTAAATTCTCCGCGGGTTCATCTCGCCGCGGAAGGCGCACGCAACGCTCGCCTCGGCAGGAAATAAATATACGAGAGAGAGAGGAGGAGCGGGGACAGAGAGAGGAGAGAGTGGAAATATACGTGTATGAGAAGAGAGCGGAGAGAGTTAGATGAGCAGAGAGAGAGCGGAGAGAGCAGAGACAGAGCGGAGGTAATGCCGGAGTGGAGGAGGAGGAGGAGGGGGGGTTAGCGGACTGAGCGAGCGGGCGGCCGGGCGGGCGAAGAAGAGACTGGAAATTCAGCGGTGGGATTATCAAAGGGGCTGTAGGGGGGGGGGGGGGGGTGGTGGCAATAAGCAGCAGCAATTACACAGAGAGAAATCATATGAAGAGATGTGGGGGGGGGGCGGGGGGGTTGAAAATGGAGATGGACAGGAATGGGAGAGCGCTATTGTACGTGCGTGTGCTCAACTTCTTTCGCACCGTACGTAGCCAACCGAGCTAATCGGAGGTGCGGACGACGTGGATAATCATTTTGATTATTTGTGGGATGATGCGGAATGGCGGGCGAAACCGTGATACATTCACAAAAATTATCGCGTACAGCAGTGGTTCTTAACCTTTTTGCATTTTCGATGATTTGCCTTAGAAAAAAAATCTGCCCATGTCTCGCGCCCCCAGGATACGAACCGCTGGTTTAGAGGCTTCAGCAAGAATCCACTCCTGAACGAATCCACCCCGTGCATTGTCCCCACCCCCTCTGTGCGAGCGGTGGGATTTCTCCGGGGTCAATGCGGGTTTCTCACCCCACGTGCCGAGCGCGCTGCACAGACCCTCCTCCGACACTCGTGGACTAAAGTGCGTGGTCGTCAATCGATCGGCACGGTTCGCTACGTACGGTGGCGACCAATATCATCCATAATAGAGGTTTTTGGGTTAGATCGCGTAAATATATCAATGACTCTCCAACACAGCGGTGTGCTGTACTAGTGACGAATTGGCACGTTCTGTTCATGTGACAACCCTTGATGATGACCATCATGATAAGTCAATGGATCTTGGGGTCTGTAATGATAACGGTGATGTGGTGGTGGTGTTGGTGGTACTGATGAACAGAATGACGGTGGTGATGGCGGAGGTATTGACGGTGGCGGCGGTGGCGATTGTGGTGATATAGATGGACAAAATGTTGGTGATGGTGGTGGTGATGGTGATGGTGGTCATATTGATGAACACAACGGCGGCAATGGTGGGGATGGTGGCGATGGTGGTGGTCGCGGTGATAGTGGTAACATTGATTAACAGAATGGTAGTGGTGATGGTGGTCATATTGATGAACACAATGGCGGCGGCGGTGAAGATGGCGGGGGCAGCGACAGCAGTGAAGGCGGCGGCGACGATGATAATTACTTTAACGGCACGAACCACGGGTAAGGGAAGCAGTTAAAAATAAGGGTCGGCAAAAACAAAGACTCAGACAAGTTGGGAGAAAAATAAAATAATGAGATGGGGCCTCATCCATTTTCAAAGGATGCGGAGTTATCTCGGTACATCACGTGCTCCTGGAAGGCGGTTTTTGGATTTTTATTTTTTCTCTCTCTCTCTCTCTCGGAGTAATTTCTAGATTTTAATGAGCGCCACTCGAGAGACAGAAGAGACTTAAAAACACGGCATGAGTCGAGACGGCTGCAAGCACAAAAATCCTTCGCACGCAGACCGCGTGCCCTCGCGAACACGCGTTATTTTGCGTGGCAAAAAGCATCAAAATTTGGTTCAACGCGTAGTAGTAGTATGGCTTTCACGACCAATAGCATCCATAATGGAAGGGTTTTATTTTCGTGAGATCGCGTAAAATATAAATGCGTGTCGTTAAACCCGCCACCACCCGACACGGCCAATTAGTAAGGTTTGTCACGTAAATAAAATGTGCCAATTAGTAACTAAGTTCAACGCACAGGAGCGGTGGCGTGGCAGTTACGGCCATCCGCGGCCAAAGTGAGAGGCGGGTGAAATTTGCGCGGGTAGCCAACCTGGGCACACACTCCGTGCGACGTCTCTAGACCAGCCATTGACCAGCGTGGTGAAGTATGGTCAAACAACCATACCCACGCAGTAGCAGCAACAAAACATCGCCAACGTAATTTGCAAATTATTCGCATTATAACGCGAGAAGGAACAGCAGAGGCACTTTAAATTCTCACGCAGCGCAAGTCACAATTATCTTCTTGGTTCTTTCGGTAAAGTCACGTAGAAGGGAAATAATAAAATAAAAATAAAACATAAAATAATTCTCACGACGTTTCGGCCACAACGCAAGCAGCCATCCTCAGGTGAAGACCAGGTCTGTCGGGGAGACAGCATCTTCACCTGAGGACGGCTGCTTGCGTTGTGGCCGAAACGTCGTGAGAATTATTTTATGTTTTATTTTTATTTTATTATTTCCCTTCTACGTGACTTTACCGAAAGAACCAAGAAGATGAATCCCTGCAGTCGCGAAAGCTTTAAATCGAAAGTTCCGGGTTAGTTTGAAAGCGTCAGGGGAGGGGGGGGAACACCACACTGAGATTTGTCCTGATCTCACACCCCCAACCCTCATGGACGGCCCCTTGTGTGTACCCTCCACCACCCGACGCAGCCATCCGAATAAAATTGCCACGTGCGTAAGCGCTGATCCCGGCAATCGCGTGTTGTACGTATGTATGTTGAGCTTCTTTCATACCACCGTACGTAGCCAACCTGAGGTGCGGGGGGGAAGGACAACAAACTAAACGCAAAACGTAGTTACAAAAAACTGAGTTGTCAATCGAGATCATTTAAAAGTGCAAAGCTCCGGTGGCTTCCGATTATCGGAAGGAAGAGCGTTCCAGACGGCCGCAGAAGCGCACCTGAAAGCGCCGCGCGATGCTGTGCCAAAAGCCGCTGCTGTTTCTGCTGCTGCGAGGATGACCGCCGGAGTTCGCGTGACGACGGTTTACGCTCCTTGACGAGGTCAGGAAAGGTATTGTGGTTCAATCAGCGAGGAAGTGTGGTTCATCCGTGGCAAGCACTTTGCGTGTGTAACAAGTGCGACCTTACAGAATTTGTTGCTTCGACTCGTTCGCCGGTAACGTTGAAATAATGAATAATGATAATTGATAACAAGCGCCCCATCTGCCAACCCCCCTTTTCCTTCCAACCCCCCGCCCTCCCGCGCTTCGTAAAGTCATCGTGGTGTCATCCACTTTCATGTTTAGTTTGAGTGTTTTTTTTTAATATTTCGAGTGGCTTTTTACTTTCTTTCTCACAGCTGTCAAACACGGGGGTGATTTTTTTTGTTCGTTGTTCCCTGCAGACACGCGCATGAGACAAAAATTCTCCCCCGTATAGCCTCAACAGAACATTGGGGGCAAGTGCTGTTAGCGAGTAGCACCTATGAAGGCCGGCACGGCACACGAGGGCGTGGGTGGCCAGCATCCACGCTCGACCCGCCTTTGTCTCCCCAGCGGCGATGTTTACACACCGCACCAGGTACTCATTTGAGGCCGAGTCGACCTAGGGGAGAGGCCCAGGAACGGTTCAGAATATTGTTGGCCGTGAGCGGGAACCGAACTCGGGTCGCTGGGTTCGTTAAGCGGCGCCTAAAAGCGCTGCGCCATCACCGCTCACGCACACACACCGCTAGGGCTCGCTTGGCTTCCGTGAACAAGAAATGTTACGGCCAGAAGGGCACTCTGACGCGAACGCTAAAAATCCAGATGCACGAATGTTCACGTTCTTTTTCCCGCCCAATGTGCACGGAGCGATACATCGACGAATGACAACCCCGCAGAGATAACAGGGAGAGAGTGCCAACAGAGATGGGGGCACCGCGCTGGCGAGATGTTAACCGCCTCGCCTGGTATACAGGAGGTCGCGAGTTCGACCCCGATCCTGACGCCTGCTGTACATTTGGAGTCTACGTGTCTCTCACCTCTCTCCCCGTGGTCGCGTGAATTTTTCTCCGAGTCGTCCCGGTTTTTCCCCTCCACATTTAGAATCAATGTCGTGCGTTTGGAGTATTTGGCTGCTATTCATTTCACATGATAAGCCACTTCGTTGAGCTATTATTTGTGACCAGGTCGTTCCTGAAAAAAGAGCTACATAGCTCAGTGCGCCCTACATGATAAACATTTTTAAAAATGTAATAGTTTCATGTGTGCTCTCTCATAGATCTGGTGTTTCATATGGATATGTACTACAGGTGAATCTGCGGCTCCTATTATACGGCGGAGCTGCAGGGTCTGCAAAAACTCACTATCTGCAGGCCTATTTCTTCCTATTATCTGCCGTTATCCACGAGTTTTACCCATAATGCAAAGTGAAACGACTTCCTTATACGGATTAGGGAGTCGCGTGGAAAATTACTCCGGTCATCCGCGGCTCTATTTCTTTGGATTATCCACGGGGTTATCGGCGAGTCGTTGCCCAGCGGATAAGAGGAGTAAACATTGCGGATAATAGGATCGGGCTCCCATATCACTGTGGAGTTCTCTTGTGGTGTGAATCTTGGAAGGAACCGGAAAGGAAGACGTAATGGAGAATGGCTTGAGGACGAGGACGACGACGACACGAGAGATTGGTGCAAGAAGAAATATGCCGCACTAATCTTCTTGGTTCTTTCGGTAAAGTCACGTAGAAGGGAAGTAATAAAATAAGCAGCCGTTCTCACCTGAGGACGGCTGCTTGCGTTGTGGCCGAAACGTCGTGAGAATTATTTTATTATGTTTTATTTTTATTATTTCATTACTTCCCTTCTACGTGACTTTACCGAAAGAACCAAGAAGATGAATCCCTGCAGTCACGAAAGCTTTAAATCGAAATTATGCCGCACTAACTTGAGTGAGACAGAGACGAAAGTGGAAACAAATGACAAAATGTGTAGTGGACACCTATGGGTCTACATGCCCATGGATCGCGATGATGATGATGATGACGATGAATCTTGTTGTTTCTATTTAGTCGCTGCAAGTCTCTCTCTCTCTCTCGGTATGAGAGTGAGCGAATATCGTGCGAGCCGAGATGAAACATTTTGTTTATTCAATTTTTTGCAACCAAACCTCCCCCCCCCACACCCTCGGTTAATTCGCTGACGGGCCTCGGCTTGAATCGCTACGGGCCTTGCGCACAATTAGCCGGGATCGCCGAAAACTCACCCTTCACTCAGTCGCGTTCTGTTTTCAGCGACGCGTTCTCTGTTTGTTTTGTTGATATCCGACATCTTTTTAAGCGCTAGGAGGAGAAACAGGAAGAAGAAGCCATCGCCCCACAAATCACGATACTTTGAGTAACGATTTCCAGAAAATGCGCCCCCCCCCCCCCCCCGCTTTGCGGTAATTAATTTGGCCAGTTAAATACAGTCGGCAGAGTAGTAAAAACGCCAGCGAATTCACACACACGCGCACACACACACACGCGTTCCCATAAATAAGGCGCTCGATGGAATATTTGAGCAAGTTTGATTGTGCGAACGTTTCCACTATCACTTCACTATTTTGACAAACGGCCGGACTTTCCGGGAAGAGAGAAAGAAACACCACGAAACAATATCATACCCGGAGAAGTAACCCGTGAATAAGGCCCTCGGTGGTATTTTATGTTAAGTAAGAGGTTAAGGATAATGGGAGCCGATAAGCGGTGTCTTGGAAAAAAAAAAAAAAATTCTTTCTCAAGGAAATAATCAAAAATGAGAGGGCGGGCACTTTAAGGAATCAGGCTCATTAATAAAACTCAATATTGAGAAATGAGAAATGAAAGTGTGCTCATTATCTCAAACCCAACAACCATCTGCCCTTTTTGCTCAATATACCGTGACCGCTCAGTTATAATAGCAATGCCTCACTCGCGCGCGCGCCCAAACCCAGAGCCACCCACGCCTCGCTCGCTCGCTCCCTCCCTCCCTCCCTCTCTCCCCCATCCATCCCATTTGCCGCTTCTTCCTGCGTCGGGGCTTTTCATGCGCTCTCCGCAGTCAAACAGCAAAATAAACGCCTCTGAAATTCTAAATAAAGAATCCCGTCTGGGCGGGCTGTCAGAGGAATGATGTGGCAGCATTAGCCCACCCGCTCACTCCGCTCGCTCGCTCGCTCTGCGCTCGCTCTCCCTCTCTCTCTCTGCTGAACAAACCACGAGCTCAAGCAAGCTGTCTCTTGCTCTGGCACAGACCAGAAAAAGACAACCAGCCCGTCTTTGTGAAGGGCTGTAGATTTACGGACAAGCTCAATAGCTCACCTTGATGTCTACGGCAAAGGAAGTTTGCTTTATATTTCAACACCCAGCACCCCGGCTCTTTTTCCCAGCTCGTTTATTCAACATTTTTTTTTTACGTGAGCTCACGCACACGCGCGCACACGCACGCACACACGCGCGCGCACACGCACACACAGGCGTGCGCGCACACCAACATTCGCGCCTGACGTAGGTGCTTCAAGCACACAGACACAGGTCCGAAGAGGACCAATGAATGATGTGCAAGAGGAGCAAAACAATTAAATGATAAAGGTAATTAAGGCGTACGTGTAAATATGCTTATGATGGTGTGTGCGTGTGTGCAGGTGGGGAGCGGTAGTGTAGCGGTTTGCGCACTGCGCTTCGAACCCAGCGATCCGAGTTCGATTCCCGCTCACGGAAAACACCATTGACGAATATCTGAACTATTCCTGGGCCTCCACTAGGTCGACTCAGCCTCAAATGAGTACCTGGTGTGGTGTGCAAACATCGCCACTATGGAGACAAAGGCGGCTGGGCGTGGTCCTGGCCACCCACCCCCTAGTGCACCGTGCCAGCCTTCATAGGTGCTCGCTAATATCAATTATTCTGTACTGTGGGGAGCGGTGGCGCTGTGGTTAGGGCAATGCACGGTGAACGCACCAGAGACCCGAGTTCGATTCCCGCTCACGACCAGTAACAGTGGTAGCGAAAATCCGAACGCGTTCTGGGACTCCCATAGGTCGACTCAGCCTTAACTGAGAAGAGTACCTTGGTGCAATGTATGAAAATCAGCAAAGGAGAGAGACAAAGGTGACCAGGCGTGGTGCTGGTGGTCAATCTTACCCCCCATGAGATTATAATACTAAAAATAAATTACATTTTTAAGGCGAATTTCATCCAAGGATCCCAATGTGCCCATGCAAGCTCTATATAGGTGCTCGCCAACTGCGCTTGCCCCAACATTCTTCGTAGGCTTCACGGGGAGAGAGAGAGAGGGGGGGGTGGAGAGAGGATCTTTGCATGTCTTCGCATTCATATATTCGCACGCGCACGCACACAGTCAAGCAAAATTAAAAGAAAGAAAAAAAAAATTCCAGCCACCTTACATAACAAAAAAATAAAAATTCTGACATCCGACAGTTGCATTTGTCACAAGTTGTCAAATTTGCTGACACCGCTGTGGGCTTGCCAGTGGTTATAGTGTGGGGGGAGGGGGTTAGTAGGGGGGGGTGGTGGTGTGCGGGCGGGCGGGAGGTGGAGGGGTAAGTATTTGAAGAAGAAAAAAAATCCTCACTCGGCTCAATTTAAGCTCCTCGCAAAAGGGTAACAACTGTAATTAAATCATTAAATCGTTGTCTACGCTTCACAGAGCGTAGAGAAATTAACTTCAACCCTCCATAGCCCAACCTCCATCCCCCCCCCCTCCTCCTCCTCCTCCTCCTCTCAACCCCCCCAGCTCTGAACATGAAATAATGATTTTCCGCCGGTATAATTACAAAGCCAACAGCTGATGGAGTCTGCATCCAGTGGGAATTATAGCAACGCCGCCCGCATTAAACCTCATTACGAGCGCTGCTGCAAAATTATTACAGCTTGTAATTGGGTGCTGAGATTTATCTACAGATTGGGCCCGGGTTCGCTAAGATTGTAATTACAGGCTCCAATGGTCAACCACTTATCTGAACTTCACAGCAAAAACAACTGCTAAAATAAAATGAGCATTTTATTAACCCGTGGCCCCGCCAAGGGAGAAATCTGCGTTTACACCAGTGTACGAATTAGCATAAATGGAATCGTACATTTTGTTCAGATGCCCCCCCCCCCTCCTTCCTCCCCACCAACCCATCCCCCCCAACCGAGCCAAACCTAACCCCCCCCCCCCATCTCCACTCTTACTACCACAACCTCCTGTACCACAACCACATCAATTCCCAGTTCTGCACCTGCACCACCACAACCGCAACCTGCTCCTCCCTCTCTACCGGGCAGCCTCCTCCTCCATCATCCATCGCTCTTCTTCACCCCCGATCAGCATCCACTTCAATTGACCAACCTCTCCTAACGACCTCCCTCTATCAATGCCTCGCGTAGCCCGCAATCAAGCCAAGCGCCACGTCTACCACAACGGCGAAATCCACCCCAACTAACCACGTCCCCCTACCTCCACCTCTCCCTAAATCCATCTCTCAATCATCCATCTTCACCCCAACCACCACATCCACCCCAACCACCATCTCCACCCCAACCACCACATCCACCCCAACTAACCACCTCCTCCTCCTCCTACCTTTCTCAATCCATCTCTCAATCATCCATCTCCACCCCAACCACATCCACCCCAACCACCACATCCACCCCAACTAACCACCTCCTCCTACCTCCCTCAATCCCTCCATCTCAATCAGCCCCAAACAACCACCTCCTAGCTCCTTCCCTCCCAACAGACCACCACCTCCCCTCCTGCTCCCATCCCCCTCCCTCCCCTCCCATCCCCCTCCCCCTCCCTCCCTCCCCTCCCGCTCCCTCCGCCACAGCGTGGCCGGGCACAGATTGAGAGGGGTAGACGCGGTTCATCATTTGACCTCTATAATCCGCGGGTTTTTAAGGCGTAATGAGCTCTTCTCTCCGCCTGTCCGCAAGTGGATAAACTCTGCGCAAAGCTGTTAGTCGGCACCTAACGGACTGTGAAGTTATTCATTTTGCATGCTGTTTGCATGGTGGGGTTTTTTTCCTCTCTCTCGCTCTCTCGCTCTCTTCCCCATCTATCTCTCGCTCGCTCGCTCTCTCTCTCGTTTGTCTCCAGGGCGGCTCAAGAGGTGTTCCTGGAGGCTGGCTGCAAGATGATGGAGAGAGAGAGAGGAGAGAGGAGATGAGAAGGGAGGGCTAGGGAGGGCATTTAAGAGAGAAAGAGATTGTGAGAGAGAAAGAGATTGTGAGAGAGAGAGAGGCGGCAATTGGGAAAGCTGACGGACTGCAAAAGGAGGGCTTTGATGTCAGCTCAACAGCGTGAGGAGTAGAAGGGACGGGGAGGGAGAGAGAGAGAAGAGAGACGAGATGGTGGTGGTGGTGGGGGGGGGTTAAAAATAACAACAATAAAAATAAATAAAATCAAAAATAAATAAAATCCACACGAGCCTTGGCCTTGTGTTGCTGCTGTCCGCTGGGGAGGTATAGGATGCTGCTGCTGCTGCCATCGTTGTGTGCGCGCTCAGTCGATACGACTCGCGAACAGCTGACCGCCCGCCTCATCGTGCGAAAAGTCAATAACCATGAACAAAACTGAGATGAAAACACTCCCCGCTCGCCTTCAAGCCGGCAGCCGTCTTTCCCTCACGGCTGTTTTTCCCTTCTTTTTTTCTCTCCTCACCACCCCCCCCCCTCCACCTCTATCCACCCTTTTCTTTCATGTTCTTGATTTTTTTTGCGGGATTTTTTGTTGTTGTTATTGTTGTTGATTCGTGTTGTTGTTGTTGTTGCTGCCACACAAACGCACACAAAGACAAAGATCCCCCGTATAGCATTAACTAACTGTCGGGGCAAGTGCTGTTAGCGAGCGCCTATGATAGCCGCCATGGCCATGATGTTTACACACCGCGCCAGCAACTCATTTGAGGCTGAGTCGACCTGGGGGAGGGCCCGGTACAGGTTGAGATAATCACCACCGGTGTTGACCGTGAGCGGGGAATTGAACTTGGGTCGCCGGGTTCGTAGCGCAGCGTAGCGCTAACCGCCCCACACACACACACACACAACAACCGCCATTCGCCACTAAGTGGTGGTAACGTCACCACGGCGCTTGTGCCAGGCTAGGTGCACACGTGAACACAGACGCGCACAACCAAGCTCCGAGTGAGCGGTTACCTTTTTAGCGGACGTTTTGGAGCGATGCCACGGGGCTGTTGTGATGCGTCAATCATCGCACAAAAAACAGCGGTGCGAAATGATGACTCCGTGCGGACTCTCCTACCCCTCCCCCCACCGCCGCCTCCTCCTCCCGTATCGACGGCGGGAGCAGGCGACGTGTCCCGTTATCTCGTCGGCGTGCGCACACACACGCGCGTGTGGAGTCTTCAGCGAGCAATTATTTGCCCGGCCATCGCCCGAGTTTTACGAAGCAGCGGCTAATTAAACGCAGAGACGACCCCACCCGTCTCCATCTCTCCATCTCTCTCTCCTCCAGACCCAAGCTCCCAACCTCCCAACCTTCACTGCAACTCAACCGTGATCGGATGCTAAGCGGGGCTCAGCCTGGATAGCGCTCGGATGGGTGACGACCGTGAATGAACAGGCAGTTCTGGCCATCGTCGGCCAATCAACCCATCCGTTTGCAGCTCATGTGCTTTTCTGAAATGAATACGCATTATTTTTGTTATTATTTTTCACGTTACCCGGTAAGGCCCACTGAGCTGTACACAGCTCCTTTTACAGAAGCGAGCTGGCTAGCACGAATGATTGCTCAACGAAGTGGCTTATCACGTGAAATTTTATAGCAGCCAAATACTCTAAACTCGTGTTTCTAAACGTGGAGAGAAAAACCGGAGGAACCGGACAAAATTCCACGCGACCACGTTGGAGAGACACGCAAACTCCGAATATACAGCAGCAGGCGTCAGGGTCAGGATCGAACTCACGACCTCCTGTATACCAGGCGAGGTAGTTAACATCTCCTAGCCACCGTGATGATGATAAGAGAGATACACCGCAAACTACAAATATACAGCAGCAGGCGTCAGGGTCAGGATCGAACCCACGACCTCCTGTATACCAGGCGAGGTAGTTAACATCTCCTAGCCACCGTGACGTCCCGTCATTTGGCAATGCTGCCCGCTGCTGTTGGCAGTGGTGCACAAAGACGGTGAACAATCGTGGCTGGGGAATGACTCAGCCCATCATCCATCTGAGGTCGATAAAATTTATACTGCTTTGTGGGGGGGGAGGGGGAAGTCAATTATGTGTGTCCTATGGAGAGAACCGTCCCTGACCGCGTTGAGGCTGTGGGAAATTCCAGCACTGGCACCTTGCAGGCCCTGTAAACGGAAGATGGAGGACCGATGGCTCAATTCTCATTTGAGCCGGAAATCGCTTCGATTTAAATAAATGCATCGTTAAGAATCAATGTAAATCGACGCATAGCTACATGCATCGTCAAATAGAGTATAACCCCACTTAACGACGGTGATTGGTTCCACGAAATCGATAAGTAATTTGATCGTTAAGCGAGTATCGGAAATACACGTTAAAGGCTTAATTAGTTCCGACAGCATCGAAAGTTGACCCTTTTGCACCCAAAAAAACTCACTTTATCATATTTAAACAATGGCTATTAATACATGAAGATACTAACAACATGATAAACACATAATAGTCAAAGAAACATGGTTGATGCATTAATTCATATGTATTGAATCAACGTCAGCCAGTCGTTAACAGTGGAATCGTCGCTAAGCGAACACAATGGGCTCTATGTAGGTCTGTCGTTAAGTGATCAGTCGTTAACAGGCGTGGTCATTAAGAGGGTTTCTACTTTCCACTACTATACACTACACTATGCACTACACTACTAAACACTACACTATACACTACACTACTATATACACTACACTACTATACACTACAATATACACTACACTACAATATACACTACACTACAATATACACTACACTACAATATACACTACACTACTATATACACTACACTACTATATACACTACACTACTATACACTACAATATACACTACACTACAATATACACTACACTACTATACACTACAATATACACAACAATATACACTACACTATACACAACACTATACACTACACTATACACTACACCATACACTTCACGTTGGGCTCTATGGAGGCCTGTCATGAAGCGATTAGTCGTTAAGAGACGTGGTCTCTAGCAGGGGTTCTACTGTATCCCACAACAGCATTTTAAAGGGAGGGCACCCCCAGCGGCAGCTGTCCACATGCGGCGGCACGCGACGACTTTGCACCGGGGCCTCGCAAGCGGCCATCAGTCCACTACGAGTAATCTCGACCGAGTGAAGTGGGAACATAACGCCGTTGCGCAAATTAAAACGCGGGGCATTTTCTTGTTTTAACAGGTAAGGCTGAGCAGCAATTGCAATCGAAGTGAAGATGAAAAACGCGCAGAGGTGCGGGGAAGGGGAACAGGTGGAGCAGAGGATACACGCAAACAAGAAACTAATAATAATCATTATTATTATTAAGAAACTAAACAACTGAATTTTTTTTTTTACCAGGTAAGGCCCACTGAGCTGTGTTAGCTCTTCTTTTTGGTTCTTTCGGTAAAGTCACGTAGAAGGGAAATAATAAAATAATGAAAATAAAACATAATAAAATACATTCATAATCAACGTTTTTGGGTTTAGATCGCGTTATTTATAAATGTGTCGTAACCCTCCACCACCCGACACGGCCAATCAGTAAAAAAGTATCACGTTGACAAAAGACAAATAGTTCACTGCTTTAGCCCACCGGTGTGTTGAAAGCGTGAAACCACAACATTTACAATAATTTTTTTCTTTTGTCAACGTGACACTTTTTCACTGATTGGCCGTGTCGGGTGGTGGAGGGTTACGACACATTTATAAATAACGCGATCTAAACCCAAAAACGTTGATTATGAATACTATTGGTCGCAAAAGCCTATGTGTTATAATAAAACACAATTTTCACGACTTGAGAATTGTATTTTATTATGTTTTATTTTTTATTATTTTTTATTATTTTATTATTTCCCTTCTACGTGACTTTACCGAAAGAACCAAGAAGATGAATCCCTGCAGTCACGAAAGCTTTAAATCAAAATGTGTAGCTCTTTTTAAGAAGCGACCTGGCGATCAAAAATGATAGCTCAAAAAAGTGGCTTATCACGTGAAATTGTATCATCGTCATCATCATCATCATCGCGTGGATATTTATTGCGGCCAAATACCCGGAACGCGCGACGTCCAGCCTGAAAAAATCACCGGAGGACCCCGGAGAAAAATCCACGCCACGATGGTGAGAGAAAGAGAGAGACATGCAAACTCAAAATATACAGCAGCAGGCGTCACAGGCTCTGCATCGAACTCGCGACCTCCTGCACACCAGGCGAGGGTCTATTGGCGTCCCCACCGTTTAGAGTGGACGACGCGCGTGCACGTCACGGTCGATACGTGCGCCGCAGCGGTTAACCGGGGCGGCCCGCCAGAGTTCCAACCGCAAGCCTCTGCGCTGTGGCCGCGTCATTGCCGACACGAGCGGAGTTCGGCGCGCTCGCCGATAAATCAGCCGGGCACACGCGAGAGCACGGGCGCCTGCGTGTGTGTGCACAGCCAAGCGTTGGTTTCTATCGGATGTTGCTAAATTAAAATAAAATATTGGACCACTCGAGGTGTCTCCCTGTTTGAACAAGCAATAAGCGCGGGGTGAAACGCTCGATACAATGCAATGTGGATTTATATACAGTCTAAGTTCGACCGCATCGCAGGTCTCCGCGCAGAAACGGGGGCCGTGTTTATCTGTAGTCATGGGTCTCTGAGACTATGGGTCTCTGAGACTATGGGTCTCCACGTGAGACGATGGGTCTCTATTTGAGACGATGGGTTTCCATGTGAGACTATGCATCGCTGTGCGAGTCTGGATCTCTGTGCGAGTCTACGTACGTATGTTGAATTTCTTTCGCACCGCCGTGCATGGCCAACCGTGCTAATCGACGATGCGGGGGAAGGACAGCGAAGCAAACAGCGGTTCGAAAATAAATTCTAGATTGAGAAGTGAACAAGCTCTCAGTGCCTTCATAATGATTGTGCGGCCTTTGTGCGACGGGGGAACGCCGTGCCGGTTTAAGTCGCGGCCGCAGGCGCACGCCGACGCTGCGGCGTTTGCCCGCAGAGGTGAAACGGCAGTGAGGGCGAGGGTCCGAGTGAGCGTGGGCGAGAGGGTCGTAAGGGTCGCGAGGGTCGCGAGGGTCGCGAGGGTCACGGGCGTTGCGAGTCGGTTGAGCGGTTGGCTCGTCGCACGACGAAGCCCCGACGGCCCGAGTTCGACTCCCGCTCGATGACCGACACGAATCTTAATGATGATGTTAATGACAATGACGGTAACAATGTTGTTGATGGTGATGGCGATGACAGCGACGACCGTGATGTTGATGCTAACCTCGATGGCGAATATCTGAACTGGTTCTGGGCCTCCCCTAGGTCGGCTCGGCCTCAAATGAGTACCTGGTGCAGTGTGTAGTAAACATCGCCACTGGGGAGACAAAGGCGGCTGGGAGTGGAGTTGGCCACCCGTTCCATCGTGTGCCGTGCTGCCTTCATAGGTGCTCGCTAACAGCACTTGCCCCAACAGCCTGGTTAACGCTACACGGGGGACCTTTGTATTTGCCTTTGCCCGGGCCATAAAAGCAAGAACTGATGGAGTCATTATTGAGGCTCATTGTCTGAATTAAGCCGGAGCACGGATCAATTCCTTTCTGTCTGAAGGATCGGCCAGGGATCTCGAGATAGGAAATCAGAGGGTGGGGGGGGGATGGGAGGCGGGGGTGTGGGGAGTAAGTGGGGGGGGGGGTGGTGGGGGGGGGGAGGAGTGGGTGGGGGGGGGGGCGACCCAGAGCCCCCAGCCCACACCCCCCCTCGGGCCCTAGAATGAACGCACTCTCTTCCAGATTTATAACCGAATTTGACACCCTCCATTAACTGGGAAGTTTCGATGGGCCAATTTCGCGCATTCTCTCGCCGGAACAGCCACGGCAAGCGGCTCCGAGACTCTCTCTCTCTCTCCCTCCCGTTAACCGATCTGAACGGCATTGCCTCTCGCGTCGTTGTTGTCGTCGTCAGAGACTCACCCCCCTCCACCGCCCCTCGTATTTTACACGGAGTGCTCTTGCCAATACCAGCTGGCAATGACATCTGGTAATCTGGCAGCGGGTTGCTTAACGAGGCGGACGCTGACGATGAGGTCCACAAGTTTGAAACCGGTCCGGAGTTTGCCTGTTTAGCAGATGCTGGTAGTGGCCAGATGCACGCAGGAGGCCGTGGGTTCAATCCCGGCCCCGACACCTGCTGTATATTTGGAGTTTGCGGTGTCTCTCTCTCTCTCTCTCCCGTGGTCGCGTGAGATTTTTCTCCGGGTCCCCTCCCACATTTTAAATCAACGCCACGCGTTCAGAGTCATGTTGGCCGCTTCAAAATGTCCACGCGATGATGACCCGATTTCTTTGAGCTTATCCACCTGCGATGGCCAGGTCGCTTAAAACACTACACAGAGCTCAGCGGGGTCCGTGCCTGGTAAAAATAAAACACCGTTTAGCTTTTGTTTTCCTTTGCTTTTACACGAGACGACAATAAACGCGCAGACGCACGAGGCGGACGCGGCAAGTGGAGATTTTCCGAACCCGCGGGGGCGGGGGGGGGCAGCGATGTGGAGGTGAAGAAGGGGGCCGATAGGAAACAGCCAGTGAGGGGGGGAGAAACACCGTTCACAGCAGGGGGTGCGAGATGGAGGGGGGGGAGGGGAAGGGCATGGGTACGCTATGGGGAATAGTTGCGGGGGAGCGAGGGGGTAGGAATAGGGGGGTGAGGTTAAAAAAAATGTGTACAGCCTTCCTGTGACAGCATTCCGATAATCCCCTCCTCTGGCAAATTATAATCTGCCCGCATTAGAGTGGCAATTCATAACTGCATCCCACATATTGTCACAGCAGTTAGCTACAGTCATAGCTATAAGAACCCCCCCCCCCCACGATCGATGGGCATGTGTGTGAGGCCAGATCGATACACAATGAGCATCAGACTCTGCTGTGCTTTCCCCCCCCCTCACGTCACCCCCGCCCCCACCCAAACCCCCTTTGTGTTTTTCTTCTCCTGTCCGAAATATTTAATTATCGTCAATAGCAAGCTGCCGTCAGGACAGACATGTTAGTCTCAGCCAAGGCCCGGTTATTATTTCTGTCTTATTTATATTTACCGTGGGGCCCCCGTGTGTGTGTGCACGAGTGTGTGTGTGTGTGCGTATGCGCGCCTGTGTGTGTGTGTGCGAGTGTGTGTGTGTGTGTGCGAGTGTGTGTGCGAGTGTGTGTGTGTGCGCGGGTGAGCGGTGGTGTAGCGGTTAGCGCGCTGCGCTATGAACCTGGAGACCCGGGTTCGATTCCCGCTCACGGCCAACACCAATGACGATTATATGAACCGGTCCTGGGCCTCTCCTAGGTCGACTCAGCCTGAAATGAGTACCTGGTGCGGTGTGTAAACATCGCTACTAGGGAGACAAAGGCAGTCGGGCGTGGTGATGGCCAGCCACCCCCTCGTGTGCTGTTCCGGCCTTCATAGGTGCTCGCTAACAGCACTTGCCCCTACAGTCTGTTAAGACTATACGGGGGATCTTTGTCTTTGTGTGCGCGGGTGAGCGAATGTGTCAGCGGCTAGGGCGTCCGCGTCACGGAACACGCCGGCCTGAGTTCGATTCCCACTCACGGCCACCAGCACACCAGGGGACGATTATTTGAAATGGTCCTGGGCCTCCCCTAGGTCGATTCAGCCTTGAATGGACACCCGATGCGATGTGTAAAGATCAGCAATGGGGAGACAAAGGCGGCCGGGCGTGGTTCTGACCACCCACCCCCTGGTGTGTCGTTCCAGCCTTAATAGGTGCCCGCAAACAGCACTTGCCCCTACAGTCTGTTCGTGGATATAGGGGGGAATATTTGTAATTTTTTATTTGTGTGTGTCTCTGTGTAAGTATAACGGTGTGTTTTTGTGCATGTGTTCATAGGTGCTCGCTAGCAGCACTTGCCCCAACAGTCTGTTAAGGCTATGGGGGGAGCGGGGGATCTTTGTCTTTGTGCAAGTCTGAGAACACGTATGTCCACATTCGTGCTGTGTGCCTAAATGTGAGTGCGATATTACAATGCAATTGTTATCAGACCCCCACGGTGCATAAAGATTTGGTGTCCAACTCCTGCCCTCCACTCTACATCTCTGGCCTCTCTGCGTGCCGTGAAGAAGGGCCGTTAACTCGAAACGTCGCTCGCTCAATTTCGTTTTCTCCTACAAGGCCACAACAGTGTGGCTACTGATGATCGAGCTGAGTGTTGTTGTTGTTGGTGGTTGGTGTCGTTGTTGATCGCACTTTCGCACCAACGGCAGCAGCAATTAATTTGTTTACCCAATATGCGCTCGCTCACAGCACTTGCCCCAACGGCACGTGTAGGCTACACGGGTGGCGGGTTTGGAGGGGGGTGGGTTGCGTGGGGTGGGTCTCCCGTCTTTGCGTTATATATCTCCGTAGAATGCCATATTTACGTGGTGTCGGGGAAAGCAGTTTCCGCGCTCAATTAAACCGACTATCGCTTCGAGGAGGGAGGAGGAAAACAAACCCAAACACCCCACGCACGCACGCACACACGCACACACGCACGCACGCACACACACACACACGCACACACGCACACGCACACACACGCACACGCACACACGCACACACGCACACACGCACACACGCACACACGCACGCACACACGCACACACACACGCACACGCACACACGCACACACACGGCGCGTAAAGATGTTAGTGGAGTAAATCTTCCGGAGAGGGAATTTCACCACGGGGGGTTTGGGATCGAGCGAGCGAGGGTGTCGGACGCGCACGGCTGAGCGGTTTGTGTCCGGCTCAACTTCATCGACGAATCCATCGCGGTCATCAGCGCCGTCGTCAACATTGTGGTTAGCGGTTAGCGTCCTCACGATCATCGTCACTGTCGTCATCGTCAACATTGTGGCGGTTAGCGTCGTCACAATCATCGTCGTTGTCGTCATCGTCAACATTGTAGCGGTTAGCGTCGTCACGATCATCGTTACTGTCGTCATCGTCAACATTGTAGCGGTTAGCGTCGTCACGATCATCGTCACTGTCGTCATCGTCAACATTGTAGCGGTTAGCGTCGTCACGATCATCGTCACTGTCGTCATCGTCAACATTGTAGCGGTTAGCGTCGTCACGATCATCATCACTGTCGTCATCGTCAACATTGTGGCGGTTAGCGTCGTCACGATCATCGTCACTGTCGTCATCGTCAACATTGTAGCGGTTAGCGTCGTCACGATCATCGTCACTGTCGTCATCGTCAACATTGTAGCGGTTAGCGTCGTCACGATCATCATCACTGTCGTCATCGTCAACATTGTAGCGGTTAGCGTCGTCACGATCATCATCACTGTCGTCATCGTCAACATTGTAGCGGTTAGCGTCGTCACGATCATCATCACTGTCGTCATCGTCAACATTGTAGCGGTTAGCGTCGTCACGATCATCGTCACTGTCGTCATCGTCAACATTGTGGCGGTTAGCGTCGTCACGATCATCTTCACTGTCGTCATCGTCAACATTGTAGCGGTTAGCGTCGTCACGATCATCGTCACTGTCGTCATCGTCAACATTGTGGCGGTTAGCGTCGTCACGATCATCTTCACTGTCGTCATCGTCAACATTGTAGCGGTTAGCGTCGTCACGATCATCATCACTGTCGTCATCGTCAACATTGTGGCGGTTAGCGTCGTCACGATCATCTTCACTGTCGTCATCGTCAACATTGTAGCGGTTAGCGTCGTCACGATCATCGTCACTGTCGTCATCGTCAACATTGTGGTTAGCGGTTAGCGTCGTCACGATCATCGTCACTGTCGTCATCGTCAACATTGTGGTTAGCGGTTAGCGTCGTCGTGATCATCGTCGTCGTCGTCACGGTGAGGACCAACATCACGGTCATCGCTGTCATCACCATCAGCGTCAACAACATCGTTGCAATCATTGTTGTCGTCATTAACATCGCCATCATTGTCATCATCATAATCTCATCTCATTTTATATTTATCGAGCGCCTTGGCTCGTGGCGCTTTACGTAGTTTAAAAGCCGTAACAAAAAAAAAACGAGTGATTTAGATGACAGGGGCAGTGGAAGGACTGAGGCATGAGTGACCGTAAAAGAGGACACGTGGGGGTCACGTAAGGGTTACAGGGGAGGGACATGACGGAGTGGAGGAGCGAGGGCGAGCGAAGAGGAAGGGAATGGGCGATGGAGAAGAGGTGGAGAGGCTTTGAGAGCGGAGAGGAAGGCGAAGGATGGGGGGACTGCTTAACGTACAGCACACAGTGGTGAGATGTTATCTCTCTCGCCTTGTATACAGAAAGTCGTGGGTATTTGGAGTTTGCGCGTTCTTCCCGTGATCGCGTGGATTTGTCTCCGGGTCCTCCGGGTTTTTCCGGCCACCTTGAGAATCAACGTCACGCGTTTAAAGCATTTGGCCGCTATAACTTTCCATGCGATAAGCCACTTCGTTGAGCTATCATTTGTGGACAGGTCGCTTCTGAAAAAGAGCTGTATAGCTCAGTGGGGCCTTACCTGGTAAAATAAAAATAAATAGTTTTACAGGTGAAGTTGATTTCAATGGAAGGGGTGCAAATAGGGAGAAAGATAAAAAAAAAGGATTGGGCACAGAGAGATGGAGGGGCGCTGTAAACACCACTGACGATTACAGGAACCAGTCCTGGGCCTCCGCCAGGTCGACTCAGCCTCAAATGAGTACCTGTTAAACATCGCCACGAGGGAGACAAAAGGCGGCCCCCGGCTGTGGTGTTGGCCGCCCACAGCCCGTTGTGTGCCGTGCCGGCCTTCATAGGTGCCGCTCGCCCACAGCACTTAGCCCCGGAAAGTCTGCCGAGGCTATACGGGGGATCTTTGTCTTGTTGACCTGAAAAGGGGGCAAGCGCGCACGTGAAACGGACGACGTTTCGGGCAATGGCCCTTCTTCACGTGCCACGTGAAGGGGCAGTTATATTCTGACGCAGAGGGCCTGTCCCCCCTGCGTTTCCCATAAACTGCACCCGAGCGTGGGATGTCCTTCAATTATCCGTTGTGAGCAAACTCTCCGTGCCGCATTATTCTGTATCGATCAGCCCAGGTCTCTGTGGATGACCTCAATTTATTTATTTTTCTGACTCTCTCTCCCTCCCTCCCAAGATTTGCAGGCCTTGTGTGTGGTAATATCAGACAATCCCGCCATTGTAATTAAATAAATATATATATTCCTTTCCAATCCCGACGTGGGGATCCGTTTAATAACCGCGCTTGCCGACGCACAAAGATAAAAGGTCCCACTCCCTCGATAGCCTCTAACAGCCTGCTGAGGCAAGTGCCGTTAAACGTGCACCTATTGAGGCTGAGGTTGGTGGGTGGCCAACACCACGCCCGGCCTCATTTGTCGCCCCAGTGGCGATGTTCACACGCCGCACCGGGTACTCGGCTGGGGCCGAGCCGACGTAGGAGAGACTCGGGACCGAGTTGAGATACTTGCAGTCACTGCTGTTGGTCGACTCAGCCTCACGGAGACCCGTAGACTCAAGTAGAGACCATGATTCACACAGAGGCCCGTAGACTCACATAGAGACCGAGATTCACACAGAGACCCATAGACTCACGTAGAGATCTGTAGACTCAGATAGAGACCCATAGACTCACGTAGAGACCCGTAGACTCACATAGAGACCCATAGACTCACATAGAAACCGAGATTCACACAGAGACCCATAGACTCACGTAGAGATCTGTAGACTCAGATAGAGACCCATAGACTCACATAGAGACCCGTAGACTCACGTAGAGTCCCGTAGACTCACATAGAGACCCATAGACTCACATAGAAACCCGTAGACTCACGTAGAGACCCGTAGACTCACACAGAGACCCGTTGACTCACGTAGAGACCGACAGATGGTGTCAGCACTGTCACAAATTATCACGCAAAAAAAAAGTATACTTAGGCAACGTTTCAGGCAATGACCCTTCCCCACAGCACATGGTGGCCTGCCTATGGCCTGTGAAGAAGGCCCATAGCCGAAAACTTCACATACTAATTTTCCTTTTAAGGCCACACATTGTTAATGAGAAGCGTCTCGCGGTACATTATTGTCGTTGTGATATTTCCCGCAGCTGCTCGTGATATTATTCTTGCGATTTTTTTTTTTGTTAAAAGCAAACCACATTTCCAACACGACGCTTCTGTTCCGTCGAGTGCCAGAGCGCGACGGTTAATCGCACCGATCTTATACGGACCATTATACACGTATTAGGGCGGCCGGGGAGCGGCGGGGGTGTGTTACAAATAGCGCGTTCCTGCTAAAGAGACACTGCCTTCTGTTGACAATCTAGACTACTTCCACCATCGATGACTCAATCTGCACATCGGCCATCACCGTAGCCGTCATCAACATCATCATCGTCGTCATCATCATCGTTGTCGTCGTCACGGTCTCTCGTTTTGCGAGCGATGTTTTAAAAAAAAAGAAAAACAGGCGGGCCGGCCGGCCCAATTGCCCGTGAGAAATTCGCGGAGATAAAACCATCGGCGTTCAGATAAATATGGATGCCGGGAGATAAAGTGTGAAAGATGGGCTTTTCCCCAGGAGATGCGCCAGCGCATGTGCGTGTGTGCGTGGCTGTGTGCGGCAGTGGGGAGCGGCGGTGTGGCGGTTAGCGTAGCGACCCGAGTTCCGTTCCCGCTTACTTGACGATTATTTGAACAGGTCATGGGCCTCCCCTAGGTCGACTCAGCCTCAAATGAGTACCTGGCGTGGTGAGTAAACATCGCCAGGTGGTGATGGCCACCCACCCCCTCGTGTGCCGTGCCGACCTTCATAGGTGCTCGCTAGCACGAACTTGCCCCAACAGTCCTGCAAGGCTACACGGAAGATCTTTGTCTTTGTTGAGTGGTGCACTTGCGCTGGGAGGGATAAGCGGCGGCGTCACTCTCTGGGCATTATTCTCGCAGCCATCAAACACATCTGCTGACTTGAGCCTCTAATTTAAAATTTAATTTGCTTTTACGGTAAATATTGCATACGGAGAATAAGAAGAAAAATATATTTTTTTAAATATATGTTTACCGTTGTCTTTCTGTGCGCGTGTGTGTGTGTGTGTACATGTGCATAAGCGTGTGCGTGGGGAGCAGTAGCGTCGCGGTTATCGCTCTGCATGACAAACCCGGCATGCCAAGTTCGATTCCCGCTCACGGCCAACACCAGTGACAATTATCTCATACAGGTCCTGGTCATCCCCTACGCAGACTCAGCCTCAAATGAGTACCTGGTGTGGTGTGTCAACATCGCCACTAGGGAGACAAAGGCGGCTGGGCATGGTACTGGCCACCCACCCCCTCGTTTGCCATTCCGGCCTTCATAGGTGCTGCTCGCAAACAGCACTTGCCCCAACAGTCTGCTGAAGGCTATACGGGGGATCTTTATATTTTGTAAGCATGTGTGGTGCTGCACCATTCCCAACCACCGTTTGTCTCCCGCTAATGCTGACGTTACACACCACACTCATTTATGGCTGAGGTGACCTAGGGGAGGCCTAGAACCGGGTCAGCCGTGGCTGGGAATTGAACCTAGTTCGTCGGGTTTGCAACTCAAGCAAGTGCTGTTAGCGAGCACCTATGAAGGCTGGCACGGTACACGAGGGGGTGGGTGGCCAGCATCACGCCCGGTCGCCTTTGTCTCCCCTGTGGCAATGTTTACACACCACACCTGCTACTCATTTGCGGTTGAGTCGACCTAGGGGAGGCACAGGACCGGTTCAGATCATCGCCACTGGCGGTGGTGGGCTGTAAGCGGGAATCGAACTCGGGTCGATGGGTTCGAAGAGCAGTGCGCTAACCGCTCCACCACCACTCCCTCAATACCAACAACCGCCACTCGCCACTAAGTGACGGTGACATCACCACGGCGCCTGTGCCAGGACAGGTGCACTTTGAGGCCACGTGAAGTGTCAAAGGCTCGCTGGCAGCAGGTCTCGGGACAGACCCAGGTGCAATGGGTTGGCTGACTGAGATGACTGATCGATGCACCACTCCCTCACAGATATACACACACACACTCAGACATACACACACACACTCACAGATACACACACACTCACAGACAGATACACACACAGACAGATACACACACACTCAGAGACATACACACACACAGACAGATACACACACAGACAGATACACACGCACAGAGACATACACACACACTCACAGAAACATACACACACACTCACAGACAGATACACACACACATACAGATACACATACACACAGATACACACACTCACAGACAGATACACACACACACAGACAGATACACACACACACAAACACACAGATACACACACACAGACACACACACACTCACATACAGATACACACACACTCAGATACACACACACACTCACAGATACACACACACACTCACAGATACACACACATTCAGACAGATACACAGACACACACACACTCATAGATACACACACATTCACAGAAACACACACATTCACAGACAGATACACACACACTCACAGACAGATACACACAGACAGACACACACACTCACAGATACACACACACTCACAGATAGACACACACTCACAGATAAACACACACTCACAGATACACACACACTCACTCACAGACAGATGCACCCGAGGATGTTTGTTTAAAAGTGAAAATAAGAAGTGTGAATGCTGTTACATTAAAAAGCCATTAGAAAGCATCAGATTAAACACTCACACGGGGCAATTGCGGCTGTCACAAATTGCACCGCTATGCAGATATAATTGGCAAAATAAATAAAATGTTATATTCCACACACAAACACTCCTCAATTCTACCCGCAAACACACGCACACAAACAAAAGTTAAACCTATGGGAACCTCATTTGCCAGTAAAAATATGATAATTGGTTCTTTACCCTTCTATCTGGCAACAAAACTGACACCTTTTTACAAGGAGTCATGTTTGCATAGACCGCAATACCTGCAGTCATAATACAAACAAAAGAACATAACTCTGATAATGTGCACTGTCCTTGAAGTTGATTGGTCCACACCCGAGACAGCTTTCCTTAGAGCCTAGTCTCATATGGGTTGGACCAGATGACGCCAAAAGGCGCACAACTCAAGGACAATGCACCATCAGAGTATGAGAGCTCTCATACTCTGATGGTGCATTGTCCTTGAGTTGTGCGCCTTTTGGCGTCATCTGGTCCAACCCATATGAGACTAGGCTCTAAGGAAAGCTGTCTCGGGTGTGGACCAATCAACTTCAAGGACAGTGCACATTATCAGAGTTATGTTCTTTTGTTTGTATTATGACTGCAGGTATTGCGGTCTATGCAAACATGACTCCTTGTAAAAAGGTGTCAGTTTTGTTGCCAGATAGAAGGGTAAAGAACCAATTATCAAAAGTTAAACCATCTGAAATGTCCCATTTGTTTGCAAAAGGATCCTCACGTTCAAGTCTGCAAAGCGATGACTCTAACATCATCATCGTTACCGTCGTTACTTTCGTAACAGGGTAACTTGTGTGGGCCAGAAAAAAAACATGATTTTCAAACAACAATTCTAGATTTGAAGCTTTCGTGACTGCAAGGATTCATACTCTTAGTTCTTTCGGTAAAGTCACGTAGGTGAAAAATGAAATTAAAATTAATAAAAAATAAATATTAATTTTAAAAAATGAAATTAAAATTAATAAAAAATAAATATTAATTTTAAAAAATGAAATTAAAATTAATAAATAATAAAAACAATAAAATCACGACGTTTCGGAGGCAACACAAGCTTCCGTCTTCAGGTGAAACTGTCACAGCAAAAAATCTGTACCAAGTATATTTCAAACAACAACATGATGATGTCGGTGAAAAGCACACGGCCATGTGCAACGAGCAAAATGTAACTGGCCGGTGAGACAGAGAGAGGCACCTGCGGATCAGACTGCTCCGAATTTAGGATGGACTCTGTCTTCTATTTTATTATGTTGTATTTTTATTATTTTATTATTTCCCTTCCACGTGATTTTGCCGAAAGAACCAAGAAGATGAATCCCTGCAGTCACGAAAGCTTTAAATCGAAAAATTGTACATTTAGTTTCATTCATTCACGATCTCTCGACTCACTCCACTCTCCCAACACACTCCACTCTTCCGATGCACCTACCTAACAACTATCGCTCCCAACTCACTCCACTCTCTAAACTCACCTACCTTCAACCACTCTTGCCTCTCCCTCTCGTCGTTAGCCGAGGGTGGGGGGGCGGTACTGTAGTGCTAAACCGGAACTATGACATCTGACACTGTGACGTAGAAGCCCCCCCCCACGCCCAAAGCGCGGGGCCCGGGGCAGACGCCCCGATTCGCCATACCCTAGCGACGGCTCGTCTGTGTGCCTGTGTTGTGCCTGGGGAGACAAAGGCGGCCGGGCGTGGTGCTGGCCACCCACCCCCTCGTGTGCCGTTCCGGCCTTCATAGTTGCCCGCTAACAGCACTTGCCCCAACAGTCTGTGAAGGCTATACGGGGGATCTTCGTCTTTTTTTTTGCCTGTGTGTGCGCACGACGAACCCGGACACCCGAGTTCGATTTCCGCTCAGCCATCACCAGTGGCGATTATCTGAACCGGTCCTGGGTCTCTCCTTGGTCGACTCAGCCTCAAATGAGCATCTGGTGCGGTGTAAAAAAAAAACGTAGCCACTAGGGAGACAAAGGCGGCCGGGCGTGGTGCTAGCCAGCCACCCGCTCTCGTGTGCCGTGCCGGCCTTCATTGGTGCTCGCGAACAGCACTTGCCCCAACAGTCTGTTAAGGCTACGCGGGGGATCTTTGTATGTCTTTGTTGGCCAGACACACTCCTTCAATGGCTCGAAATTGAATAAACCATTGCGTGTCTCTCTTGGCAAGCGGTTACCGTCTTCATCATCATCATAATCATCACCGTCATCAGGCTTGGGCAATCTACCCGCTCAGTGAGTTGGATGCGTGGGGGCAAGAGCGGTGGTGCAGTGGTTAGGGGCCGTCCATAAATGACGTCACGCGATTTTGGACGATTTTTGACCCCCCCCCCCCTTCGTCACACAGCGACACAAAGTCAGAACCCCCCATCAAATGACGTCACAAAGCTCTGCCCCCCCAAAAAAAAACATTCTTCAAATAGCTTTAAACTATTGTCATTGTAGTGCGTATTTACGTTGTAGGAAAAAACATTTATTAAAAAGTCCATTTAATTCAGTAGAATGTGTTGTCTATATTTATTTAAAGTTGCGCATTTTGATGTGACGTCACATTTCTCGCCCCCCCCCCCCATCGTCACAAATGTCTGACCCCCTCCCCCACCCCCAGGTGCGTGACGTCATTTATGGACGGCCCCTTAGCGCAGCACCGCGCTACAAACCCGAGTTCGATTCCCGCTCCGTAACCCGGGCCCTCGAATCAGTGCCGCATGAAGCTCGTGGGGGGGGGCTATAGCAAATGTTATCAAGATACATATTAAAACACACATTTTTTACTTGCATAGTAAATTGTATGTTTTCATTTGCTATACAGACAGATAATACGACAAATCGTTAACCTTAAACGCCCAGTCGTTCATAAAAGTTGAAGACGGTATAGTACTATAGTAATAGAGCAAGTGCAGTCACTGGACCGGAATTGATAGCTTGAAAGCATTTAGCGCGGGGCCCTTTAAAGTGCGGGGCCCGTAGCACATGTAGCTACTTTTGTCGCATTATCTGGCTGTATAGAAAATACAAAATATACAATTACTGTACTATGCAAGTAACAAATTTATGTTTTTATATTGATGTTTTTTATTTATTTAGGGCCCCTTTATAACGTATGCTACAGGCCAAGGCTGTAGCCATAGAGCCAACATTGGGGGGGGAACAAATCTTCCAGGGTGTCTGGGGGTCCCAACCTCAGAAAAATATCTAAATTTGAAAACTCATTTCCTTTTTCTCATTTCCTGCCTAAAATATTTAAAAAAATGCACTAACACACAGGATAGACTTTTTATTTATTTTCTACAATAATGTATAATAGTGTATTGTATTACATTGCTCTGTTTTTTTTTTATTTTTTACCATTTATTGTTTAATTGTAATGTAATGGCAGAGATTAGGGATTAATAAAATACAACCACAATCATCATATAAACAGAAATCTATGCATTGATTTATATGAAGACAAGTCCAGACATTGTGGCCAAGGTTGAGCAAATTGTTTTTACTTACATAGCATCGCAATTTTATAGCAGTATATGGGGGGGGGGGGGGCATTTTGAGCATATTTTAATATTGGGGGGGATGTGTGTCCCCCAATAAATATGATAATATATTATAAATATATATATTATAATTACAGCCTTGCTACAGGCCCCGTACTAGCTTAGTCCTGCACTACTTGTGCCACGTGGTGGGGTCGTGACGGCGGGGGGGGGGGGATTCTCGATCTCTTACCTATTGCTGCAGCCTGCCGCGCCGGCAGATCGAATAGAGCCGGTGACCTCCGATCGCTAGTGCCGTTTAAAACCAACCTATTACTACTAACAATAAGCCAAGAATGTGCGAGTGTGTCCCGCGCGTGACGTCACTCCACATGAGGACTACCCCGCGTGACGTCACTCCACATGAGGGCCACCCCGCGTGACGTCACTCCACATGAGTACCACCATTCACCCCGCGTGACGTCACTCCACATGAGGACCACCAGTCACCCCGCGTGACCTCACTCCACATTAGGCCCACCAACCTCCCCGCGTGACGTCACCCCACATGAGGCCAACCACCCACCCCGCGTGACGTCACTCCACATGAGGCCCACCACACACCCCGCGTGACGTCACTCCACATGAGGCTCACCCCTCCCCCTTCATTAATATTCATGAGTGAGTGGATTTTTACATAGACGCAGAGGAAAGTCGAGCTGAATTAAAATAAATTGATTACGCAAAGTTGCAAAAAATATGACGTTTATTTACAGAAAGTGACGGCAAAAACTAAATCAAGGCAGCACAGTGCTACATCCGTGCGTGACGTCATGCCCGCGTGGAAATTTACACAAACGCACCCATAGTCTCATTAATAATCATGAGCGGGTGACGTCACTTCACATGCCGCACCCCTCATTAATAATCATGAGCGGGTTACGTCAATTCACATGCCGCTCCCCTCCCCCTCATTAATAATCATGAGCGGGTGACGTCACTCCACATGCCGCACCCCTCCCCAATAACCATTTGCGGGTGACGTCACTCCACATGGGGCAACCCTCCTCATGAATAATCATGAGCTGAACAATTTTTCTATTCAACGTTTCTGATTTACTGCAAGCCACACCCGTCCTTGGACGGGCAAACAAGCCAGTGAATTCATTCTAGATTTGCCAGTGAATATAAACAACCACCGGCTCAACGGACCTGCCTGGATTCCTGCCTGGCGGTGTGGTGACGTCACCGCGCATATTCGCGTGATGACGTCACCCCGCGCCACGTCGCGTTGAGCCGTGGTCGTGCGTGATGACGTCACCCCGGATGTTTTACTCCACGCAGAATCAGAATATTTATCCGTCAAATAGTTCTTTGTTGGGTTAGATCGCATACATATGAAGCCAATTTAGTAATGGATGTGTCACGTAAACAGAACTTGCAAATGCGTTACTAGTTCAGCACACTAGTGTGTTGGAGAGCAAATCCACAACATTTACGAGAACCCTGGATTTGAAGTTTTCGTGACTGCAAGGATCCATACTCTTTGGTTCTTTCGGTAAAGTCACGTAGGTGAAAATAAAAAAATAAAAATAAAATATGAAAATAAGAATTAAAAAAAGAATAAAAATAACTAAATTAAATCACCACGTTTCGGAGGCAACACAAGCTTCCGTCATCAGGTGGGACAACCACAGCAAAACACAGAATTACTGTAGTGGGCAGAGAGAGAACTGTATGTGACAAGCTATTATATAAAGGGTAAGAGGGGGGGAGGAGCCAAGGGAGGAGGGATGCGCCAACGTGACTTTACCGAAAAAAAAATTAACCCGTAAAAACAAAGTTTTTCACTATAAATCCTTTATATGCGTGGCATCGGTTTTATTCTATTATTCATTTCTGTTTTTTCTTGAGTAAGAGTTTCATTTTTATCACATTGGTATTTTAAATTAAATATGAATTTTTTTTTTCCTAAAAAGTGTTAAATTTTGGAGAAAAAAAATTCACGAAAATAAATTGTCACGCACAACGAGTCTGTGTGCAAAATGTCGTAAGCGCGCAAGCAAGCAAGCAAGCGAACTTAATATAAAGGATTTAAAAACAAAGAATATTTACGAGAATATTTATCCTGGAGGAATCCGATGAGCTACAAAGCAATGTTTTGACACATGCCCAGTAGGGTGCGGGTAAGAACGTTACAACAACAAACAACACGATTGTATTTACACGATGAGACCTCCTTTACCAGTATCAACACCAATGGAGACTAGGCTCTAAGAAAAGCTGTCTCGGGTGTGGACCAATCAACTTCAAGGACAGTGCATATCATTATCATCATCAGAGTTGTTTCTTTTTGTTTGCATTTTGACTGCTTGTGTTGTGGTTATTGCAAACATGACGCCTTGTATAAAGGTGTCAGTTTTTGTACCAGTTGAAAGGGTAAAAACCTATTACTATAACACGATAGCAGTCGTGCAAAGTACAAGAAAGGTAAACAAATCGCCCAAACACGTGCAAATTTAACGAAACCATCCCCCATCCTCCCAGGCAAAGCCCACAGAGGCATTAGGGGCCGTCCATAAATGACGTCACGCAATTTTGGACGATTTTTGACCCCCCCCTCGTCACGCGGCGTCACAAAAAGTCAGACCCCCCCCCCTCAAATATGACGTCACAAAGCTCTGCCCCCCCCCCCCTCCCAAAAAAAATGAAACATGCTTCAAATCGCTTTAAACTATTGTCATTGTAGTGCGTATTTAATGTGGCGCTGCACTCTGATGTTGTAGGAGAAAACATTCATTACAAAGTCTATTTAATTAAGTAGAACGTGTTGTCTATATTTATTTAAAGTTGCGCATTTTCATGTGACGCCACATTTCTCAACCCCCCCCCCCCTCTCTGGTCACACATGGTCACAAATGTCTGACCCCCTCCCCCCCCCCCCCCTAGGTGCGTGACGTCATTTATGGACGTCCGCTTAACTTATTTTTCAAAAGCGACCTGACCACCAAAATGGACACAGCTCAACAAAGTGGTCCAACCAAGTGGACATTTACCGCACCAAAATCATCTAAATAATCTCCATGCACGCTTCTAAATGTGGAGGGGTGAAAACCCAGAGGACCCGGAGAGAGAGAGAGAGGAAAAAAATCCACGTGACCACAGGGAGAGAGACACGCAAATGCGCCGGATACTCTTAAGCAGGGGAGGGGAAAAAATTTCTGCCAAGGGCCATTTGGATATTTATAACATCATTCGCGGGCCATACAAAATGATCAACTTAAAAATTAGCAACTGTTATATTTGGTCAAACATTTAATTAACTCACCCCTAATGCGATGGGCTGGGACCGCTTCTCTTTGGCTAGGCGTGTGATGTTAGCTGGTAGTGATGATGTTAATTTTGTAGCTTTCGTGACTGCAGGAATTATTCTTTGGTTCTTTCGGTAAAGTCACGTATAAAGATAAAATAATGAATTAAATAATAGCATACTACGACGTTTCAATTGCAACACAAGCAATCATCATCAGGTAACCAGAAAACTATAGATACTATAGATACTGTGTATCTTTATGATGTCTGTCTGCTTATATGTCTGTCTATAGTTTTCTGGTTAGATTTTTGTTGCTATTTCTTGTATACCTGATGATGATTGCTTGTGTTGCAATCGAAACTTCGTAGTATGCTATTATTTGATTTATTATTTTATCTTTATACGTGACTTTACCGAAAGAACCAAAGAATAGTGATGATGTTGTTGCTACTCGCAACTGCTTTTCCTGGTTTGCTCCTAGATTTATTGAATTTCGAGTGCCTTGGCATTGCCAGACCCAAATGATTTCGCGGGCCTGCTCTAAAGCATGCTGTCGTATCATCATACTCTCATTGTCGTCGTACTTTATACATGTAAACGTATTCACGATAACGGTGTTAACAACAAATGAAAGGATGAAAGAGACGGAGAAAAGAGGGGCGGTGTGAGAGAGAGAAAGAGAAAAGCGAGCGAAACGGGAAGAGGAGAGCCAAGGAACAGCAAGTTGGAGAGATGATTGGGGAGAGGCAAGAGAGGGTGGGAGGGGAAAGGAAAGGATGGGAGTATATGGAGAGCGAGGGTGAGAGGCGAGACTTTTTTTTTTACTTTTAAATAACTTTTATTGCCGCTACCAGCAAAAGCACTGGAGGCGATTTCGATATGAAATACACAAAGTCACCAGCAAACAAATGAAAGTAAACGCTACAAATCCACGCGCTGTGGCGCTTAAAGCACCGTGCACAACACGAAAGAAAAGCCACGTGGTGGTGGTGTTCATCGCGCACGCCACGGTGACGAGCGAGCGCTTCAGAAGGTGAACACGAGGGTGCCGTCCACGCTGGTACAGAAAGGGGCTTGTCCGGCCCCCCAGCGTTCGAAGAAGACGTGCACATCACCGACATGTGTGTGGTACGCGTGCTCCAGCCGGAGCCGCGCCTTAAGCAGGCCCCTGAACACTGGAAGCACCGAGCAGCCGTCAGTGTCACCCTCCAGCATCTTTTTCTCGAGGAGACAGGGGGAGAGAGAGACAAGGGGAAAGAGATACAAGAGGGGTGAGATATGGGGGGGATAGATGAATTAAGAAACAGGAATCGAGATAAACTGTGGTCTAAAGCACAGAAAGCAAGAGAAAGGGGGAGAGGGACAGGGCTCTATATTTCGATTTAAGGCTTTCGTGACTGCAGGGATTCATCTTCTTGGTTCTTTCGGTGAAGTCACGTAGAAGGGAAATAATAAAATAATAAAAATAGAACATAATAAAATACAATTCTCACGACGTTTCGGCCACAACGCAAGCAGCCGTCCTCAGGTGAAGAAAGACGGCTCTGTATTTAAGAAGACAAGTTTTGCTAGCTGGACCCTACGGCGTACGGGGACTGTCGCTTGCAATGGACGTGCAGTAGCTTCTTCTTCTTGGTTCGTTCGGTAAAGTCACGTAGAAGGAAAATAATAAAATAATAAAAATAAAACATAATAAAATAATTCTCACGACGTTTCGGCCACAACGCAAGCAGCCGTCTTCAGGTGGAGAACAGGTCTGTCGAGAAGGCAGAGTCTGAAGACCTGTTCTCCACCTGAAGACGGCTGCTTGCGTTGTAGCCGAAACGTCGTGAGAATTATTTTATTATGTTTATTTTTATTTTATTTTATTATTTTCCTTCTACGTGACTTTACCGAAAGAACCAAGAAGATGAATCCCTGCAGTCACGAAAGCTTTTAATCGAAATTTAAGTACAGTAGCTTGTGAATGCAGGGATGTATTTATTGCACGAGTTCCGCAGTGCATCTGCCGGTCATCTCAGTCAGCCAACCCATGGCACCTGCTGGCTCTGTCCGGTGACCTCCTCCTCTGTCAGCTAGACTTCGACACTTCACGTGGCCTCAAAGTGCACCTAGCCTGGCACAGGCGCCGTGGTGGCGTCAACCGTCACTTAGTGGCGAATGGTATTGGTACATATATCTTGATAGACGTTTACATACGTTTGGGAAACCGGTTTTTACCGGTTACACTTGGGTGGTTTATTTTCCCCCTATGTTAACGAGCCGAGTGTGGTCTCCAACCTGCCCGTAGAGGTTTGGTTGATGCCCCCCCCCCACCTTGCGCCCCCCACTCACGAATGAGTCAAGACCCAAAGAACGATTGCCAATCAATGGGCCATGGTGGAGGCGGTGATAACGGGCAATCTGTGGCACACGCACAGAGTCCTGATTGTCATCTGCATTATTACTTACTTGATGTAATTTATCAGCATTATTATTATTGTTGTGGTTTCCTGCGGGAAAGTCTCAGCGAGACTGGCGCGATGAAACAAATGGCACGACGTTGGGCTACGTACGGTGCGAAAGAAGTTCAAATTACAGTACGTTCAAATAATGCTGCTGCTGATTTGGCAGCGGTGCACAACCGCAAACAACAACAACAACAACTCAACTCGGTCGTCAATAACGCCACTGTGTGTGCGGCCGTGGAAAATTACAATGCGGATTCGACAGGCGACGTTTCAGTCAATGGCCCTTCTTCATAGTTCATCGTAGTCACGACAAGGCTCTCTGAGTCTCATGGCACGTTTTTTTCCCCGGAGGGTGATACCATCGGGGTTTCGTTTTGTTTTTAAATCCTTTATATTAAGTTCACTTGCTCGCTTGCTTGCGCGCTTACGACCGTGCAAATCTTTCGTTCGTTTTTTAACCCACTTCCCGTGATCCAATCGAGCTGACATTTTGCACACAGAATCGTTGTGCGTGACAATTTATTTTCGTGAAAAAAATTCCTAAATTTTACACTTTTAGGAAAAAAAAAATAATATTTAATTACCAATTGCTTAATGGTGGCAGGCAATCATCTGACCCATAGGTGGCAGCCATCTCAAGCCAGAGGACGAGAGGACTCTAGCCGCCACGCATATAAAGGATTTATAGTGAAAAACTTAGTTTTTACGGGTTAATTTTTTAGTGATGGAAAGGCGATGGGATGATGTATTCCTGTTGATCTCTTTAGTGGAGACGCACCAAGACAAAGATCCCCCGTATAGCCTCTAATAACAAGCTAATTGGCGCAAGTGGTGTTTGCGAGCACCTGTGAAGGTCAGCACAGCGGAGGGAGTTGGTGTGCCAATTAATATCCCGCCCGGCCGTCTTTGTCTCCCCAGCGCCTCGTCTTTACACAGCCACTCGTTTCAGGCTGAGTCGACCTAGGATAATTCTCAGGACAGGTTAAGGTAATCCCCCGTGTAGCCGTCGCAGACTGTTGGGGCAAGTGCTGTTAGCGAGCACCCATGAAGGCCGGCACGGCACACGAGGGGGTGGGTGGCCAGCACCACGCCCGGCCGCCTTTGTCTCCCTAGTGGCGACGCTGACACACCGCACCAGGTACTCATTTTAGTCTGAGTCGACCTAGGGGAGGCACAGGGCCGGTTCTGATAATCGCCACTGGTGTTGGTCGTGAGCGGGAATCGAACTCGGGTGGCGGGGTTCGTAGCGCAGGGCGCTAACCGCTGCACCACCGCTCCCCTCTATCTACACACACACTCACACTTGACTGTTGGCGTACGCAGTTTGACATTTGTAGCTGGTTTTATTATTGGACTGCTACTGGAATTAAAATCCCGTACGTGTGAGTTAAACAATACTATCATCCTCATCAGCATATCTATATCAGCAGTACCAGTGTAATTGTTTTTGAAGTAATCGTCATTCATCATAATCCATCATCATTATCGTTCAACTATCAATACCATCATCAGTAGCAGCAGCATCAGTAGTGGCATCAGTCTATTGATAGATCATCACAGCAACAGCGGCATCGTTATTATTATCGACAGCATCAATCAATCATCATCAGCAGCAGCAATCATTCAATTAATAAAATAATCGGCAACAGCGTAATCATCATCAGCAGCAGCGGCAACAGCGGTATCATCATCATTCGATCGTCATCGCCAGGGTGTCTCCATCATCACCAGAAGCTTCGTTCCTCATCCACCCATCATCATCTCCATCATATAAACATGATCGTAACCAACACCACAACTTACATTTCCACCACCAACAACAACAACAACCGCCATTCGCCACTAAGTGGGGGTGACGTCACAACGACGCTTGTGCCAGGCCATGTGCACCTTGAGGCCACGTGAAGTGTCGAACGCCCGCTGGCAGGAGGTCACGGGGCAGACCCAGGTGCCACGGGTCGACTGACTGAGATGACTGAGATGACTGGCTGATGCACCACCTGTGCCCCCTACTATGCCAACTTGCTGTGCTTTAGCCACCCGGCGCTCCGCTCGTTGTTGTGAGCGTCGCTCCTCCGCCCTCCGTTGTTGTTGGATGGCGACTGCCTCCAACTGCCCAGTAGCAGCGTCCTTCACGAGCCTCCTCCACTGAAGCCGATCTTGACACCACCACCATTGACACCGTCACCACCACCAATACTGCCAACACTACACTACCAAAGACAACGATTCCCTCTAGACATTTGGGGCACGTGCTAGTAAGAAATAGCACCGATGAAGGCCGGAACGGCACACGAGCAGATAGGTGGCCAGCACCACTCCCGGCCGCCTTTCTGTCCCAAGTTGCGATGTTTACACACCGCACCATGTACGCATTTGAGGCTGAGTTGACCCAGAGGGAGGCCCAGTACCGATTGAGATCATCGGAACCGGTGTTAGGCATGAGCGGGAATTCGAACTCGGGTGAGCGGGTTGGTAGCGCAGCGTAGCGCTCACCGCTATCACCAGAGGCATTGGACCTCTCCACTCACCAGGTGAAATGAGACCGTGACCATCTCGCTGCCGAGACACATTGTAACCCACCTGGCATCGTGACCTGCCACTCAACTGCGTATCAGCGCAGACGCATGTGCCGCGTCTGGGTACATTTCTTTTTTTTGGAACACGCTGTGTGTCCAATCAGGTCAAAGCACTCACTTCATGTGAATAAATAAATAAAATATTGTTTTTGGAATATATATAAGAGAGAGAAAAAAAATAGAAAAAAAACCCTCTGGGGAATTGTCTGTTCTTGCGATTATACACGGATTATTATAGAGACTTAACAAAAAAAACGCAACGTCATGAACATTCTCTGAGTATTGATGTCTTCCAGTAAGCACGCTCGGTGGGGAGGGAGGGGAGGTGGTGGGAGAGTTGGGAGTCTGAGTACTAATCAGTGCTCTGTTTCATGACGAGTACATGAATGTTACAGTCATACCCCGGTTTACGGCGGGAATGCGTTCCTGAATGGTGCGACGACGAATATCGAAACGACGTTAAATCGAAGCGGTTACAGGGTGGTGGTGGTGGTCGTGGTGGTGGAGGCGAAGCCTGTGAAGCGATAACGAGAAAGGACGCACAGATGATTCCGTCAGCGACGTAAGTGTGGGGTTAAGCAAATCGAGTGGTGGTGATATTATTAAAGTGACGACGTGTTTGCAAAACGACGTAAAATGGGGAGACATGAATTGGGTTTACACCATTGGAACCTCATTTGCCAGTAAAAAAATATGATAATTGTTTTTTTACCCTTCTATCTGGCAACAAAACTGACACCTTTTTTACAAGGAGTCATGTTTGCATAGACCACAATACCTGCAGTCATAATGCAAAAAAAAACATAACTCTGATAATGTATGCACTGTCCTTATCAGAGTAATGTTTTTTGTTTGCATTATGACTGCAGGTATTGTGGTCTATGCAAACATGACTCCTCGTAAAAAAGGTGTCAGTTTTGTTGCCAGATAGAAGGGTGAAAAAACAATTATCATATTTTTTACTGGCAAATGAGGTTCCAATGGTGGAACAAAAATAATGATAATACATTTATTTAATAGAGCGTCATCCGTTCTTCATAGCATCCCAAAACGCTGTTATGATGAAGTATAGCGACAGATTGGAGGAGAACTTCATCCAGAACCGATAGATCGTGGCCATGATCAATCCACCGCTGGATGAAAGCCTCCAGGAGTCTAGGTACCGTCACATCGTTTCGTCATCCATTGGCGTCAACAACTTGAATCCACCCAGCAGCTTCGCGTGAGCTGAGTCCATCTCTCAGTCTCTATATCTCACACATGTCGGGGATGTGCAGCGCGTCTTCTTCGAACGCTGGGGAGCCGGACAAGCCCCTCTCTGCACCAGCGTGGACGGCACCCTCGTGGTGTTCACCTTCTGAAGCGCTCGCTCGTCACCGTAGCGTGCGCGATGACACCACCACCACCACGTGGCTTTTCGATTTAAAGCTTTCGTGACTGCAGGGATTCATCTTCTTGGTTCGTTCGGTAAAGTCACTTACAAGGGAAATAATAAAATAAAAATGTTTTTTTTACAAAAAAAGTTCTTTTTTATTTTATTATTTACCTTCTACGTGACTAAAAAAATATTTGTATATATATTAATAATTTTTTATTATTTTATTATTTACCTTCTACGTGACTTTACCGAAAGAACCAAGAAGAAGAACACGTGACTTTTTTTTCGTGTTGTGCACGGTGCTTTTAGCGCCACAGCGCGTGGATTTGCAGCGTTTATTTTCATTTGTTTGCTCGTGATTGTGTACTTTCATATCGAAATCGCCTCCAGTGCTTTTGCTGCTGGCGGCAAAAAAAAGTTGTTTAAAAGTAAAAAAAAAAGTCTCTCTCTCTTCGCGGTGGTTATCTTTTCGGAAACTTCCCATCACCCCCCCCCCTTTGGCTGCCACTCCCGTCTCGTGGGTGGAACGTCGCCCCTCAATCCCACGTGGGTCCCGTGCAAAAGCGCAATGTGGAAAAACGCCGCTCTTGCCAAACAGAGCCGGGGGTAACTTTGAAGCCGCATGCGTTCTCTAATCCACGTGGTCCCCCGTGTCAAGTGGAAATGTCGAGCCACGTAGCAGCAGCAGCAGAAGCAGAAGCGTCTTTGGTAAAAAAAAAAGAAGTAAAAAATCAGACTCGGCGAGGCTGCTGTGCGTACATTAAGGAGGACACTATCGTGAGCAGTGTCGTTATTTTTTTACTTAAAACTTTCGTGACTGCAGGGGTTCATATTCTTGGTTCTTTAGGCAAAGTCACGTAGAAGGGAAACAATAAAATAATACAAATAATTTAAATAATTTAAAAAAGATATGATTTTTATTATTATTTTATTTCCATTCTACGTGACTTTACCGAAAGAACCAAGAATATGAATCCCTGCAGTCACGAAAGCTTTAAATCAAAATATAAATGTATTGTTGTTATTGTTGTTTGTTGGCATTGGGAACGTCTGTGACGTCGCGGCTGTGACTGCTCACAGCCGCGGTGTTCAGGAAGACGAGTATGCTCTGTGCCCCGCGCCCTGCGTCCTTGTCACCGGCTCTGAAAGGAAGGCATAACGAGAGCTTAAACAGACAACATAGATCACAGAGCGTGCGTGTGCAGGCGAGGTGCGGGGGTGGAGGGAGTAGTGGTGGTTGTAGTAGTGTTAGAAGGGGTTGTGGTGGTGGTGGTAGTGGTAGATGGGTAGTGGTGAAGGTGGCATAACGAGAGCTTAAACAGACACATAGATCACAAAGCGTGCGTGTGCAGGCGAGGTGCGGGGGTGGTGGTGGTGGAGGGAGTAGTGGTGGTTGTAGTAGTGTTAGAAGGGGTTGTGGTGGTGGTGGTGGTAGTGGTAGATGGGTAGTGGTGAAGGTGGCATAACGAGAGCTTAAAAAGACACATAGATCACAAAGCGTGCGTGTGCAGGCGAGGTGCGGGGCTGGTGGTGGTGGTTGTAGTAGTGTTGGAAGGAGTTGTGGTGGTAGTGGTAGATTGGGTAGTGGTGAATGTGGTGGTAGTGGTTGAACATGGAAGTGTGGTGGTGGTGTGGGTAGCGGTGATGTTTTTACCTACGTGACTTTACCGAAAAAACCTAAGAATATGAATCATTGCAGTCACGAAAGCTTCAAATCTAGAATTAAGTGGTAATAGAGGTTGGGGTAGTGGAGGTGGAGGGCTAGTGGTGGTATGGTGAACTAGGTCGTGGTAGTGGCGGTGGTGGTGGTTATTGACGTGAAGTGGTGGCGCAGTGGTGAGAATCACCTCTAGAGAGGAAGAGACACGCCTCCCTGGCCGACGTGTTGTGAAGAAAACCCGTTGCCTTGAAACGTCACCTATCAAACATTCGCTTATTTCTCAGGCAGCGTGCACTTCTTTATTAGCGCGCTACAAGACGATCTCTAATTAGACGTTCACTCTCTCTAACCGACGGTGTCCCTCTTGCCGTCTCTCTGTCGAATTCCCAGCGTGCATCTCCCCATGCTTCTTTGCGCAACCTTTCGGCTTTTTCGTGTTCTGTTCTCCCGGCTGTGCCATGTCACCATGTCTCCGACCCATCTCAGAGCCAGGCAATGTACCCTGACTACAAGCGGCTAATATTTAGGTCGCATTTCCCCCAACGTTTTCCCACTTTGGAGGTTTTGTGGTATCACAAATGACATGAATATGAATTATGCACGAAACTTGAACCTTAATTACGAACTCATAGGTTATACAAATCATGTTTTAATTCATGTGAAAATAACAAAACGTACGGAATGTATTGTGTGTCCCCCTCCCTCCCATACATTAATGCAAGTACGCGCGCGTGCCTCTATGATCATGCGGTGAATGCTCGTGTAGTGGTTTAGCGCCCTGCGCTACGAACCCGGCCACCTGAGTTCGATTCCCAGCCGCAGGCAACATCAGTGGGCGAGTGATATCCGAACAGGTCCTTACTATTCCTCGCCTCCACCAGCGTGGTGAAGTATGGTCGAACAGCACCAACGATTAAACACGCCGTTCGGGAGGTCTTCATCTAGCAGTGGATTGACAAAGAACACGCGCCAAACTAATGATGTTTTAATTACCAATTAGGCGTCATTGTCAACTTAACAGTTATCAATCCCGCAAACCTGCATCATCATTCACATCGTTGCCCATCAATTAACGCCACAATACGATTGCGAAGACACATCAATATGCAATCAAACGCGAAAGAATCACTTCTCAAATTAGTGCACATTACACATTAAGAATAGACAGTCCCCCCCCCGCCCCATCTCGGCTAAGTAAAAACGCGTTTATGTCTCCAGCTTTGTGGAGGTAAGGGTTGGGGGCTCACGTACATGTTTTTATGTAGTATGTATGTTGAACTTCTTTCGCCGTACGTAGTCGACCCTTCATGCTGCCAGCTATGGCTGCAAGTTTGGTCATACTACAGTGATTTGGGCTGTAACGGTTCCACCTGAAGACGGAGGCTTGTGTTGCCTCCGAAACGTCGTGACTTCATTTAGTCGTTTTTCATTTATTTATTTTTTTACCTACGTGACTTTACCGATAAAACCTAAGAATATGAATCCTTGCAGTCACGAAAGCTTCAAATCTAGAATTGGTCATACGTGTTATGTATATCGTTCATTGTTCAATTTAAATCACAGTTCCTATAATTACTCTTGTTACATTGTTTTTATAGCTTTATTTTAGTGATTTGAAAACATATGGTTCATCTAAATTGTCTTATGGTTGTTGTTGTTGTTGGCTTGCACCACATTGTGATTTTTTCACACAGCGTTTTAATACTTTTTTTGGGGGGAATATTTGCTGGTTTATCCCAGGATGTTTCTGTTACGCGTCATCGCTTTAAGATGTTCTCTGTTCATATTTTGTTTGTTGCGGTTGCACCCGACTCAAGAGCCACATGGCTCACAGGGCTATACCTAATCAATGAAACTTGAAACTTGAAACTAATCGAAGGTTCGGGGGTGCGAAGTGCAACGCACGTGTACTCGACATGCTGGTTGCGGATTGGAGATGTCAGTTGCAGCAAGCGGATTCGCGAATCCATCTGTACGGCGTGATTTTGAGAGGTATCTAAACGTGTGAGCGGTGGGGTTTTTTCTCCGGCTGCTCTGAAAGTTTCTCTCCCATCACACGGAGCTCGGCTCGGCTACTCGCGTTGTTCTGTTGTTCAAGGGAATCTGGGCCAAACATCCCACGTTCCTATATTTTATTAGTAAAAATAATCGCATTATTGTTGTTGATCTGAACACGGTTTGACGTTTGAAACAGAGCGCCCCAAATTAGATTGCAATGCCTTCGTTTTGTTTGGCCATCATTTTGTATGTGCCATAAAGAAGGGCCGTAGTCTTAAATGTCTGCTATTATATACAGATTTTTACAAATATATTTTCTTTTCAAGCCGATACGTTGTAATTGACATCGCATCTTATGAACGTGTGGAATCGGTGGTGAAACAAAACTGCCTTAATGCTATACAATAATTTGAAAGTGACGTTTCAAGCAATGGCCCTTCTTCACAGCACGCAAAAATTGCACCGCTTGGTACCACTCATCGGCAAGTCCACTCAGCTCCACATCCTCCCCTACCGCATCAGCTCCATCTCTTCTCCAGCCCGTGCCGCGGCCGTTTAGACCCCCTCTATGCGGCCAAACAGAAGCTGCTTGGGCATGCGGTGGCTGGGCATGCGGGCTACACGACCCAGCCAACGTAGCCTCGCCTGCCGGAGGAACTCACCGATGGGACTGCGTGCAGATCTTTCGAGGATTTGTGAACTCCTCACGCAATCCAGCCTTGCTTTTACCTAGAATGGATCGTGGGCAGTCCCAGCCTGACAATATCGCAGGTGTCCTTTCGAAGGGGGGGGGTGGGGGGTCCACGGTTTCGCAACCACGGTGAAGGGAGGGCATAACTGTGGCCGAGAAGACCCGAAGCTTTCGCTCGGAGCGACAGGCCGGGCAGCTTCCACGCGGCGTTACGCGGCCGATGAAAAGATAATGCCGCTTGACTGATTCGGAGTGAGACCTCCGCTGCCAAACCGGAGCTGGTCACAAGCACACTGCCCAGGTCGGGAAACTTCTCCACTCTCTGCACAACTATCTCATCAATAGATCTACTGTTTGTTAAGTTTGTTGTCCCTTCCCCGCACCTCCGAATGCCACGGTTGGCTACGACCGGTGCGAAACAAGTTCAACACACTTACAGACTTCTAGATTTGAAGCTTTCGTGACTGCAAGGATTCATATTCTTAGGTTTTTTCGGTAAAGTCACGTAGGTAAAACATCAAAATTAATGAAAATAAAATAAAACAAAACAAAAATCACGACGTTTCGGAGGCAACACAAGTCTCCGTCATCAATTAGCAGCTAATTCGGCTGTGACGGTCCCACCTGATGACGGAGACTTGTGTTGCCTCCGAAACGTCGTGATTTTTGTTTTATTTTATTTTATTTTCATTAATTTTGATGTTTTACCTACGTGACTTTACCGAAAAAACCTAAGAACACTTACAGACATTCACACATACGCAGATACGCAGACACGCATATACAAAGACAAAGATCCCCCCCGATAGCCTTAAGAGACGGTTGGGGCAAGTGCTGTTCGCGAGCAGGTAGCGAGCACCTATGAAGGCCGGCACGGCACACGAGGGGGTGGTTGACCAGCACCACGCCCGGCCGCCTTTGTCTCCCCAGTGGTAATATTTACACACGCCAGGTACTCATTTGAGGCCGAGTCGACCTAGGAAAGGCCCAGAACCGACTCAGATAATGGTCACCGGTGTTGCCCGTGAGCGGGAATAGAACTCGGGTCGCCGGGTTCGCAGCGCAGCGCGCTAACCGCTGCACCACCGCTCCCCACGCTTACACACACACATCGTCACGCAATTACGTGCATACACACAACGTCAGTCGGACACACTCATACTCACAGTCGCAAACAACAGTCACACACACACACACGCGTAAACACACGCACCTCCGATTAGCACCGTTGGTCACGCACGGTGCGAAAGAAGTTCAACGTCGTACAAAGACACAGACAAAGATCCCCGTATAGCCTTAACAGACTGTTGGGGCAAGTGCTGTTAGCGAGCACCTGTGAAGACCGGTACGGAACGCAGACAAAGAAACGCACACACACACACACAGTCATACGCACGCACATACATTCAAACTCGCTCCTCTCTCACACACACACACTCGTACTCTCACACGTACAAAGTGACACACTCGCTCACTCACTCGCCCGCTCGCTCGCCGCTGCGTGATGAGCCCTGCATCACCCATGTCCGTCACGTGTCCCGATGCACGCACAACACGGCTCGCGAGCATGCGGGATTAGTGGTGATGGTGGTGGTTGATGTAGCAGCTCACGCACGCATAGCTCAGTCGCCCGCCCTGTCGCGTCGTTCATAGGTGACCTCCCGTGCCCCACAACAACCCACATCCACCTCGACCATCAAACCATCGCACTCGTCACCAACCTCCCCACCCTCCTCCTTCTCTCTCGAGCCTCCCCCACACACCGCACACCCTGCCCCGAACTCCCCCCTTCCCCTCCTCTTACACCCTCCAACCACATCACAACATCACCTCCCCCCCCCACGAACACACACACACACACCACCCATCCCCCCAATCATCATCACCGGAATCTCTCACTCCGGCACCACCCCCCCCTACCCCTCAACCACGTCCTAGGCATCACGAAAATGCGTCGACACAAAGACAGAGATCGCCCAGTCGAAAGTGAGTCGTCCGCTATGGGGGGGAGGGGGGTGGGGGCATCGCGCCGGATCAGACAACTCGTCACTGGGGTTGTTGGCCGCGAGCGAGACTCGAACTCAGGTGGACGGGTTCCGGAGCGCGGGGCGCTACCCAACCGTCCAACAACATCGCAACATCAATTCACGCAGCCACCCCTACCCCCCCCCCCCCCCGATCATCCACCGCCCATCACCCCAATGTTTCACTCTGATTCCCCCAGCCACATCCTACGAATCAGCAAATGCGTACTCACTCACCCACTCACTCAGCCAAACACTCACCCACTCACTCACTCACCCACTCCCTCACCCACTCACTCACCCACTTAATCTCCAACTCACTCACTCACCCACTCACTCACCCACTCACTCACCTACTCACTCACTCACCCACTCACTCACCCACTCACTCACTCACTCACCCACTCACTCACCCACTCACCCACTCACTCACTCACCCACTCCCTCACCCACTCACTCACCCACTTAATCTCCCACTCACTCACTCACTCACCCACTCTCCCACTCACCCACTCACCCACTCACTCACTCACTAACCCACCCACTCACTCACTAACCCACTCACTCACCTACTCACTCACTCACCCACTCCCTCACCCACTCACTCACTCACCCACCCACTCACTCACTCACCCACTCACTCACCCACTCTCCCACTCACTCACCCACTCACTCAATCACTCACCCACTCACCCAATCACTCACCCACTCACTCACCCACTCACTCACCCACTTACCCACTCACTCACTCACCCACTCACTCACTCACTCACCCACTCACTCACTCACCCACCCACTCTCCCACTCACTCACCTACGCACTCACTCACCCACTCACTCACTCACCTACTCACTCACCCACTCACCTACTCACCCACTCACGCACTCCACGACTCACTCACCCACTCACTCACTCACCCACTCACCCACTCACCCTCTCACCCACCCACTCACTCACTCACTCACTAACCCACTCACACACCACCAAAGACAAAGACCTCCCCACCCCTCGTATAGCTTTAACGGACTTTAGGGGCAAGTGCTGTTAGTGAGTAGCAGCACCCATGAAAGCCGTCACGGCACGCGAGCGGGTTTGGGTGGCTAGCAACCTCGCCCGGCCGCCTTTGTCTTCCTAGGGGCGATGTTTACGCACCGCACCAGGTACTCATTTGAGTACACAGCACCACCACCACTTTCGTGAACACAGAGACACGTTTCCCCAATCACTCAGCCACCACCACCTTCATTCGTACTGCCATGGGTCACGCAATTCTTACGACCTTGCTCAATACGAGCAGTGCAATAACTCTCTACCATACTCTTCGGTTCTTTCGGTAAAGTCACGTAGGTAGAAAAACTAAATAAAAAATAATCTATCACGACGTTTCGATCGAAACACAAGCGGTCGTCCTCAGGCGGAAAAAATATTATCCAGCAGTGGAACTACTGAACCAGGAAGAACACGAAACGTCGTGATATATTATTTTTTATTTTATTTTTTATTTTATTTTTCTACCTACGTGACTTTACCGATAGATTCAAAGAGTATGGATTCCTGCAGTCACGAAAGCTTCAAATGAACTATCAGTTAGAACTTTAAGAGTGTTGCATGTTGCTGAACATTTGGCGTTTTAGGGATTTCGGATCTGCCCTCCACTGAGCAACAGTGATTGGTAAAAAAAATAAAAAGACGCGTTAACTCCCAACACACAATCACTACCACCACAGTTCACACACAGACGTCACACACACACCACACACCATCCACCCACCCGCCCACCCTCAACCGCGTGTTCCCTAAAACGCAGTGATGCACTCACTATTCAACAGCGCCCTCCCAACTCAGACGCATCAGTGGAACTAAACTAGACAAAGATCCCCCGTATAGCCTGTCACGCACGGACTTCTTGGAGGCAAGGGTTGTCGGGGGAGTCGCGGCGTTGCACGCGATGGGGTGGCGTGACCAGCACCACGGCCCCCGGAACGACGATTTTTTTTTGTTTTGCACACCGCCGTGCAGAGTACTAATTTGAGGCTGAGTCGATCTAGGGGAGGCGCGGGATCGGTTCAGATAATCGTTATCGCCGCTGTTGGTGGCCGTGAGCGGGAATCGAACTCGTGTCGCAAGGTTCGTAGCGCAGCGCGCTAACCGCTGCACTACCGCTCCCCACACGCACACGCGCGCGCGCGCGTGTGCGTGCAGACGCAAGCACTCGCGACGACTACTTGTAAGCTGTTATATTATTATGATGATTACAAACTCCAGAGTCTAGAAGTTCCCCCCCCCCGCACATCCACCCCTCTGCCCTCTCAACTCTAAACTCCACACTCGCTCAAGTCACTCACTCCATCCCCTGCGCCGCCTCCTGCTCCGCAACCTCCTCCTCCTCCTCTCGCCTTTATCACCCCTCAACCTCGCCCCCCCCCACACCCACCCACCCACCCCGCCTCTCAACCAAAAACCAAAGCGCCCTCTGCTCCCACCCAACACCGCTGCCCCTCCCTCTTCTCATCCCCCCCCCCCCCCCCGAATTGCAAAGCAACAACGCAAAAAAGAACGACAGCGCGCGAGAGAGAGCGAGAGAGGAGGAGGAGGAGAGTGCGGGGCTTAGCGTGGGTGCATCGAAGGTTTGAGCTTGTGTTAGCAACGGCGGTGGACCTGCGTGTGTGTTTTTTTTTCCGAGGAGGAGGAGGAGAGGGGGGTGGTGGTGGTGGTGGTGGAGGAGGAAAACGGGGTGGTGGGGGGGCATAGGAGAGAAAGAGATAGAGAGAGAGAGGCACACACAGAGAGAGAGAGAGAGACACGAATATTCATTGAGTACTGCACACGCCGTAAGGGTAAGGGGAAGGCATTGCCTTTTGCTCCTTATTGATTCGGCAATCATAACAATTGTCTAATCACCACTGTCCATACATTGCCAGTCGCACTATTTATTCATAGTTAGCAGTGTTCGCCCTTGAATAATAATACAACGATCAGAGAACGGAGCGGACGAAGCGACATCCACGAGAACATCAACATCATCAGCAGCAGCATCAGCAGCAGCATCATCATCAGCAGCAGCAGCATCATCAGTAGCAGCAGCATCATCATCAGCGGCAACTCTTTTTTTTTAATCATCCCAGCCAGCAATGTCCTTTTCTCAAATAACGTGTCAATACATCCCAGTAGGATCATCGGTCTCGGCACAAACTGGTGGAGCTTTGTTCGTTGATCGACTGTCATCCCAAAACGCGGCATCATCAATCTCATCATCATCATCATCAGCAGCAGCAGCAGCAGCGGCGGCGGCGGCATCAGCAACTTCTTCATCATCATCATCAGCAGCAGCAGCAGCGGCAACGTCGTCATCATCATCATCATCATCCGCAGCAGCGGCAGCAGCAGCGGCAGCGGCGGCAGCAGCGGTGTCATCATCCCAGCAGGCAGGAGGATCGCAGTGCCGGGAGTTTCAAATGAATTCATCGGCAGCTGCCGCGGCCGTGCTGGGGCTGTACGGCTCTCCGTACGCGGCGCAGGCGTACGGGGCCTTCCTGCCGTACACGGCGGCCGAACTCAGCGTCTTCTCGCAGTTGGTGAGTTGCACGAGTGAGCGAGTGAGTGCTGCGCTCGTCTGTCAGCCTGTGTCTGTTGTGCGTGTGTGGGGAGCGGTAAGTGTAGCGGTTAGCGCGCTGCGCTACAAACCCGGCGACACCGGGTTCGATTCCCGCGCCACGGCCAACACCAGTGACGATTTATCTGAACCGGTCCTGGGCCTCCCCTAGGTCGACTCAGCCTCAAGTGAGTACCTGGTGCGGTGTGTAAACATCGTAAACTAGGGAGACAAAGGCGGCCGGGCTTGGTGCTGGCCACCCACCCCCTCGTGTGCCGTGCCAGCCTTCATAGGTGCTCGCTAACAGCACTTGCCCCTACAGTCTGTTAAGGCTATACGGGGGATCTTTGTGTGTCACCGTGGTAGTGTCGTGGTTAGCCGCCGCACTGCGCCACGAACCCGGCGACTCGAGTTCGATTCCAGCTCACGGCGAATACCAGCGGCGAATATCTGGACCGCTCCTGGGCCTGCCCTAGGTCGACTCAGCCTCGAAATGAGCAACCTGGTGCAATGTGTAAGCATCTCCACTCGGAAGACAAAGGCGGGCGGGCGTGGTGTTGACCACCGCACCCATTCGTGTGCCGTGTCGGCCTTCATAGGTACTCGCTAACAGCACTTGCCCCAACAATCTGTTCAGGCTATACGGAGGATCTTTGTTTGTGTTGTCCGCGTGCGAATGTGCGGATCGTTGGTGTCGTGGTGAGCACTCTGCGCTAGGGACGCGGCCTTTCCGAGTTCAATTCCCGCTGGTTGCGGTCTGTGAAACATCGCCAACGGGGAGACAAAGGCGGCCGGGCGTGGTGCTGGCTACTCACCGCCTCGTGTGTCACAGTTGGCGGCCTTCGTAGGCGCTGCTCGCTAACAGCACTTGCCCCCTAGAGTCTGCTAAGGCTACACGGGGGACCTTTGGATGATGTAAGAGTGGATGGAGGGAGGCGAAAAATATTCGAACCGGTCCTGGGCCTTCTCGCCCTTCGCCTAGGACGGCTCGGCCGTCAACGAACACCACCGGTGCGGTGCGTCTAAGCAATCGGCACTTGGGGAGACAAAGGCGGCCGAGCGTGGTGTTGGACAAACCACACCCGCTCGTCTATTCGTAGGCGCTCGCTAGCAGCAACTTGCCCCAAACGGCCACTTGAGGTCCATTACGGAGCAACTTTGCCTCTTTGTTCGTGTGCAGCTTCGTGTGGTCATCTCGCCCACAGTTTGGCTCGTGTCGCGGTGAGCGCGCTGCGTTACGAACCACACGCTACACGAGTTCGACTCCGGCTCGCGGTCAACTTACGAATGTGGCCGAAGCGGTCCCACGAGGGCGACTAAATAGGTCCCTCTGGCAGAGCGTGTGCAAGTGCCGGGCGCGCTGGGAGACAAAGGCGGTCGGGCGTGGTGCTGGCCACAAGACTCCGCCGTGCCAGCCTCAATAGGTGCTCGCTAACAGCGCTATTTTGCTTTGTTTGTGTAGTGCGTGGGTGATATGTGTACGTGTGTGTGTGGTGCTGTACAGATGTGTATATACAAACACACACATACATACACATCTACGTGTGTGTGGTACAAACACATAATCTATACAGCTGTGTGTGCGTTGTGAGCAAAACACATTCATATATCTATGTGTGTGTATTATTTTGTGTTTGTGCATATGTGGTGTTCGCTAGCAGAACTTGCCCCAACAGTCTGTTAAGGCTACACGGAGGATCTTTGTCTTTGCGTATGTGTGGTGTGTACAGTGTTGTACATATACATTAACCCAATGCACACGTGTTCGATGATAACAATACGTGCAATATATGCCCTACCTCTAATAATACACAAACTACTCTACATAAAAACACGTGTACAAACTACTAACTATATACATATTCTATATCAGGAACTTGGGCAAAAGTTTTACGAAAGTTAATTAACTGACTACATATATATACTATGCACAAACATCCACGCAACAAATATTCTATGTTCACGTATTACATTGACTATTTATACACGCATCTACTAAATATAAATGTGTATAAACAATACGTGTATTACGTAGAGGTGCTATGCATTCGTATATTAAATGTTTCACGTATTTGTCGAATTGCACAGTATACTACCTTGCTGCAGACGCATATACGATACTTAATAAATGTGCGTGCATACACCTCCACGTGCAGCGACTAACTCGACACGTACACAAACAGGCAGTTTAAATTATACCACACAGACACACACGTTTTGATGGTACCGCAAAAGACTAGCAGTTTGATTTAGTCAACATTAGGCCCGCTGCTTTTATTAATTCGCCCGTTAATTAAAACAAGAGACGAAAACTCTGCAAAGTCCACATGAACTGACCACTCGGCATGTGCGAGGTTGTGCACACAGAGTCACAGTGTACGGGGGCATAGACGCAGGGAAGAAGAGGAGATCTTGAGTGAGTATGTGAGTGAGTATGTGAGTGAGTATGTGAGTGAGTATGTGAGTGAGTAGGTAGGTGAGTGAGTAAATGAGTAGGTGAGTGAGTGGGTAGGTGAGTGAGTATGGGAGTGAGTAGGTAGGTAGGTGAGTGAGTGAGTGGGTGAGTGAGTGAGTGGGTAAGTTAGTAGGTGGGTAAGTGAGTGAGTAAGTGAGTAGGTGAGTGAGTGGGTAGGTGAGTATGTGAGTGAGTAGGTAGGTGAGTGAGTAGGTGAGTAGGTGAGTGAGCGGGTAGGTGAGGTCGGTGAGTAGCAGGATGACACTCTATATACACAGAGCGATAGTACAGTAACGTTATGCGTATTTTCGATAAACAAAGTTTATGGAAGTCTTTCACCATTATTTTACACTCAAAAATAAAGTAAAGTAATGAATAAATACACTGACATTTATAAATAATCCATTCGTCTATTTACAGGACTATATAAATTAATATAACATTTATTTTTTTCGCTACGTTTCCTTTATTTACGCAAGTTTTTTTAACGTTACATTAAATCTACGCGGTATGAAATACAACGTTATTTTCAGGAGGAAATTGTCTTTGTTGACGTAGCGAATGGCGCGCGTCACGATGCGTGCATAGGATGGCGCGATAACTTACGAAGGCTGGGAACGCATCCTGGCAGCACGCGTGTTATAAGTTGTTCAACGTACGACGTTTCGATATACGTGCGAACGAAGGCTGGGGAAACGCACCGGCTTGTGGACACCCTGAAGCAAATACGAACGGAGTGGAACCAGATTGTAACTGGACGTGTGTGGGAAAAAAAATGCTTGAAAGCTTTTCGGATTCCTCACGTATTGATACTTATTCTGAGTTGTGACGTTCTGACAACAACGCAAGGGAATGACGTGATCCCAGCGAAGTGAGATTTCACTGAGTTGGCACCCGAGTACACACAGACAAAGATCCCCCGTGTAGCCTTCACAGACTGTTGGGGCAAGTGCTGTTAGCGAGCATCTATTAAGGCCAGTGTATGCTCACACACACACACACACTCGCTCACGTAGTTAAATTCTACGCGAATGTCCTTGTACACCCATGAACAAAATAAAAAATAGACACGCTGCACTAAAACACACACACGCACACAAAAACCGACTACGCACCAATAAACGATTTTTATAATGAATATATTGTTTTGAAAGTGACGTAACTCTCTATAAAAACTAATTGACGTGTGTCGTTCACTGACGGCAGATCGCGCGACGTTGAATAATTTAACGCTCAGTAAAATAAAACAATATATACACACACACACAGATGGCGATCCATTTACAGATACCCCACAGATGCTGTTCTTGCACTCAGTTTCCCGAGCCACCACTCGTCTCCCGCCAACCTCGAGATCACTCGCTGGACAATTTTAGCGCCGTCCGCTCTGCAAAGAGACACGAGGCCATCGCCGCCTTCCCCAGACGACGTTCAATCCGCTCAGAGGAGACAAAGCAAAAGATGTGGCAATTTGGCGGTGGGGTATCTGTAAATGGATCGGCCTGTCCCAGTTTTCAGTTGTCGATAAAAAAAGGAATACGGACGTTCGATTGAATCGTTGAACACGTAGCGGCAGGCTTTCGCGACCAATATCATCCATAAAAGAGGGGTTTGTTTTGGGTTAGGTCGCGTAAATGGATAAATGTGTCGTGGAAACCCGCCACCACCCGACACAGCCAACTCTGGCTGTCGCCTGATGAAGCTGGTTGTAATTAGTGGCGAAACGTCGTACTCAGATTGTAAATGTTGTGGCTTGGCTCTCCAACACACCGGTTAGTGCTGTACTAGTGACGAATTGGCCACGTTCTGTTTACGTGACAACCCTTACTAGTTGGCCGTGTCGAGTGGTGGAGGGTTTAACGACACATTTATATATTTACGCGACCTAACCCAAAAAAACACCTCTACTATGGACGATTGAATCGTCATCGCTGCCACGGCGGATACGGTGGCGACAACACGCGCGCGGCGTTTGGAGGAGAAAGATAATTTCTTCCGAGATAGCCAATGCACCACCAAGTAGGGTCCTCGCCCGAAACGTCACACCGCTGTACGTACGCACGTACGGAGCTGATGTGAAGGATGCTGCTGGATTTAGGGGGTGGACGAATTGACCATACTTCACCACGCGAGCCATTGGCGGGGTGGTGGAGGCTGCGGGGAACTTAGACGCGGGAACATAGAAGACACAGTACAACGAAAAATTCGGCCCGCACGGTCGCCTATGAAGGCAAATTGGTGTATATCCATGCGCCAGGAGGGTTAGTAGTGCCATTGGTGAGTGAGGAGGCGAGTTAGTGAGTGAGTAGGTGAGTGAGTGGGCGAGTAGGTGAGTGAGTAGGTGAGTGAGTGGGTGTGTGAGTAGGTGAGTGAGGAGGTGAGTGGGTGAGTGAGTAGGTGAGTGAGGAGGTGAGTGAGGAGGTGAGTTAGGAGGTGAGTAGGTGAGTGAGGAGGTGAGTGGGTGAGTGAGGAGATGAGTCAGTGGGTGAGTGAGTAGGTGAGTGAGTAGGTGAATGAGTGGGTGAGTGAGTAGGTGAGTGAGTAGGTGAGCGAGTGAGTATGTGGGTGAGTAAGTAGGTGAGTGAATGAGTGAATAAGTGAGTAGGTGAGTGAGGAGGTGAGTGAGTAGGTGAGGGAGTAGGTGAGTGAATGACTGAGTAGGTGAGTGAGGAAATGAATTAGTAGGTGCGTGAGTGAGTGAGTGAGTAGGTGACTGAAGAAGTTAGTAGGTGAGTGAGCGGATGAGTGAGTGAGAAGGTGAGTGAGTAGGTGAGTGGGTAGGTGAGTCAGGCTCGCTTGCAATCAGCGCACCGTCGATACGGGGGCGAGGCACACGTGGGGTAGAGGACGTGACGCGCTCGGGCTAAACGGCGTCACTCGAGCTGTCCGGAGAGCTCGCTACGGCTCCATATGGGGGAGGGGAGGGGGTGATGATGGTCGATAAACTTCTAACTATTTATATTTTATTTGACCAGGTAATGCCCACTGAGCTATATATAAAAAAATAACTATCTTTTTTTTGGGAGCAATCTGGCCACAAATGAGTGCTCAACGAAGTGACGTATTGTCATCGTGTGGACATTTATAGCAGGGCCGGTAGCCAAACGATCTAAACGCGCGACGGCGAAACTCGATGTGGAGGTGGGGGGGGAAGCCGGAGGACTCCAGCGTCCACGGAGAGAGAGACACGCACAGCAGACGCCAGGGTCGGCATCGAACCCTCGACCTCCTGTGTACCAGGCGAGGTAGTTAACATATCCTAGCCACCCTGATGATGATGATGATGAGAGAGAGAGACGCAAACTTCAAATATACAGCAGCAGGCGTCAGGGTCGGCATCAAACCCATGACCTCCTGTGTACCAGGCGAGGGAGTTAACATCTCCTAGCCACCGTGATGATGATGAGAGAGAGACACGCAAACTTCAAATATACAGCAGCAGGCGTCAGGGTCGGCATCGAACCCACGACCTCCTGTGTACCAGGCGAGGGAGTTAACATCTCCTAGCCACTGGCTGATGGTCGAGGATTATGGCGTAAGCGGCGGGCGATAGATGGAACGCGTCTGAGAGTTCGTCCACGGAAGGGAGATGGAGCGACCAATATTCCGTGCCTCGACGTGTCGAGGCAGATTATGAATTGCATGGCGGGTGGCGGAAGGAGGGGTGACCTTCATCCAGCAGTGGATGGACCATGGCTCCTGATGATGATGATGATGATGCGATATAAACAAGACAAAGTTTAACCCGTACCCGAATAGCCTTCAAACAGACTGTTGGGGCAAGTGCTCTTCGCGAGCACTTGTGAAGGCCGGCACTTTGACACACGAGGGTCATGGATGGTCGCCACCACGCCCGGCCGAATTTGTCTCTCCCAGTGGCGACGTTTCGCAACACCCATCAGCACGTACTCGTTCAAGGCTGAGTCGACCTAGGGGTGAGGCCCGGGACGGGTTCAGATATAAACGTTGTACATAAACGCACTCGCTGGACGTCAAACACGCCGAGCGAGAGAGAGAGAGAGATCGCTGTGGTTAGCAGGGAATGGATTTGAGACAGCAACATAAAAAAAACACTGAAAATATTTTACTGATGTGATCATAGACGCGACCGTGTGGGGTGGTGGGGGGGGAGGATACGTAATATTTGATTATTTAACGTGTATTTTTTTTATTACATGTGTTTAAATGTGAATGTTACCAACAGTTAACTATTTTTTTTTACCCACGTCTGCTTTAACTAATTGTCTCAATGGCAGTGCGGTGTCATTATCGCGCAGTGGATTTCGGTTATTGTTTTATCAGTGAGCAAACAGATATGGACGTGGTATTTATATATATGTGTGTGTGTGTATTTCTCATATCAACAACCACAAGAAAAAATAACGAACGTGGATTGACCAACGTTCCGGGCACTGGCCTTTACACACACGCGCGCGTTACGTTGAATTGCCACTCTTCACTTGCGTGTGTAAATATCGCGATGAGTGGTGGCGCAGCAGTTAGCGCACGCGGCCACGTCGAGTGACGCCTTCACCGGTAGCCTTCCTCCGTCACCAAATCCGCATTGACCAGCGCGGTGAAGTATGGTCAATAACACTCCCCACTCTCCCCCCCCCCCCACTCTCCCACCCCCCCCCCCCACTCTCTCCCCCCATAATTGACGCGGCAATGAGAAGCCTTCATCCAGCAGTGGATTTATAAATACTTGCGATGTTTTTTTTCAATTGATTATCCCCGTGTACATTGTTATAATATATGAACACAGGTTTTGCGCGTGTAAAAAAAAAATGTTGATAGTATTAGTGGAAATAATTGAATAAGAATACTGCCTTTGTATTAATTCCAGCTGCACACATATACACATACTAATACATAGTTGAACTCGACATTTACATGGGTATAACATCGTAGTCTTCAGTTTATATTTTAAAAAGTCGTGTTTCTTATGTATACACACGTAAACAAATTGTTTAAATTAAGTAAAAGCCCCCTTTCTGAGAAATGCTATGTTATTGCTCTGTGTGTGTATATATATTCTAGATTATAAGTTTTCGTGACTGCAAGAATCCATACTCAGTGGTTTTTTCGGTAAAGTCACGTAGGTGAAAAATAAAAAATAAAGTGTGTATATATATTTATGATATCAACGTGCACCTAGCCTGGCACAAGCGCCGTGGTGACGTCACCGCCGCTTAGTGGCGAATGGCGGCTGTTGTTGTTTATTGATGTAAAAAAAAAAATCCCTGCCTCATGCTGTAGCTATTTGAGGTTTTAAATTAGAGTTCATATTAGACTATAATAATGTGGAATACATGTCCATTGGTTTATATGACTGAGATCAGATTTCCCATAAAGTGTAAAGGATCTCAACCCACTGAACTAGACGTGATTATGTATATATACAGTATACGTAGAGCAAAGATACCACTTCATGTGGTATACAGCTGTACACATATACTGTAACCACCCGTTCTGCATTGCTTATGTTTCGTTAAAACCATATATGGATATATGTTCGTGGAACAGCGATTAAACGCACAGCTATTACATTACCCGCATTATTATAGCATACGTAAATAATTGATTGTAGATACGAGTAATGTTTGGTGGTACACAATTGGGGATGCCTTCATCCAGCAGTGGATAGAGAATGTGCCGTGCTAATTCCTGTACGTGATCATCTGCTATTGACACATACTAGCCTAGAGCACCGTTAGTCGTATCATGATCACGTGCCCTGTTGTATATGGTTACAATTATCTACTGTAGATGCATTTATAATCACGCTGTATGTATAGTGCAATGCATAGCATGATACTTTATTTCGCAAATAAGTTTTGCTGGCTGGCTGGAGGGATGGACGAACGACCACCTCCAAAGGATATGCTGCTTATTGTTATATAATTGAAAGTATTTACAGTGGCATTGCGAATCTACTGCTGGATGAAGGCCTTCTCTCGCCGTGCGGGTCGTGATACGGGTGTTGTTTTGTTTATAGTTTGACCATACTTCACCGCGCTGGGCAATGCGCCTTCGTGAAGCGCTGCAAGAAACGTCACTCGTCATGATCGCGAATCGAACGTCTCACGTCGCCTCGGGGTCACCCAGATATAGCGTCGCGAACAACAACAACATCAACAACAACATCAACAACAACAACCTTCGTGTTACTCTGGCTCATCAGCAAGCGACTCGTGGATGGGGTTTCGTTCATTGTGGCTCTCATCAGCAGAGTCCGCGCGGCGGCTGGTCAGGATCACAGTGAAGGGGGGGGGGGGTTCCGATGTTGGTACGAGCACTCCATGCAAACTGTGGGACCCCATTCGATTAGGTATGATGATATACAGAGCCTGACCCATCTCGCGAGACCATACCATGCGTACGATCTCTCGCGCGGGGTCCGCAATTCACAAGCTATCGCAATCGGTTGCTTAAAACTCGGTTGCGCGCAGTTGCTCGACTCGGTTTTTGCGTGCGAACCGATTGGCTTCTACAGCAGCCGTCTCTGCAACCAAGTCGCGTGCAACTTGCGCAACCAGTTGCTCGCAGCGGATCGGAGCGATGTTTTATTATTATTGTTGTTGTTGTTGTTGTTGATGAAGATAAACAGTTTGCAGAGCGTACGCCCAGTGTGCCCCAGCAACAACGAGCACCTTCAAAGTTGTAATCGTATCAAGACCTGAATGATTCTAGTTCGTAGCGGCATCTTGAGAAGACAGAGAGGGTTGCGTGTGCGTGTGTGAGATGATGATGATAAGGAGCGCTAGTGTCGTGGGTTAGCGCACTGCGCTACGAACACCCCACCACCCTACCACCTCCCTACCTCCACCAAGTTCGATTCCCGCTCACGACCAAAATAATGAACAGTGGCGAGTAATATTTGAAGCGGGCCTGGGCCTCGCTTAGGTCGACTCAGCCTTAAATAAGTGCCCGACGCGGTGTGTAACGCATTAGCGCTGGGAAGACAAAGGCGGCCGGGCGTCGTGTTAGTCACCGACACGCCGGGCTTACATAAATAGGTGCTCGTTCACAGCACTTTGCCCAACAGTCTGTCAAGGCTATAAGGGGGATCTTCGTCTTTGTCGAGCGATGTGTGTGTGTGTGTTGCGTGTGTGACATTTGTAGATGCCAGCTATCGGCACTTGCCGCTCCCCCAACAGCCTGTGGAGGCTGTGTTACAGCTGTAGGAGGGGGGTGTTTGTCCTCCGTGTGTCGCGCTATCGGGGCGGAGTGCCGTTCCGGGAGACCGTCCGTCTGTCGCCCCCCGCCGGAAGCAACCGGTTTGCCGCGAGCAAAGTTGCTCGCAGCAAAGTTGCCCGCAACAACCAGGGGTCGCAGAGGAATGGTCCTGCCGTGCGTGCGGGCTACGATGCGCTCGTCCGGTCGTCCGCTCTGGAAGTCGCGCAAGTTTAATCAGCGCCCGAACCGCGACCGCTTTGTCCACATCTCAGCGAGCTGTTGCGCAACTTGGGGAATCTAACGGCGCAAACTCACGGTCCGATTCGACTCGTTGGAAATCTAACGCGTTGCGCGACCACGCGTTGACAACAGAGGCCGCGGTTCCAAACATGTCTGGGAAGATTTTGAAGTCGAAGTCGAGTTTGTGTCTCCTGCGAGCAACCGGTTGTGGAGACCTCCACATATTGAGTGATGCAGTTACACGCGAGATGAGTCGCATGCAACTTGCCGAGGTGTGAACCCACGAACGTATTCTGCTGGGAAGAAGAAAAAAAACCCACTTAAAACTAAATACGACAAGAAAGCTCACACGTGGAATGGACGTAAATATTATGATGATATAATTTACATTTTTGGGTGGTAAAACAAATACGTTAAATTGTTACGTATTTGTATCATTCATTCTGAAGGGGGGCATGTATAGTATCGTTGGCACGCCGTTTGTGGCGGTTGAGAGTCTGGTCTGTTGTTGTTTGAAACCCCAAAGCACCTTTTGGCTCACGTTGTTTTAAAATTTGCTGCTGCTGATGATGATGATGACGATCATCATCACCGCCATCGTCACGTCACATCAACGGTGGTGTCTGTGATGGCGACATTTCGTCTGTGGGACATTCATAATAATCCGATTTATCATCATTCAAAATGTGTAGATATATATGCATCACATATATACACAAAACAATTGTGTATATATGTGTATACGCGTTGGGGATTGTAAGCGTCGATAACATACACAACACACTCGCACATGTCTGCAAATACATTGTATCGCTCACGATTGTAACGTGAACTAACTAACCCCAAATGCATTAATATATTAATAGAACACGGATACATGTTTGCAGCAACATCATCAGCAGCAGCAACAGGAGCAATCAACACCATCGTGATCAGTACTAGCAGTACCCATCATCATCATCAGCAGCAGCATCATTATATCCATCATCAACACGAGTTCTCATGGCAACCATCATCATCATCATCATCTGCGCCGGAGTAAAATGCGAGGTGGCCCGGTATGGGAATCGAACTTAAATGTTCTCTACTCGATACATCGGGTCTACTGTGTGTTTTAGCGACACCTGCGTTGCGATCACCAAACTACCCGAGTTCGACGATTCCCGCTCACGGCTAGCATCAGTTTGCGAGTGATACCTGAAACGGGCCTGCCTGGATCACCCTCATTCCCAGCTACCTGCCCGTAACGACCAGAGTGGTGAAGTATGGTCGAACAATGATTCCCCCGTGACCAACACGGCGTGGTAGGGGAGCCGATGATTATTGTATTGATTTTACCACGGTACTGATGAACACAAATATATGAACGTAATTTAGTCAAATGTTATTAACTTCAGAGCAGTATGTTTTACGCGCGTGTATTTTAGACTTAAATAATATCACTCTTTCGGTGAAACTTTTTAAACATCGTTTTTATAGAAACGACCAATTCATACGGTTACATGCAAATCGCGTGTTTTGTATGATGATGATCTGTCCCGGAAACGTTTTAAAAACTAACAAAAAACATTATTTCCAAATAATTTCCAATAATTTTTTGTTCTTTTTTTTGGAACTCCGAAAGAGTTGAACGGCTGAAACGTTGATTCGGTTCCGTTCGCGACACGCCGATCGAACGGACGAACACGCAAATAATAACGACACGAGGCCCATCGTCTGTGAACCGAGTAACTCGCCTCTAGTGGAGTGTGACGCTAAAGCCGATGCAAAGCGAGTAAAAAGCTCTGTTGACAGCGCTTTGTTAATAAGCGCAACACGTTGTGTGTGTGCGTGTGTGTGCGTGCATATATATGTTAATGGAGCCGACGTTTTAGGTTAGGGCCCATAATTCAGAGACTATGTTCGCTTTACATAGCCACAAATAAAACTAGCTTCAGATAAACTGGCGTGATTTTTTTCTGTTGGGGGCAAGTGATTCTGAGCGATCTAGAACCACGCCCGGCCGCCTTTGTCTTCCCCCCACCCCACCCCTCGTCCCTCCCCGTGCTATACATTTCCATCGTGTGGATTTTTCCATCGTGTGGAAATGTATAGCGGCCGAATACTCGAAACGCGTGACGTTGATTTTAAATGCGGAGGGAAAAATCGGAGGACCCGGAGAAAAATCCACGCGACCACGTGGGGAGAGACACCGCAAACTCCAAATATACAGCAGCAACAGGCGTCAGGGTCGGGATCGAACCCACGACCTCCTGTGTACCAGGTGAGGTCGTTAACATCTCCTAGCCACCGTGATGATGAGAGAGAGAGAGAGACACCGCAGACTCCAAATATACAGCAGCAGACGTCAGGGTCTGGATCGAATCCACGACCTCCTGTATACCAGGCAAGGTAGTTAACATCTCGTCGCGCTGTTAAGCTAATCACCGCGCCACCGCTCCCCTAATGCACACACGCACGCACACTCAGTACATGAGGCTGGGGGGGGGGGGACGCAGCGTTAAGTAACAATAACAATTTAAATGGGCAATTTGACCCCATTAGCGGACTATTAGCGTGGCCAGAGCAAACGAAAGGGGCGACTCGAACTCGACACGCGGCACCCAACGATTCGTCTGTGACGTGTAATGACGAAGCATCGTCGTCATAATCATCGTCGTCATAATCATCGTCGTCATAATCATCATCATCGTCGTCGTCGTCGGACATGATCGATCCACTGCTAGACGACGGCCACCCCCAACAAAGAGGCCCCTTGGCGTCTCACACGATCCCTGCGGATGCAACGAATCCGCCCAGCAGTCGCGCACGTGCTGATTCCATCGCTCCATCTCCCACGGTGGACTTGCGCGGACACTGTCTGTCTCTCTGTCTCGCTGTCTCTCTGTCTGTCTGTCTCTCTTTCTTTCTCTCGCTGTCTCTCTGTCTCTCGCTGTCTCTCGCTGTCTCTCTGTCTCTCTTTCTGTCTCTCTCTCTCTGTCTCTCTGTCTGTCTCTCTCTTTGTCTCTCTGTCTGTCTCTCTCTCTGTCTCTCTGTCTCGCTGTCTCTCTCTCTGTCTCTCTGTCTCGCTGTCTCTCACTGTCTCTGTCTCTGTATCCCTGTCTTTCTCGCTGTCTCTCACTGTCTCTGTCTCTCTGTCTCTGTCTCTCTGTCTCTCTCGCTGTCTCTGTCTCTCTGTCTCTCTCTTTCGGATGCGTTCCACTCCTCGGCTAATCGAGGGCGACCGATCAACTTGCGCCTTGGTCTAAGTGCAGTCGTGTATTATATACTGTACCTATAGCCGGCACCGTCAACAACATACGCAGCAAAGTAAGGCATCAAAAAATATATTAATATAATTAAAATATAAAATCCAAAAAAATCGCTTATTGAACTGTTAAGGGAAAGGTAACGTGATGGGACAATTCGGCTTTGGCACGTCACGGCTAAAGGGATCGATGATGGTGCCGGTGTTCGAGACTAACGACGGAGCGCAAGCCCAAGGAGGGAGCAGCAGCAGCAACAACAACAACAACAAACAACAGCAACACGCCCGACAGGACGTCCGCCGCGGAGATGGAGCGACAGATCGCCACGAATTCAGTCGGACGCTGAATGAATCGATCGCTAGAGCGCGTGGGAGGCGAGCAGACAGCTTGGGAGATAGATAGAGAGACAGATAGACATCATCCAGCAGTGGATACATCATGACTGGTGGTGACGATGATGATCACAAAAGCCCGTGGCGGGTTTTTCGTCCGCTTTCAATCGGCTTCATCGTCACACTCCACCAGAGACGATTTTCTCGCTTGTTACCGACACAAGCGAGCACTGTGCACGTGCAAGCACCCCTCGTGTGCCGCGCCGGACCTTCACAAGTTGCTGCTGCTGCTGCTCGCTTACAGCACTTGCCCCCCCCCCCCCAAAAAAGTCTGTCGAGGCTACACGGGGGATCTTTGTCTTTGCGAGAGAGAGAGGAGTGTTGGGCGGGAGGCTTCGAGCTGTGATGTGGAACTTTAGGCTGAGCATGCTGCCCCCTACCGAGCGGCACGGAGAAACTTCGTAGCCGGAGACTTTTTGGGGACGCAAATTCGGAATGCAAGAGGCTCGATGGCATCGCTACCAGGGGATATGGCGGATTGTCCCAGCCTCCTTCGAGAAGAGAACTAGAATTTACACGTGGCGCGATCGTTCTTGTCTGTGCGCGCGTGCGTGGTGCGTGGGGAGCGGTGGTGTAGCGGTTAGCGCTACGCTGCGCTACGAACCTGGCGACCCGGGTTCGATTCCCGCTCACGGCCAACACCGGTGACTATTTTTTTGCACCGGTCCTGGGCCTCTCCTAGGTCGACTCAGCCTCAAATGAGTACCTGGTGCGATGTCGCCACCAGGGAGACAAAGGCGGCCGGGCGTGGTGTTGGCCACCCACCCCCTCGTGTGCCGTGCCGGCCTCAATAGGTTTTGCTACTCGCTAAAAGCAATTTGCCCCAACAGTCTGTTACAGGCGAAACAAAAAAAAGTGGGGTAATGTAACATCACGAAAAAGGGCCATTGTCTAAAACGTCACCTTTTATATTTTTTATTTCGTGTTATTGACGCATGCGTTTGGTTTTATCCATAAAACGGAACGCGTGGTTTGACCAATAACAAAAAATAAATTGCAACAGAATATATAGTTCAACATTTGTACGGCACATCACGCGGTTATATCTTCGCGAGCACGGAGTTGCTGCCCTTCACCGCCATGGAGACGGAGCGATGAAACCGGCACGCGCGACGGATCGTTGAATCACGAAACGTTGTAAGGGGGGGGGGGGGGGTGATGGTGGCGACTTGGGGGGAAGGGGGCAGGGTGATTGAGGGATTAATTCAGCAGTAGATAGACCATGGCTGGATGATTCAAGACGATTGCCCAACTGAGGACATTTTTTTTTAAATTGGTCTCGCCACTTGAACCGGTAACCGTGGAAGCGAATCGCTCCTCGCTTTGCCACGCTAATTGATCAAAGCGTGCCGTCTGCTGATATCAAAGAATGACGTTAAAGACTTCAGAAGTATGTTTGTTGTTGTTGTTGTTGTTATTCGCTCGCGTAGGGCATTATGGTCCTGCGATCGCGTTTCAGTGCGTTAAGCTGTGCGGATTTGGTTCAATGAAGGCCGTCGTACTTTAAAGAGGTGATGGATTCCAATGGTCCCACGTTTGGTTAAATCAAGGATGGTATTGAGGCCAATTTGCCCTCGTGATGATGATAATGATGATGATGTTGGTGTCTCTTACATCGATGAGGATGATTATGAATTTAACGATGATACCACGAATGAAGATGAAGACGATGACGATGATGATGACACTCATGATGATAGTGATGCTGCGATAAATGATGACGATGATGAATCAATAGATCACTGTTGATTATGGTGGTGATAAATTCCTAGATCAATTATGATAATGATGCTAATTACGATGATGATGATAATCATGTTGACAATTTTTAAAAACGCCAATTATTTACGAGAATCATTATGCCATCAACGATACTAATGACGACACCAATCATAATAATTACGAATACATCAATTATATTGATGACACCGATGTCATCAATTATAATATTGAGACCAATTATAATAATGATGATGATGATGCCGCAAATTCTAATATTGACACCAATTACCATCATCACCATCATGGTGCTTCTGACATCACCAATTACAATGACGATGATGCCATCAATGTCAATATTGACACCAATTACGATCATAATAATATTAATAATGATAGTGATGCTGACCATCAATAGCAATCAATGATGAATCATATCGATAACACGGCACCACCTTGATGTTCTTTTCCGTCTCTATCGCTCTCCCTCTCTCTCTCTCTCCCTCCGATCCAAGGGCTCTCATTACGAGATCAAGGACAGCCCAGGATTACAGCACTCCTCCTTCCCATACCCAACAGCCGCCTACTACAGCCCCTACGGCGGCTTCCAGTACACGGACCCATCCCGTCCCAAGAACGCGACCCGCGAGAGCACGGCGACGCTCAAGGCGTGGCTCAACGAGCACCGCAAAAACCCGTACCCCACCAAGGGCGAGAAGATCATGCTGGCCATCATCACCAAGATGACGCTGACGCAGGTCTCCACGTGGTTCGCCAACGCTCGCCGGCGTCTCAAGAAGGAGAACAAGGTGACGTGGGCCCCGCGGAGTCGTAGCGACGAAGAGGGACACTCGTGCGGCAGCGACGCCGAGGTGGATAGGAAGGAGGATGAGGAGGAGGAGGACGAGGAGGACGAGGCGGTGGGCGAGGAGGAGGCGGAAGAGGACGATGACGACGACGATGAAGAGATCGACTTGGAGAACATCGACATTGAGAAGTGCGAGGAGGAGGAGGACAGTGGAGACTTGAGCAGGGATGATCGCGACGGAGCGATGGAGGCCGACCTGAAGATGCGGGAGGTGGTCAAGGGACAGACTGCGCCCGGCATGAGAACGTCCCCAGCGAGCTGTCTCTCCTCCGAGGCTCCGACCGCGTCCAAGCCCGGCTCTCCTACTCTGGTGGTCATGAGTCAAGGGGCACCTCAACTGCTTCGACACCACCACCATCACCAGCAGCAGCAGCAGCATCATCAGCAACAGAATCCCAACGTTCAGCAGCAGCAGCAGCAGCAAGGTCATCGTGAGAGCCAGCCTGAGCCGGTGGGTCCCGCTCGGCCAAAAATCTGGTCGCTTGCCGAAACTGCCACCTCCCCGGATAGCCCACGACGGTCTCCCAGCAGCGTCACGCAACACACGTGCGGCCAGATCGGCGGGCCCTCGGCCTATCTCTACAGTCCAGCTGCAGCAGCAGCCATCCTTTGTAGCAAACTCCACCAACAAAGTCCTCAGCACAACCACCACCAGCACCAGCAGCAGCAGAATGGGCTTCACCACCACCACCACCACAACAACCACCACCATCAAACTCAACACCACCATCACCAAGGCCATCAGCAGCAGCAGCAGCAGCATCAGCAGCAGCAGAGTTTCCTGTTGAGGCAGGCGGAATTTTTGGGCATTGCGAGTCAGCGAGGTGGCACGGGAGTGGTCGCAGCGGCGGCGGCGGCGGCGGCCGGGTTTGTCGGCGTGGGTGTCAACGCGACGAACAGCCTCTACCAGGCGCCCAGCAACAGCCTCCAGTTGACCAGGGCTGCCCAAGGTGAGATTGATCACACGGCCGAGGCAGGGTTTGTCTTTGGACATCTTACGAGAAAAATAAATAAAAAACTCACAGAGCTGCATTAGCTCATCTGGATTCCCTCCACTGTAATCAATATTCTGGCGCAGATTTTTGTTCTCTCACTGTCGTTCCTTGCGTGGCTCTGCGCTGTGTTTGTTCGGCGCGCGATTGTCCGACGTTTTGTGCCACCGCCTGTCACGGGAGCTTCTCCGAAACGTTGAGTGATTTTTTTCTTCCGTTCCCGAAAAATGCTTTCCGGCACGTGGTGCGAAACGTCGGACAATCGCGGTGGGAAGCACGCGGCGCGAGGCGGAAATGAATGCAAGCCGTAAACACCCCGAGGGATGTGTGCATGTGTGTGTGTGTGTGTTGGACTTCTTTCGCACCGTATGTAGCCAACCGTGCTAATCGGAGGTGCCGCAGGAAGGAAAACAAACGCAACACAAAAAATCAGTTCTAAAGAAATGAGGTTTCAACCGAGTCGATGATTACTTATAAGCGGAATAGCTCCCAGTGGGTTCCTCATATCGGAAGGAAGAGCGTTCCAGACGGCCCATCTTAGAACGGGCTCGTGGCTGCCGACCATGTCGCAAGATAGCTGGGACAGAAGTTTGTGGAGTTTGTGGTTTTAATTGGTTTGAACACTTGTAAGTATAACAAACAGTAATGATACATATTAAATAATAATGATAAAAGACGACAAATACTTAATTCCACGTGTGTTTAAAGTGGCATTATTTACAGACAGTTATCGATAAAAAGCTGGATGAAGACCTCCCCATGGCCGTGTCAGTGGCGTGAGTTGTTTGCCCATACTTCACCACGCTGGTTGGCACGCGTTGGTAAGGTGGTGGGGGGGGGGAGAGTACAACCAACAGTGGCTGTCCTATGGATATGATGCAGCCTCACCATTGGAATGTGCAATTTCCTATAGTGGCTTATGTCTAGATAGGATAACAGCATTTTAAACAGACTTAAACAAAAAAAGTAAAAACATGTATTACCAGGATAAGTTTACATACAGGCTTGCGTTTGATGATATAAAACAAAGACACTGATTAAAAATAAACGTTTTCAAATCAATGTAAAGGTTCAGAGTATATCCTTGGCGTGCCCGTACGATTAATCTCTATCATCGCCGAACCTCTCCGACTGAGCCGCTGATCACAAAACAACTCAGTTAGACTCTGGTTAGCGGTCAATGCGTAGGCTATTACCAAAGTGTCCCGTGCACTATGGAGGGAATTAAAGACCTCCTAGCGAACCTCAGGGTCTCTCCAACAATGAGTTGCCCATCGAGAGCCAGAAACCAAAATCCTGTTGCCCAAAATATAAACTAAACTATTCTACATTTTTTTTCTTCTAGATTTGAAGCTTTCGTGACTGCAAGGATTCATACTCTTAGGTTTTTTCGGTAAAGTCACGTAGGTACAAAAATTCAATTTAAATTAATCAAAGTAATAATAGAAATAAAATAATAAATCACGACGTTTCGGAGGCAACACAAGTCTCCGTCATCAGGTGGGACCGTCACAGCCAGATTTACTGTATCAAGTTTTTTTTTTACTTTTATTAATTAAAAATATTTTTACCTACGTGACTTTACCGAAAAACCTAAGAGTATGTATTCTACATTTTACCTGGTAGCTCAACGAAGTGGGCTTATCATCACGTGAAATGTCACAGCAGTCGAATGCTCTAAACCCGTGTTTCTAAACGTGGATAGAAAACACCAGAGAACCTGGAGAGAAAAACATTTAATTTAGTTCTTTTCATTTATTTTATTTTTCACCTACGTGACTTCACCGAAAAAAACAAACAGTATGAATTCCTTGCAGTCACGAAAGCTTCAGATCTAGAATTAAATCCAAACGCCACCACGGGGGAGAGACAGAGAGACATGCAACCACCCCCTCTACCCCCACCGCCAAATATACAGGAATCGTCAGGGTCGAGATCGTACACCAGGACGGAGTGTAGTTGACATCTTGCCATCGTGTCGCCTCCAATCCACGACAAGAGGCGTGATTCGCTGCTACGATGCGATCTTGTGCGTGCTGCTTTATTAATTTTTGTTGCGTCACTCTTAACGAGAGTTTAGCATCGTCACGGGAGAGGTCCCAGCAGAACCGACCGTGAAGGAGGCATCCGAACACACAGTCGCAACCTCCCGGCCACTTTCTCGCAAGTCCAACAGAACCTACGACACCTGGCAAGCCTCCGGGCTGTTGGATCGCGCGTACGCGTGATATACGAACACGGGGGGGGGGGGGGGGGCTTAGGCCTCTCGCTTTGCATTTTCTTCTGAGATTCGACCGACTTCGGCCGCGTTCGGAGCGATTATTGGCATCGGCTTTGTGTCATTGATAGCAGCGTTAAACGTTGGCTCCACATTAAATTGGAATACTCTCGTTATTATTATGCTTCAACAATCGACGCAAATTTCCATTGTATAACGTTGATTTCAGATTGTAAAAGTGGTTTTTATTTTTAAAAATCAATAAACAGCTCCATGGAAACTTATTTTAAAACATAGGCACGCGTCTGCTGCTCGTAAGCGATTCGTCCGCTTTTTATTGGCTTCGGCGTCACACTCCGCGGGAGGTGAATTACTCGGTTCACCGATTACGATGACGACGTTGACGATGTGGAACTTCATCAGGCTGAGTCCCGCGCTCTATGAGTGAAACCAAATCAACCTCCGTTCAGTCGTTTCATGCCGGGACCCAGTTTTATAAATGAAATTAGATTGTCATGTTCCGTTTGTGCTATCGAAAGCATCGGCTGGGCTAACTAAATCTAAAACTTATCTCTTTAGCCCTTTGCAGAACATCAGTGTCCATTTACATCAGTTGTTTCTTATGCGAAAACACAATACGTGTTAAGATATGTACTGTGACAATGCAGGCGGTTTCGTGTGTGTGCGCAAAGACTAGATCATATCTGAATCGATCCTTCCCTAGGTCGACTCAGCCTCAAACGAGTAACCTGGTGCGGTGTGTAAATATCACAACGAGAAAGAGAGACAAAGGCGGTCGGGCGCGGTGCTGAACCAACCACCCCCTCGTGTGCCGTGCCGACCTTCATAGGTGCTGCTCGCTAACAGCACTTGCCCCCAACAGTCTGGTGACGCTACACGGGACATCTTTGTATTTGTCTGTATACTCTATATCATACCGATAGAGAGAGAACGTCGAGTGGGAGATGGAGCGATGAAATGAGCGCGTGTACCGATGCTCGGTGGATCGTTGCGAGGTAGCTTGGTGAGGCCATCGTCATGCCAGCAGCGGATTGACCGTGGCTGATGATGATGATGATACTTTAAGTTACTCATGGCAAGTGGTACATCGGATTGTTTTATTTTAATAATTAACTGTGACGCGTATTTTTGTTTTGTTTCATATAAAGAATCGCTGACCAGCCCTTCAACGATGAAAACCGCGTTCCAGCCGGTGCACAGACGGTAAGCACCAATTTATTTCGCAATTTCTTTCTGAATTTTTCAGCTTTGTAATAACGTATGTGGTGTACATTAATTTACAATGGGGTAGAGGGGGGAGGGGGGGAGGAGAGCGGTGGCGCAATGGTTAGCCTAACGAAGCGGCAGCTCTTCATGCGGCCACCTGAGTTCGATTCCAGACCAAGGCGAACGAGATGTGCAGACATCGGGTCGTGGGCATCTCCCCTCCCACCTTCGCCAACCCTCTGGCGCCCTAAGCGACGTGCTCGAAGTGCTGTCGAACAACTCACAATACAAATTCATCCAGCAGTGGATTGACAAATGGAGTCTAAATTCCTACCGTTGATACTATACGCAGAACGATTATATCAGTGATGCTATACGGCATAGCATAACTGCGGTGGGGGGGGGGGGGTGAACACGCGTCCTTAATATTGATACACTATTCAGTACTTCTTGGTTCTTTCGGTAAAGTCACGTAGAATGGCAATAATAAAATAATAAAATAATAAAAATGAAACGTAATAAAATAGTTCTCACGACGTTTCGGCCACAACGCAAGCAGCCGTCCTCAGGTGGAGAACAGGTCTGTCGAGAAGACAGACTCTGTCTTCTATTTTATTATGTTTTATTTTTATTATTTTATTATTTCCATTCTACGTGACTTTACCGAAAGAACCAAGAAGAAGAATCCCTGCAGTCACGAAAGCTTTAAATCGAAATATTCAGTACATTGCTGTACTTTATTAATTGCATGTACACCAACATGCAATGAAGGTGCAGCTGCCACTGGGGGTGCCCCTTTGAAATGAGTCGAGATTAAGATCGAGATTTTTATTTTTTTATTTCACTTTACGCTTTGTAACTTCATGAGATCTGTAAGCCGCGTGTCGTGCTGGAAGGAGGGAGCGGAGCCTCCGTCACAAAGCACAATTCATTTATCTAATTATTATGCATTGTCGTGAGCTTAATATCGATAGGAATCGATTAACCGAGACGTTCGCTGCACGCACTCACACGCGTATCGTGCTTAGCACAGAGGGGAGGGTTAACCCAACTTTACGAATGGGCTTTTTCAATATATCTATTTCAATATATGAAATGTCCTCGTGTAATTCTACAACATTTATTCATAGTTAATAATAATAATGATGATGATGAATGCAGTCTCGGTGTGGTGAAGTATGATCGATCAAATCGCCCTCCCCCACGACCCTCGTGGGTAAGGCCTTCATCCAGCAGTGGATTTACAGAAAGACTGTACACACATATAACGTGCAGTCCCATATATAGTCCCGTTGTGGACTGCATAGATATATCTCGTACGATTGCATACGCCATCACAATGCGTATATGTAATGTAAACAAACAGGTGACAACAATGGATGTATAAACACACACACACACAAGACAGTACTTATTGTGTCAGGTTTATATACTGCACGCCGTTAACAACGCAAACGACAAACACGCGCTCCGTTCGCTCTGCAAATCGCACGATACGTGCCGGACGCACAGGTAGTTCGCGTTTGGATGGACGGCACCCGTCTGTCATTCTCTGCCTGAGAATAGCTGCAAGGCATGTCGAGGCTTGGGCTCGCAGCTGGCTAACACGAGGTGTCGCGAAAGGCGATGGATCGTTGAATCCGTCTGTGCTGCACTTCGACAAGCGTGACTCGACCGCGTAGTCGGCGAATGCGGGGTCAGACGCGGGTGCATAGGAGTGCAGTACAATAGTTTGTGTTAATGTGCAAAGCAATGTGGTTTTTACCCCGTCCCAAAGTGCTATCCAGGTAGGAACCTGCTGAGCTTAACCCGAGATTTGACGAGAGGTCGACGGCATTCCTGTTGATTTGATGCGGATACCTACAAATATCCCCCGCTCAGAGCTAATGTTTACAACCACCGCATCAAGCACTTGTTTAGGGCTGAGTCGACCTAGGGGAGGACCCAGCAGCGGTGCAGATAATCGGCATTTCGTATTGGTCGTGAGCGCCAATCGAGCTCAGGATCGCCAGGTTCGAAGCACAGTACGCTTACCCCTACACCACCGCTCCCCGCACGTATATATAACAAAGACAAAGATGCCCCGTATAGCCTTAACATACTTTTGGGGCAAGTGCTGTTAGCGAGCATCACCTAAAAAGGCCGGCACGACACACGAGGGGGTGGGTGAAGAACACCACGCCAGACCGCCCTTGTCTCCCTAGTGGCGATGTTTACACATCGCACCATATACTCATTTGAGGCTGAGTCGATCTAGGGGAGGCCCAGGACCGTTTCAGATAATCGTCACTTGTGTTGACCGTGAGCGGGAATCGAACTCGGGTCGCCGGGGTTGTAACGCAGCGCGCTACCCGCTACATTTAACACACACACACACACATGTGCATGCTGCGTTTAAATTTGCAATGAATATTTTCCTTGGCCCGTCAACCCCCAGGAGGTGAGGGAGGAAGGGGCTGGGGGGGAGTGCGAGGTGGCTTGTGGGTATTTTTCCGGAACTCAGCCCCTGGACAGCTCCGGTTAAACGTGTAATTGTGAATTGTGAAATAATTAACGCGCATTCTCTTTGTGTTTGATTTGTCTTGTGTGTGTGTGTGTATATTGTCTTTATCTTCGCAGAACTCACACTGAGTTGGATGCGTCCGTAGGACTACCAGCGCTGTCGTCAGCCTGAAAACAAACATCAGAAATTCAAAATGGAAAGCATCCACACACACACACGCGCACGCACGCACGCACAAGAGAAGCAACATTTATAAAGGCACAGTGATATAAGAATAACAACATGAACACCGCAATACAGTAATACCCCGATGGTCGCGTCTCCCTTCTGCGTCGTTTAGTAATTACGTCGTCACTTTATTAACACCACCACCCGATTTGCGTCGCCTCAACCCCCCCACACTTACATCGCTGATGGCATCGTCGTCCATCCGCTCGCGTTATCTGTCGCCTTTCAGCCCCTTCGCCTCCACCACCCTCCCACTACCACGACTACTACCCTGTAAAATCGCTTCGATTTAACGTCGTTTCGATATGCGTCGTCATCGTCGCACATTTCGGGAACGCATCCCCGACGTAGACCGGGGTATTACTGTACCAGTTAATGGGGGGATAATTCAACTCGACAAACAGCGGTCTACAATTGTGTGAGCGTGTGTGTGTGTGTGTATTTTGAGGTTGGTAAATATGTACATTTGTTTGCTGTGTGTAATATCGGGGAATGTAGTAGCTATTGATTGATAACGACGACGATGATGATAATGCCCTACTGTTTAATGATTTGTAATTTAAATGATAATAAATAATGATATTGTAGTCCTGGATTTTATTTTAAAATGTGATCTGATTTCTCGATTTCTGATCCATCGGTTGACAATTATTGCTCTCACCGGTATTGTTACGATGGTTGTTTCTTTCTTCGTCCTGTCTGTATATAACGGTTTATAAATATATACACATATACATAGGTCACTAAAACTGTACATATTGACGCGGTGGACAATATTGTGGATGAAAATTGCCCTATATTTTTTTTAATAAATTTAACTGACGAATTTAGACGCACGCGACCACGGAGAGGCTTTGTCAACGTCAGCGCCGCGTGACGTCATTTCGTTTTGTGTTCATGTTGTGATTTGTGTGGGTTTTTTTGTTTTAGACTTTTTAAAAAATGGTATCGAGAGACAGAGCACGAATCTCCAATAGTGATATACGGACGTTCCAGACACGTTCATTATATTCGTGCGACTACGGACCGTATCGCACCTCTGTCTCCCGAAGTCCCTCTCGAAGTGGCGAGCGGCACGACGTCGCCACTGCCACCCATCGAATGAAACAAAGATCCCCCGTGTAGCCTTCAACATACTGTTGGGGCAAGTGCTGTGAGCGATTTGCACCGAGAAAGGCCGAGGGGCCAACACCACCCCTGCACGTCCGCCTTTGTCTCCCAAGTGGCGATGTTTACTACACCCCACAAGGTAATCGTTTTAAGGCTGAGTCGACCTCGGGGAGGCCCAGGAGCGGGTTAAGAGCATCGTCACTGGTGTCGGTGGTGGCCGTGAGCGGGACTCGAACTCAGACTGTCGGGTTCGAAGCGCAGCGCTCTAAACAGCTACGCTACCGCTCCCCGTATCTCTGCAATCACACGCAGACTCTGCCTCTGTCTCTCTCTCTCTTCCTCCGTAACTTTCGAGATCTCCTCCCCCGACATCCTGGGACTCTGCTTGATGATGATGGTCACTCACGCCCCCTACAGGACTTTTTCGAATCCCAACTTATCCTCCCCGCGTTCTTCGTAGCCTCGGCTCCTTTTTGCCGTCGGGGTCTCGGGAGTGCATGAGCGAGACAACGATCGGTCTGGCCCTTGTGAGCAGCGTGCAGGCGGTGCAACTGCGTGCGCTCCCACGGACCGGTGGCGGTCGGCGGGTGCGGAGGGGTGGTGGAAGGGAGGGAGGGAGGGGAGGGGAATTTCATTCCTTAAACGAGGCCCCGTTGCCAGCGGGATCTGCAACAACAACAACAAGAGCGATTTAAAGCTTTCATCTTCTTCTTGGTTCTTTCAGTAAAGTCACGTAGAATGGAAATAATAAAAGAATAAAAATAAAACATAATAAAATGATTATCTCGGCCACAACGCAAGCAGCCGTCCTCAGGTGGAGAACGTGTGGCCGAAACGTCGTGAGAATTATTTTATTATGTTTTATTTTTATTATTTTATTATTTCCATTCTACGTGACTTTACCGAAAGAACCAAGAAGAACAACAACAAGAGCCATTTGTTTTTCGAATTCGAGAACAACAAAGAGAATAAAATGTTCAATATTTCAAGAGCCGCAATGCACCGTGCGGTGAATTCGAGGCGGCGGTCCTAAAAAAGCCGCACGCGGCTACGGAGCCGCAGGTCGCCGACCCCCCCTGGACCATGCCTACCCCGAGGCACGCAACAGTTTCACTGGCTCTACGAGACTAACGTAGAATCAGAGCCGTCCATAGCGGCGGGGGTGGGCGGGGGGGCTGCGAGGCCCAGGGCGAACCCCACCGCGTGGGCTCTCACGACGCCTTTAAACGAAACTGGAAGTATTACACCCTACACCGTGATGTCGAGGCGCGCCCCCCTTTACCACCCCCCCCCCAAAGCGCGGGGCGCGGGGCGGTCGCCCCGAATTCGCCCTACCCTAGGTACGGCTCTGCTTAGGATCGGCAAGTTTTTTTGTGCAAAGTTTTCTCCACTTGGATTATTCATCATCCGCTTGAAACTGCAGGTTACATATTTAAATTATTACAATATATATGCAATATATGTAGTGAAACGTTGTCCTTTGGCACAATCGTAATCAGCATTATCATCCGTCGGATGTTAGTTTTTAAAAGTATACTCACGACCGTCATTATTATTTTAATTACTGAATTCACATCATCCTTATTATTTTCACACATAGGTGTTCATCATTGGCACTGAATATACAGTTATTGTTAATTACAATTGTAAGGGGCATTTCATCTGTGAATCCCAATAAATGTTTGAACAAAGACGGTGCTCACCACATCGCGCGGCGCTTTCAGATGCGCCTCTGCGGCCGTCTGGAACGCTCTTCCTTCCGATATTAGGAAGCCACTGAAACTATTCACTTTTAACTCATCATCTAGATTGAAAACCCATTTATTTAGAACTCATTTTTGTGTTTAGTTTGTTGTCCTTCCCCGCCTCCGCACCTCCGATTAGCATGGTTCCCTCCGTACCGTGCGAAAGAAGTTCAACATATGTACAACATACATGTAGAGCGACCTCTAGTGGAGGCCTCTTTCGCCAGCAGTTGCGCAAGTGAGCTATTGCAGCGCTGCGCCTTAACCAACCTTGTTTTTTTTTCAAGATTGCCGAGCACAATCAAAACGCCAAACGATCAGCAACACACAGCGCACGGCTAAAGTGGATTGATTATCTTATTATCCACTATATCTCTCTGACATGGCTCGCTGTGTCGGCCCTTCGTCAATCCACTGCTGGATGAAGGCCTCCTTGCTTGTTCTCTCTCTCTCTCGCCCCATGATCTCGCGTGGATTTTCTTCTCCGGGTCCTCCCGCATTTGCCTTCCACGTTTTAGAATCAACATCGCGAGTTTTAGAGTGCGTGGCTGATGTAGGTTTCCGCATGACAATCAGCCCACTTCGTTGAGCTGCCATTCGTGGCCAGTTCGCTGCCGAGTTTTAAATTCCATCACGCTCGTGGCCCAACGTCAGTGGCGATTTCACCGAAGCCGTGAGGACGACTCGAACACAAATAAGTGACGCGGTCCTATGAATACAACAACAGCGATATCTTTCGATTCAAAGCTTTCGTGACTGCAGGGATTCATCTTCTTGGTTCTTTCGGTATAGTCACGTAGAAGGGAAATAATAAAAAAATACAAATAAAACATAATAAAATAATTAAATTTCGATTTCAAGCTTTCGTGACTGCAGGGATTCATCTTCTTGGTTCTTTCGGTAAAGTCACGTAGAAGGGAAAAAAAAAATTCTCACGACGTTTCGGCTACAACTCAAGCAGCCGTCCTCAGGTCACCTATTTTATTATGTTTTATTTTTATTATTTTTATTATTTCCCTTCTACGTGACTTTACCGAAAGAACCAAGAAGATGAACAGCGATATCAGCGCGGGGAGGGGCGAGGGGTGCGATGGGGGAGACAAAGGCGGCCGGGCGTGGTTCTGGATCGCTAAGAAGCACTTGACCCAACAGCATGAAATAAAACAGCGATATAAGCACTGGGAGGAGCGGTGGTGAGGGAGGGGGGACAGACAAAAATCTGCATAGCTCATTGGAGCCTTACCTGATCAAATAAAAAATAGATATAATAAAGCCATGCCGGTCGCGAGAAAATTTTTGTTTGTAATCAGAATTCTTCGCGATGATGGCGAAGTGAGGTCCAGGACTGGTCCGTGTGTCGCTCGCCACCGATGGATGACGGTCACCGTGAAACGAAACCGGCTGGCTCCGTTTCTAGAGCGGCGCGACTCACCGCTACGAACCCGGAACATTGACGCGGCTCTTGTCCATTGTGCGCACTAAAGTCATCATAATAGGACGCGATAGTATGGAGTGAAAGTGCACTCTTGAGCGAGACTTAAAAATGTCAACATTTAAAACTTCTACACCATTGGAACCTCATTTGCCAGTAAAAAATATGATAATTGTTGTTTTTACCCTTTTATCTGGCAACAAAACTGACACCTTTTTTTTACAAGGAGTCATGTTTGCATAGACCACAATACCTGCAGTCATAATGCAAACAAAAAACATAACTCTGATAAGGACAGTGCATACATTATCAGAGTTATGTTTTTTTGTTTGCATTATGACTGCAGGTATTGTGGTCTATGCAAACACGACTCCTTGTAAAAAAAGGTGTCAGTTTTGTTGCCAGATAGAAGGGTAAAAACAAATTATCACTTACAACTTCGTTACAGCCATGATCCTCGCCCCCCCCCCCCCCCCCCCCATTTTACGTCGTTTCGCAAACACGTCGTCACTTTATTGGTAGCACCGCCACTCGATCTGCGTCGCATCGACGCGGCCTCAGAGTGCACCTAGCCTGGCACAAGCGCCGTGGTGACGTCACTGCCACTTGGTGGCGGCTACTGTGGCTGTCGGAGCTGCGGGGAGCGGCAGTGTAGCTACGCGGTTAGCTCTACGCTGCGCTACGAAATCGGCGACCCGAGTTCGATACCCTCTCACGGCGAACACCGGTGACGATTATCTGAACCGGTCTTGGGACTCCTCTAGGTCGACTCAGCCTGCTGACCACCCACCCCCTCGTGCGCTCGCTAACAGCACTTGCCCCCTACGGTCTGTTCAGGCTGCACGGGTGATCTTTGTCTTTGGAGGTCGTTGTTCTATTCTGCCTGGGGTTGTGGTTTTTTTTTTACTTTCTCCGGCGTTCTCTGCCTTTCTCGCCGTCAGCTCCGCCGACCGCACGATGCGACGAGGTTCTAACTGGGCATCGGCCACACATCACGAACCTGGAGGGACCCCCCCCCCCCCTCTTGTTGAGTGGAGAGTCTTGGCGACTAAATCTATTTATTTTCCCCCTACAGCGATTTGTGGACTGGCCACGTCGCTACTTCGACAGGGGCCCTGGTGTTGTCCTCTAATCCACCGCCTCCCCTTCGCGGTGGAAATCGTGGCCAGTGCTGAACAACGCCGGTCTTTGTGCGTCTTCCAAAATTACAAATAAATTAATAAATTGCGAGGATAGGGGGTGGGGGGGCCGGGGGGGGGGGGTTAAAAAAGAAGGGGGCGGGGAGAGAGGCGGGGGGGAGGGAGCAAATTATAGCAGAATGAATCAGCCGTGTTATGCTTACTTAATTCAATTTCAACAATCTAATTGAGACTGTTGGATTGTATGTATGTGTATGGATGTACACGCTCGCGTGCGTGCGTGCGTCAGAGCGGTTGACGCGCCGCGCATACGAGCCCAACGACCCGAGTTCTAATCCTGCTCGAGGCCACGAACCGCCAGCGGCGAGTGTCTGAACCAGAGGTCGCAAACGGGTTTTGATTCCTTACCCGTACCCGTACCCGGCCGCACCAGAGTCGCAAACGGCTACCCGGCTACCCGTACCCTACCCAATACCCGGCTACCCGTACCCGGCCGGGTATCGGGTAGGGTACGGGTATCGGGCACCCGATTGCGACCTCTGGGATGAAGCCATGTTGCAGGCGCGGGTGGGTTGATTCTAGGAACTTGAAATGTGAGAAGAGACAAGACGTTGGGAAATGAGTGACAAACGGAGACTCACCAGTGACTCACGGCCTACCCGTACCCGTACCCGGCAGCACCAGGGTCGCAAACGGCTACCCGGCTACCCGTACTCAGCTGGGTACGGGTAGCCGGGTATCGGGTAGGGTACGGGTATCGGGTACCCGGTTGCGACCTCTGGTCTGAACCGGTCCTGGGCATCACTCGAGCTGTCGACCCGGCCTCAAACGAGTAACTCGTGCGCGGGGTGCAAAATCATCGACACTTGCGAGGAGACAAAGGCGGCCCGGGCAGGCGTGGCGTTGACCACCCACGCACCCCTCGTGTGCCCGTGCCGGCTTTGATGAGTGCTCGCTCACAGCGCTTTGCCCTAAAAGTCCGTGGAAATATTATAACGGGGGATCTTCGTATTTAAAGAAAAAACTTAAAGTCTGCTGAGACGTTATTTTGTTGCAGTGGATTATGGGGCTTGTTTTTCTCTCTCTCTCTCTCTTTCTCTCTCCCACTTTCGTACGCATTTTAAACCAACGTTAATTTTAAGCAGTCACCCCCCAATTTAAACATTTTTTTTTATAACCTGTAAGCCAATTAATCAAACCCTTGCCGGTTCGGTCCTGCGTACGGGGCAAGATGTCGACTGAACACGCCGCAGGCTTTCGCAACCAATATTATCCATAATGAAGGTTTTATTTGGGTGTTTAGATCGCGTAAATACAAGTGTGTCGTTAAACCGTCCACCACCCGACACAGCCAATGAGTAGGGTTTGTCACGCAAACAAAGCGTGCAAATTAGTTGCTACTTCAACACACCGGTGTGTTGAAGAGTAAACCCACAACATTTACAATTCGAGTACTATGACGTTTCGCTGGTGGTACAGTGGAGCGGTGGTGCAGTGATTAGCGTGGCATGCACCACGTGATGAACCTGGTGACCTGAGACTTTAAATTTTAACATGTTAACTCTTCACTATTTCTTTTATTTTTACCGGGATAGGCTCACTGAGCTACTTAGCTCTTTTTCAGAAGCGACCTGGCCACAAATGATATCTCAACGAAGTGGCTTATCGCGTGGAAATGTATAGCAGCCAAATACTCTAAACGCACGTTGATTGTAAATGTGCAGAGAAAAACCCGAGGACGTGGAGAAAAATCCACGCGACCACGCGGAGAGAGACACGCAAACTCCAAATATACAGGGGGTCAGGGTCGGGATCGGACCCACGACCTCCTGTATACCAGCCGAGGTAGTTAACATCTCCTAGCCACCGTGATGATGATGAGAGAGCGAGACACCACAAACTCCAAATATGCAGCAGCAGGCGTCAGGGTCGGGATCGAACCCACAACCTCCTGTGTACCAGGCGATGTAGTTAACATATCTTAGCCACCGTGATGATGATGAGAGAGCGAGACACCACAAACTCCAAATATACAGCAGCAGGCGTCAGGGTCAGGATCGAACTCACGACCTCCTGTATACCAGCCGAGGTAGCTAACATCTCCTAGCCACCGTGATTCAGCTTCCCGGTCACGGCTAGCATCAGTGGCGCCTGATATCCGAACCGGTTGTGAGTATCCCTCTTTCGCCAACGCACACGGACACAAGAGCGGTGAAGTATGGCCAAACACCCCCCAATGCCTCATCGGGGGGCGTGGAACGGAATTTGTTGTTTCGTTTGCCAGTCGCGAACGATGGTGGTGACAAACGTATGGAGAAGCCTTCTTCCAGCAGTGGATAGAACACGGCTCACTGCTCGCGATGATGCTTTACGCTCGGCCTTTTTCTAGCGGAGCATCTTTGTGAAGTGAAAGCTTATCGATAAACTGACTGGACTGGCGCGTTAACGCGGCATGAGAGGCCATCGATATTAATTATCAATACTTGACCGGCCGCGAACGAGCGGGCAATTGTCAGCACCAATGCTACGTCCGTCGCACGACGCCGTATCCTCGGCCACATCAGGGCAGCCAAAAATGCAAAAGCGCAGACCGGGAGCGGTGGGGCAAAATTGTGGGTAAGTCCCAAAAAGTAACGCTAGCGCTGTGCGTGGCAATTAAACCAACACAGCAGATATAATAGGAGACTAGATTTGAAGCTTTCGTGACTGCAAGGATTCATATTCTTTGGTTTTTTCGGTAAAGTCACGTAGGTAAAAAATTAAAATGAATAAAAGTAAAATAAAAAATTAAATAAATCACGACGTTTCGGAGGCAACACAAGCTTCCGTCTTCAGGTGGAACCGTCACAGCACGATAGCTGTATCACTTGATACAGCTATCGTTTCCACCTGAAGACGGAAGCTTGTGTTGCCTCCGAAACGTCGTGATTTTTTATTTTATTTTTATTTTACTTTTATTAATTTTAATTTTTTTACCTACGTGACTTTACCGTAAAAACCTAAGAATATAATAGGAGACGTTTCGGCCGATGGCCCCTTGTCATTGCACTTGAGGAGAGGTCAGGAGAGAGATCGAGTGGATAATAATATTTGGGGACAGGACTTGACGCTTGGGGCCTGGTTAAAGAAAAAAAAAGTTTTCAGTTTTTAAACTTGCATATACATTTGTATGCTACCGGTATAGTTATTGGGTATCATACAAACACTTTTGATGATCCAAAAAGTATTACAGTACTACTAAATAAACCCATTTACATTAAAAGTAAACAAAAATATCTAAATTGTTGCTGAATTATTGTATCGTGGTATGATTTGTTCTCGTTAGAACAAGGAACAGTTCACTTACAAATGCTATTAATCCACTTTTAGTTTTTTATTATTATTATTATTAGTCTTACAAAGTTATTTTATATTTATCATCATATTTTTTTTCATTCCAACAAGGTGAGGGGTGTGTTACTGATTTTGGATTGATTATGAAAAAATCCAAGAATCAAGCCTGGAAATTAAATTTCTGATTATTACTAAGACATTCAAATGTTCAAACACAGCCGCTCTTTCAGCTCAAATGCCTATTGCTCATCTCCCGTTTTATGGTTTTGAGCCAGCTGTGGAAATTCCACATTGCCGTGACAAGGGCGAGTCTATCCATAGGATGACCAACTGTTGACTTCCACTTACAACGTGGTGCTCATTGCTTTGACCCTGGATGGAAGGGGTGATGATGATGATGATGATCACGATCATGATGATTTGAAAGCGATCATGGTGACGAAACCTCGTGCACAAGCAACCCACGTAATTGCGTTCCGAAATTCGCCAACGTAAAATTCGCGCCTTAAATGCAAACGTTCGATTTCAGTAAATACATTGACAAAAAACCCCCCATCTAACTGGAAAAGAACAACCCAACACATTCCTACACCCTTCGGCACTCTCGTATCTGTGCTCCCAGCAGCTCCCACGCCACGGTGTTTTAGGGGTGGGGGTGATCCCCCTCTCCCCCCTCCCCGCCTTCTTCTTCCCACCTCCTCTGCAGCTAATACACAGAACAAACACATCAAACCTGGCTGGGCCCTATAGAACTTTGCCACCACAATGGTTGTTCACGTGCTTTAATTCCTTTCTCTCTCTCTCTCTCTCCCTCCCATCTCTTTCTCTCTGCAACCTCCCCCACTCACACAGCACCACCGCCCCCCTCCCCACCCCCAAGTCTCTTCAACCCCTGACTCGGGTCAAACAAGCTTTAGAGAATCATCTCCATTGAGACATCCAACCAAGAGCGAGCGGGCGGGCGGGCGGGCGCGGGCTTGGTGCCGGATCTGGAAGCTGTACAGAAGCCACTGAGCTAATGCTCCCAGCTCATTGTGACCGAACTAAGGGTGATGGTGGGTGGGTGGGTTGGGTTGGGGAGGGGGCAGGAATGGGTGGTGGTGGTGGTGGGGCGAGGGGGTCCTTTGAAGACAGATAGGGAGTTGGGCTGGCGGTTGGTTTGGAGGCCGTTAATCCATTTATTAAGTTTCTCTCGGTCGGCCGCGTCTGAGCTATCTTCACAAGCGAAGGTGGGGTGGAACCCACGGGCGTGGAGAGTGGCGGTGAGGGATGGATGGCAATTACGGATCAATACGGCGGGAGCCCTATCGCCCGCACGCAGAGCTGCTGCCGCTCGCGCGACAGATGAGCGATCGTCCTCGCTGAGATCCCCGTTGCCGCTTCGGCTACGACCACCGCGAACCCCTCCGTCCATCCTCCGTTGCCTGCCCCCCCACCGCCCCCCGCTCTATTATAGTCGCTGAACACAGGGCCCCCCCACCTCCCCCCGCCCCAAGACAAACAATCGCCAAGCGATCATCAAGAAAACGGCACGGTTAAAGTTGGTGTTTATTGAGAGTCAATGTTGGTGGGTTTTTGTTTTTATCGAGCAAGGTTATTGTTGCTCTATGTTGAGAGTCTTTCGCGCCGTACGTCCCCATTCGTGCTAATCGGAGGTGCGAGAGAGAAAGAGAGAGAAAGTCTGGGGGAAGGGGCGATGATGATGATGATGAAGATAGCGGAAGGGAATTCCAGAGTGGTGCAGTGCGAGGGAAGACGCAGAGAGGGCATTGAGTTGAGCTGTCGTGTGGTGAGTGGGTGGGTGAGTGGGTGAGTGAGTGCGTTATTGTTATCGGCGGTGTGGTTGTGTTTGAACAGAGTGTGATGGATGAGACGAAACAGGCAGTGAAGGGTGGACCGAGTCCTCTACGCGGGTGGACGAATTAATGAGTGAAGTTCACGGAACAATAACCATGGTAGTAGTAGCCACAGTAGCCACAGTAGCCACATCGTAGTAGCCACATTTGCCACATGGTCGTAGCCAGAGTAGGGTGACAGGGAGGCGACTGTCCGCCGGTTAGTCGAGTGACCGGAGTGACACGAGAGAGTGAGGTTCTTGGGAACCGTAACCGTGGTTGTAGTAGCGGTAGAAGAGTTAACTGGAGGTGACTGGCCGACAGGCGAGTGGGCGACTGGAGTAAATCAATGAGCCCCGTGTCATCAATCAACCAGCGTCTTCAGCAGGGAATTGGAGGATTGTGCATTGAGGCACAGATGACACAAAGGCAAAGATCACCCACGTAACCTAAATAGGCTGTTGGGGCAAGCGCTGTTAACGAGCGCATATTAAGGTCGGCACGGGACACAAGAGGGTCCCAGCACCACGCCCGGCCGCCTTTGTCTCCCCAGTGGCAATGTTTACACACCGCACCAGGCACTCATTTGAGGCTGAGCCGACCTGATTGACAGTTCAGACAATCGTCACTGGTGTTGGCTGTGAGCGGGAATTGAACTCGGATGGCCCGGGGTTCGTAGCTGCAACGCGCTCACCACTGCGCCACCACTCCCCACCCCCCTCAACCCACACACGCGCGCACTCACACACACACGTGCATAACAGACACACGCACACATGCACGCACAATATTCAGGAGTGGCCCCTGGGGGGGTAGAAGGGGGGGGGGAGAGAGAGAGGCTGCATTATTTATCAGAGGCGCGCGTGGCGTTTCCAGCGCCCGAGATTTGGGATGAGGCATTTTGTCTCTGAGACGTCACCGTCGAGTACGGGGAGATGGAGCGAGAGAGGAGGAGAGAGGAGGAGGAGAGAGAGAGAGAGATAGCCAGAGACGTAAACTGCTGTGATTGGAGAGAACGATCTGTGATGGAGGTCGTGGTGTCTGTGTGTGTGTGTGTGATGTCGGTGGTTGACTCAGCCTCAAATGAGTAAATGGTACGGTTTGTAAACATCGACACTGGGGAGACAAAGGCGGTCGGGCGTGGTTGCTGGCAACCTACCTCCTGGCGTGCCGTTCCGGCCTTCATATGTGCTCGCTAACAGCACTTGCCCCAACAGTCTGCTAAGGCTATACGGGGGATCTTTGTATTTACGATGGGTCCTCGTGAGAACAAGGTATCTGGTGCGGTGTGTAAACATCGCCACTGGGGGAGACAAAGGCGGTCAGGTGTGGTGCTGACCACCCCACCCCCTGGTGTGCAGTGCCCGCCTTCATAGGTGCTGCTCGCTAACAGCACTTGCCCTTACAGTCTGTTAAGGCTATACGAGGTGTGTTGGGGGGTGGGGGTAGGGGTTTCTTTGTCTTTGTAAGTGTGATGTCGGTGGTGGCTGAGCGCAGGTGCCAGATTGCCGGTGCCACTGCCGGAACGGGCAGCACGCGCGAGTAGGGAGGCCGCCAGTCACGTGATCAGCACCGCGGTCTCTGATATTGACCAAGGCTATCGCAAACTCCGAGGGAAGCGAGTTCCAAAAGTTGCAAAGCAAGCAACAGCACACACCACACGACAAACGGTGCAGCACAAAAGGATATTCGGTAAAAAAAATATATGTAATTTCATTAAAAATATATAATTTGGCAATAATATCCAGCGAAGAGGTTAACCTTGGGTGGAGCGGGGGGGGGTGTCAGTGCTGTGCGTCTGGACCGGGGCGATTGTGCTGATGAGGGTTAATTATGGGCCGCTACGAAGTTTGCTGTCTTCCCAACCCAGCCAGCCACCCACTCACCGACCCACCCACCCTTCTCCCCCAGACGAGGCTCCATCCCCCCAATTAATTTCCGTGCCAAGTTTTCTTAATTAATGACCTCCTGTGCGCCAGGTGCGTTAATTAGGTGGCATATGGATGGTCCATGCTAACTGAACATAGGTTATGCTACAATAAGTGGCAGCCGGGCTAATTTGTATATATCACACACACACACACATACACACACACGCGCACGCATATAGCCACGTTTTTTAACATTTGCATACAAGCCCATCCATTCCGTACGTCAACCACAGGTACATTGCAAGTGCGCAGCCCTGCAATTGCAGGCTGACGCCGCTGCTGTTCGAAGGGGCCCTCCAATAGGATGGAGGGGGCACTGGAGGAATCGCCCCACCCACCTCCTCCTTCGCCAATCGATCCACCACTGGCCAGAAGTCGAGTATTACCCACACTTTACCCCACCACACTCGACACCTGCCGATCAATTAACGGACGAACTAAAGAGCTGCAACTATTGACAACCACAACGATCGATTATTCGGTGAATGTTGGCCGTCAATTCATCGGTTAAGAAAACAACGCGTTATGGTATAATTGAGATGAAGGTTATGCTGCTAGGCAGAGGGAGGTTGGGTCCGACTGGACATCCGTGGAAAGAGCTTCATAGCTCATCGGATTCTCCAGTCTAAATAAAGGTTCTGATTCTGGGTGGGGGGTGGGGGGGGCTTTAACGGTGCCTATCTAAAGGGTATATTTGGTCTACTTTTGCACACTGGCCAATATGTCTTGGAAGGCATGAGAGTGCAGTTACCCACACATTACCCCACCGGCGTGACCTGCCTAACGACTTAACTGCGATTTAAAGCTTTCGTGACTGCAGGGATTCATCTTCTTGGTTATTTCGGTAAAGTCACGTAGAAGGGAAATAATAAAATAACAAAACATAATAAAATAATTCTCACGACGTTTCGGCGCTGTCTCCCCGACAGACCTGGTCTTCACCTGAGGACGGCTGCTTGCGTTGTGGCCGAAACGTCGTGAGAATTATTTTATTATATTTCATTTTTATTATTTTATTACTTCCCTTCTACGTGACTTTACCGAAAGAACCAAGAAGACTTAACTGTGGTCGAACCCATTTCTCTTGCTCAGTAGACCTCTGGGTTGTTAAACTATTTTGGGCATCAAGCTCATATATACTGTAAATATATAACCTGCAGTGTTAAACGTGTCATTTCTCAGTCTTACTTGTAAATGGTATTCACCCAAAAGTGCACTTTCACTCCATAATAAATACATAACGGTTACATATCGAGAGTCCTGTTATTATGAATTTATCGTGCGTAATGGACAAGAGCTGAGTAAATGCGCGATATCGTGCGTCACGTCTGCGGTGGAGCGGTCGCGCAGCGCTTAACGCACCGCCGCGATGAACCCAGCAATCTAAACTAAACTTTTTGTCTTCTTGGTTCTTTCGGTAAAGTCACGTAGAAGGGAAATAATAAAATAATAAAAATAAAACATAATAAAATACAATTCTCACGACGTTTCGGCCACAACGCAAGCAGCCGTCCTCAGGTGAAGAACAGGTCTGTCGGAAAGACATTCAGACGCTGTCTTTCCGACAGACCTGTTCTTCAGCGTCTGAATGTCTTTCCGACAGACCTGTTCTTCAGCGTCTGAATGTCTTTCCGACAGACCTGTTCTTCACCTGAGGACGGCTGCTTGCGTTGTGGCCGAAACGTCGTGAGAATTCTAATTTATTATGTTTTCTTTTAATTCTTTTATTATTTCCCTTCTACGTGACTTTACCGAAAGAACCAAGAAGATGAATCCCTGCAGTCACGAAAGCTTTAAATTGAAATTTAAACTTTTTGTTTCACTAGGTAAGGCCCACTCAACTGTATATCTCTTTTTCATGAGCGACCTGGCCACAAATGATAGCTCAACGAAGTGGCTTATCTTGTGGACATTCATAGCAGACAAACACTCTGAACGCGTGCATGTTGACTCGAAATGTGGAGGGCCAAAACGAAGGACCCGGAGAAAAATCCACGCGACCACGGGGAGAGAGAGAGAGAGACATGCAAGCTCCAAATATACACACGAAGTCACACAAAGGATGGCAGAGAGCTGTAAAAAGAAATAATTGTGGGTATATTTTTACATAAAAACTCGCGTATGCTGTTTCCAGTCTAAATTTACCGTCTATTCACATCGACGATTATTCTCAAGTTAAATTAACCCCCCTCCCCCCCCCCCCCCCCAAAAAAAAACTAATTCAACTTAAATTGTACGGACAAAAAATGTTAACTTGCGGGATTTTGCGCGTGTGTTTTTTGGGTAATAGCCGAGCTGTACCATCAAGACCGCCGGGGCAAAACCTCCGCGAAGGTTAAATGAATACCTAGAAACACGTTATAACAAATTTTCGGAAATTGTTGAAAAATAAAACGCAACAATTTAATTGACCAACTTGTAAGGAAACCAAATTCTCGTCGCCAGTGCGTGCGTGCGTGTGTGTTTCTGTGAGAATACAAAAAAGGCCCTGTCCTCTATCGCTGGCAATTACACCAGCCCCCGGCTGAAAAACAAGAAGTGGATGTTAATTTAAAATGTATATTTTGGTTTTGTTTAAATCATCTATTAAAAATAAATAAAAAATGCCACCAAGCCCAGTCACGAGTGCGACGTGCGATTAGGCCGACGGTTGTATTTGCTGTAATTTTTAGGGAACACAAAGACAAAGTTGCCCCGTATAGCCTCAACAGACCTGTTGAGGCAAGTGCTGTTAGCGAGCTGCCTATAAAAAGGCCGGCACGGCACACGAGGGGCTGGATGGCTAGCACCACGCCCGGCCGCCTTTGTCTCCCTAGTGGCCACGTTTTTTTAATTACACCACACCAGATACTCATTTGAGGCTGAGTCGACCTACGGGAGTGCCCAGGACCGGTTCAGATAATCGCCGTGAGCCGGGAATGGAACTCGGGCCGCCCGGATTCGTAGCGCAGCGCAGCGCGCTCACCGCTACACTACCGCACACACAAAGACAAAGATCCCCCCGTATAGTCTAAACAGACTGTAGAGGCAAGTGCTGTTAGCGAGCACCTATGAAGGCCGGCACGGCATGCGAGCGGGTGGGTGGCCAGCCCCACTCCCTAGTGGCGATATTTCTACGCACCGCACCAGGTACTCATTTGAGGCTGAGTCGACCTAGGGGAGGCCCGGGACCGGTTCAGATAATCTTCACTGGTGTTGGCCGTGAGCGGGAATCGAACCAGGGTCGCTAGGTTCATAACGCAGCGCGCTAACCGCTACACTACCGCTCCCCACCACCGCGCACACACACACACAAGCACACGCACACATGTGTGTACACACACACACATACACGCGCGCGCACATTTACCAATTAAAACAACCAAATTCCTTTGGCTGACAACCTCCTCGGTCGAAGCCAAGTCAAATCACCACGTGACTCACAAGTAACCGTGTACCAATTAACGAGCGGTGCCTCGGTGCGGCGTGATGGTTCGCACACTGGCACTGTGCAATGCAAACGGGTCACCGGTTCCTATGCATGTGTGTGTGTGTGTGTCAGTTTAACACGTAGGCTGTGCGTGTGCGTGTGTGTTATTGTTAAACTTCTTTCACAGCGTATGTAGCCAAACGTGCTAATCTTAGATGCGGGGGAAGGACAACCAGCTAAACACAACGAAGGCAGTTTTACATAAAGGAGGGTTCAATCTATATTTTTTAAAAAGCGCATAAGCTCCCATTGGTTTCCGCGACTCGATCTCCCGGAAAGGCAGGTAGGGTACGTGTTGCATGTTGAACTTCTTCCGCGCCGTACGTAGCCAACCGTGCTATTCGTGGGTGATAAGAACGTTGCAAATTTATTAAAATCCCTCCCCACCCCTTCCCCCTGTCGCCCACCCCCCCCTAATTTGTGTCCACCCTGCCGTGTTAAGAGGGCGAGCCGCAATTAGTCGATCGGTGGGGGTACAATGTGAGTGAACTCCAAAGCCTCTACCAAGATTATCTGAGCAGCGTGGAAGATTAGGCCAAATACACCTCTCTAGAGCGGCCTCTAGTGTAGGCCCCTTCCGCCAGCAGCTGCGTGAGCGAGCACACGCAGGGCTGCGCTTTTACCTTTACCTCGTGTTGTTGTTGTTGTTGTTAATGGTTGCTGAGCACTGGCACCAAAACGCCATGCGGTCAGCAAAACAGTGACCACTTCCACTTTATCACAAGCATGGAAGAGCAGGCAAAAGGCACCTCTCTCGAGGAGAAGGGAGGTGGGTGGAGGAGGTGAGAGAGGGGGGGGCGGTTGCTCTCTCTCGCTCCTTGTAGTGGAGAGTGGGGAGTGGGGGGGATAACATTTCCATTCTTTTTCACCCCCGGTGAATTGAAACATAAACGGGAGGCAAGTGGCTGACGTAGTGGAGGGGTCATCTCCCCCAGCCACCACCACCACCACCAACCCACCTCCGCCACCTTTAATCTCATTTCGCCGTCTTGTTTTTCTCGTTTTCCACTTGGCGGAACCTGCAAGGTCTGAGCGTGAGAACGCTCTCGTGGCGGGTGCGATTCCTCGCCCGTGGGAAGAGGCACGTGGGGCGATTTCCTCCTGTCACCCCTCATCTCTCTGCCTCCACGACTTGGTAGCCGACTGCGCGAGAGGGGAGAGTCCGTGATTGGTGCGCTCTGCTCTCCTATGACGCGAATTTGGATATAACGCGATGAATGTATTATAGCGAACACGTTTTTATTTTATATAACGCGATCGAGCGATCGGAACCACGTCGCAGTGCGAGTAGGAATACGTTTTAGTAACGGCTGCCTCGGTGTAGCATCGTCGCACAAGGCAGTGGGATGCTGCTAGATGCTTCTAGATGCTACCCACGCGAAACCTCAGCCTTTCTTCAGCCTGCGTGTATGCATCTCACGTGTCATCGCGGACTGTGCTTTACCCCCTATATGCTTGATTGTAACGCGGCTTTTCCGTAACGTTCTTCGAGGAACGCAACTCCTACCGCGTTATAGAACAGACTTTGCTGCATATTCTGAGATCTACGGAATGCATTGTGTGTGCGTTTGAACTCCTTTCGCGCTTCGTGTCGTAGGCGCGGTGGAAAGACAGCAAACTCAACGTAAATGCGTCGCTCTAAATTTTGACCGAAAACTTTCGTGACTGCAGGAATTCATATTCTATGGCTCTTTTGGTAAAGTCACGTAGATTGAAAATTAAATACAAATATTAAACATTTTAAAAATATATAAAGCCAAAAAACTCACGACGTTTTGATCGCAACGCAAGCGGTCGTCATCATAATTATTATTTATTTATTTTTTATTTTCTATCTACGTGACTTTACCGAAATAAAACATAGAATATGCATCGCTCTGCGTTGATGAACTGTGAGCAACCCAACCAATAACAGTCGCCGACACCATCCATTATCATTTATTTGACCTCTGGTCTTCGCACCTGATAGGCTCACAGTGATGACTTTTAAACTTTAGTCTGTCGAAGACCGAAACAAGAAGTCGTCTTCACAATTCTGACTGAGCACCTGGCGAGGCACGTTCCTGTAATCACCGGCGAAACGTCACGGGCACTCAAATTTGTAAACCTTTGTCGTGGGTTCAGTCTCCGGCACACCGGTGGTGCTGAAGTCGCGGCTGATTGTCACGTTTTTTGTTCGCGTCACAAACCTTCACTAATTGGCCGCGTCGGGTGGTGGCGGGTTCAACGACACATTTGTGTATTTCCGCGTTCGAAACCAAAAACAACCGTGGTTCGCTCTCTCTGCTGCCGCCGCCACCACGCGCACAGCGAACCCAAGTTCGATTCGAACATCAGTGACGGGCGCCTGAAACCGGACGGCCAACATCGATGAAGATTGTCTTGCACTGGTCCCGTGACACTCCTAGTTCGACTCAGCCCAAAAAGTGAGTAACTGATGCGGTGCGTAACAAAAAAAACATCAGTAGTGGGGGGAGACGAAGGCTGCCGGGTGTGGTGCTGGCCACCTATCTGCCACTCGTGTGCCGTGCCGGTATTCATAGGCACGCACATACAAAGCACTTGCCCGATGGGTTTATATAAACTATGTGGAGGATTTATGCCTTTTGCCTGCGTGTCCGCCTAGCTGCAATGTCTGTCTGGTAGGCTGCCAATAAATTGGTTTGTGCAACTGCCTGTGTGTCTTTCTCAGTCTTTCTCAGTTTCTCTCTCCCAGTATAGCCGTCGCTGTTTCACATCTCTCCATTTGGACGGAGAAAAAAACCCCACAAACTTTAAGCGGTGACGAGATGTCAGCTACCTCGCCTGATATACAGGAGGTCGTGGGTTCGATCCCAACCCTGACGCCTGTTGTATATTTGAAGTATGCGGTGTCTCTATCCCCGTGGTCTTCCGGTATTTCCCTCCTCGTTTAGAATCAACACGCGTTTAGAGTATTTGGCTGAATTTCGATTTAAAGCTTTCGTGACTGCAGGGATTCATCTTCTTGGTCCTTTCGGTAAAGTCACGTAGAAGGGAAATAATATTTTATTATGTTTTATTTTTATTATTTTATTAATTCCCTTCTACGTGACTTTACCGAAAGCACCAAGAAGAGGAATATTTGGTTGCTTTAAATTTCCACGCGATAAGCCACTTTGTTGAGAAATCATTTGTGGGCAGGTCGCTTCTGAAATAGATCGGTGTCGCTCAGCGGGCCTTACTCGGAGTAAAACAATAACTGGCTCTCTTAGTGACTTTAAATTTTAGTGACCGCAGGAAATCATATCCATGGGTCTTTCGGTAAAGTCACGTAGATAGGTTAATTTTTGTTATTATATTTAAACCTATCTTCGTGACTTTACCGATAGACCCAAGAATATAGGCTCTATTTGTATTCAATAAGTCAGAGTGATTTCTCCTTCACAAACGAGCATCGAGTTGTTGGTACTCATTTCCTGTTCACATCCCCGAGTCTAAACATAGGACAACCACGTTTGACTTCCCCACAAAGTGCTACTAATTTTATCGACCACTGAGCGATGATGGGCCGAGTCAAAAACCCCCCAAATCAGGATTTGAATTCGCAAAGTTCCGATCGTGAGCTGCGTGCTTTTTCCTCTGCTATAAATATAACCAAAATAATTTAAGGGCCCGAATTGCCAAGGGGATATAGAATGGTTTCATCATCATCAGCATCATCAGCATCATCAGCAATGATCACTCCGCTGCTGGACGAAGACCTTCCCTGCCTATCGCTTGAAAAAGAATAAACTCATCTAACAACATTTTTTTTTAAACGGGACAATCGTCCGTCCCTTCATCCATAAATTATTACGGAATGATATTTATCTATTTATTTATTTATTTTGGAATAAATTTCAAATTGGCCCCGCGGTATTGGCGGGCGAGTTTGCAGTTAGGTCCCAATGACAAATTACACCGTACACCTTAGCTCGCAAAATTAATAACCCTCTACCTCTGTAACTCCGTCCTCCCAGCTCCCTCTCCTTAACAAAACGGAGATAATGCATCTTAATGGGATCTCACCTGGCTGAAGAAAGGACATTGATCGATCGGTGCAAATCTGTTAGCGCCAACCACTCTCCCGCTACGATTATTCTCATCCCTCTCACACATCCTCTCTCTGTCTTTCTCTCACCCCCCCCCCCTCTCTCCCCACTCTCTCGCACAAAGAAGGCTGCTTGCTACCTACCTCTGTCTATCCCCCACCCCTCTTCCTCCTGCTCCTCCTCCTCCATCCTCCTCTGTCCTCCTCTGTCCTCCTCCATCCTCAATCACCCCCCCCCCCCAGCGCGCCGATGACCTCTGTGGTTGGGCAGTCGGTCTTAGCGCACGCCGCTCACGCGGAGAGGGGAAGACCTCATCGCGAGTTATAAACGATGCTGGCTGCGCTCGCCACATATTTCTGTTGTGTGTGTGTGTGGCGGGGAGTGGCAGCAACAGCAGAGATGGGTGGTGGTGGTGGTGGTGGAGGGGGTAACGGCTTCGCACGCTACTCGCGAAATCTCGGCGGTGACATCGGCGAGTGTCGGAAGAGGGGGGGCCGTCACCGCCTCGTCGCTCGGAGTCGGCTTGGCAGAGGCGCAGCCCTGCAACTGCGCGCTCGAGTCACGCTGCTGGCGGAAGGGGCTCCTTCATCAACAGAGGGGAGCTCGAGACGGCAGCCTCTCGAGTAGTGGGGGAGGGTAAATGTTGGCCTACTCTTCCGCGCCGACCAAATTTGTTGGGAGGGGTGGGGGTTGCACACACTTTGAACGCGAGAAATAGCAAATTGCCACGAAACAAACGTGGCAATTTGTTGTTTCTTTAGCACAACAGCGGGCGTTTGCTCTCTGACACACGGTGGGTGGCTCAACGTTAGTCCAACGGTTCCAACCACACGCCAACGTTGACTCAACGTTGGTCCAACGATTCCAACCACATATCAACATTGATCCAACATTGGTACAACGTTTCAAACCAGATCCCTATGTTGACCCAACATTGGTCTAACGGTTCCAAACACATGCCAACGTTAACCCAACCTTGACCCGACATCGGCCCAACGTTCGCGTGTTTGTTTGTTTTTTTTTGTTAGTTTTTTTCTAGGCAGACACATTAATCGTAATATCAGCTGCAAAAAAAAATTGCAACGTGCAGCATCATCGTAGTCGTCATCATCGGCCATGATCATCCCACTGCTGGCTGGAAGGCTGCCCCCAGCCGCCCACCGCTGCCACCTCGCATCACCATGTTTGCGATGAAACGATCTGTCGAGCATCTGCTGATTGCATTGGTTGTGTTGGAATCCTCTCTGCGCACATTGGCCCTTTGTTCGGCTCTCTCCATCGCCGTCCGTGATTCTGATTTCACGCCCGAGTGGCGGGCGATGCCCACTTTTAACGTACAGCATGTTGAACTTCTTTCGCACCGTACGTAGCCACCCGTGTTAATAGGAGGTTGCGGGGGAAGGACAACAATCTAAACACAGCAAAACGCAGTTCGAAAAAAAATAGTTTTCAATCTAGATGATGATTTAAAAGTGGAATAGCTCCCCGGTGGTTTCAACAATATCGCAAGGAAGAGCGTTCCAGACGGCCGCAGAAGCGCATCTGAAAGCGCCGCGCGATGCAGTGGGCCATCTAGGGCACCAACCTGCATCGCAACTCTCACTCACCACATGCACCTCACCACTCCACCAGCAGCAGCAGCACACTCACCTGCGTTACCACCACAGACACTTTTTTTTTTTGGTTCAAACAAATATATATACCGATACAATTAAACAAGAGTGGAATAAAACGCGCACTTTGCGAGAAGCTGGAGTCCAGGTGTTTGTAACAAAACCCGACTTCAGAGGAAGGGAGAGGTGGAGTGTGTGCACTTGTGTGCGTGTGTACTTGTGTATGTGTGCAGCCGGGCGTGGTGCTTGCCAACCACCCCATCGTGTGCTATGCCGGCCTTCATAGGTGCTCGCTAACACCACTTGCCCCAACAGCCCGTTAGGCTATACGGGGGGGGAGGGGGATCTTTGTCACTACCTTTGCGGGTGTAGATTTCCAAGGCCAGGCTAAGCCCAGAGTCCTCAGTAGATTAAAATCTCGCTCCATCTGTCCATTACGTATTTGGTTTTGCTCTCCCTGTTCAAGAATTGAATAAATAAACGAGTACCGCGCTGGGTCACAGGCTCCTATGCTGGTCACTGCGTATTGTGCCGACAAGCAACGTAGCTTCAGGGGACGTAATGGGGGTCAACCCACCCGTTCCAATGTAGACCATGATTCTCAGTCAGCACTGGGGTCTCTTGTCAATCGGGCGCTGCTGCGTTACACCTCGCAAGAAAGTTCAACGAAGCAACGCCGATGTGTGTGTGTGTGTGTACCAAATCAGGGCACATATCGAGTCCTGTTGCCACTGACAGAACACGGACGCCAATTCGCGACCTGTCCCTGGGTCAAACCGGGACGAGTGGCAATCTCTAAGTGGACGGATCTCGTCTGGTTAACATCTGGCAACGTGAGAGCGTTCGTTTAGCGGGGCATGGCCGGCCGGGCCTACAGCGGACCCTTTGAGTGAGTCACTGTGGTCTGTGCGCCGCCTTCAACGGAGGAGTGAGAAACCTCCTTGAATTTAAACTCCTGAAGCCCTCTTGTCGTGGCGAGGAGACCCTTGACATTGGCGTTTAGCTCCTGAGAGTATTCCCATACGCAGGAGTAGAGCGTAGAACGTGGTCCCGTAGTGTTAGGGGCTGGAGGCTTAGCCATCCAAGCCATGCATTGCTGGTGGAATATTTAACACCAGTGGAAATTAAGTTACGGGCCATCATGGACTGTCCTTGTATACACAGGACCCTGTTGGGTTGGCCACGTTCTCACAGCTGTTTCCTCAACCGTTGAGTTGTTTTGTCAATGCCGTTGTCTCGATTTTATCGACCGAGTCGGCGGTCACTCTGAACGACAACATTGAAAATGTGGCCACGCGTTCAGTTCTGTTGAGCTGGTGGTCTGGACAAAGCTGAGAGGGGAGTGACGCCAGACAAAACCGGATCGTATCGTTATTCAATCTGTTTATCACTCAAATATTTCACTTGAATTTTTTTCATGTTGACCGAGTTTGTTACACCACGCTTTTATATAATTACGTGATCATATATATTATTATTTATGTTTTATTAGAATATTTAATATGGAAAACCTCTTTGAGATGACAGGGGTGGAGGGGGGATTCAGAGTGGGGGTGGCCACCCAGACGTCACGTGGTTTACGGGAGGCTTGAACTAATCTATGTTGAACTTCTTTCGCACCGTACGTAGCCAACCGTGCGAATCGGAGGTGATGCTGAATTAGATAGATAGATAGATAATGAAGGCCTCTTACCATACTTTCGGTGTAACAATCCATCCAGCACCTCCACACCAGCTGACTTATACACATTGCGTGATAATAAAAATATTAATATTTGTTCAAGGCAACGCATTAGGAGGCTGAATAATTAAAATATATGCAAGAGGCAACGTTTCGGGCAATGGCCCTTAATAATGGTACACAAATCTACGCAGCGTCACCAATTCAATCTGTTTAATGGCCTGCACATTTGTGATAGAGGAGGTTATATATTTATTGATTTAAAACCACTATGCAATAATAATAATACATTATCGATACAAAAACGAAATTTCTCCTCGGCAATATTGTGCGTGGCAAGTTGCCATTCGTGTTTTTTTTTCCCCACGTGGCAACTTGCCACGTGGGGCAGCTCGATCTTTATGCCCCCTCGACACACAACGTATTGGCAGCTTGTGACCGCGTGGATTAACTTCGCCAACGCCGCGCCAGGCCGCCTTTGTTTCCCCAGTGGCAATGTCTACACACCGCACTAGGTACTCGTTTTAGGCTGAGCCGACGTAGGGGTGGCCCAGAAATTTTGTTGGCCGTAAGCGGAAATCGAACCTGGTGTGGTGTGTAAACATCAACACTGGCGTAGTGTTAGGCACACCACTCCCTCGCGTAGCCGTGCCAGCTTTAATAAGTGCTCACTCACAGCACTTGACCCATGCGTTTGTTTACGGCTACACGGGGGATCTATGTCTTTACATCTATGTGTGTGTGGTGCTGGCCACAAACACACACCTTCGTGTGGCGTGCCGGCCTTCATAGGTGCTAACTCGCAAACAGCACTTGCCCCAACAGTCTGTTGGGGCAAGTGCTGTGTTGCATGGGGCTGCAGGATGAACAGAGCCTCACACTCACCGGCCAAACCTCCGCCTTCACACTCGGGGCCGCTGGTTCGGCACCCGATGCTGCCCTCTCTATCTATTCCAATCGACGGGCCGATCGGTGAATCTCTCTGCGCGTGGACCCGCTTCTCGCTGACACAACACAGGAGGTGGGAGGGGTGGTGGGAGGGATGGGAGGGAGGGGGGCACAGGAAAGTGAGGGGGTGGGTGGGGGTGGGTTTGGAGGATCGTTCTCTCGATCTCTCTCGGCCGAACACGGAGCAAAAAAAAACTTGGCCAAAACATTTTGGAAAAAAGTCGCTCGGCTCGGCTCTGGGGCGTCTCATTGCCGCAGCGAGAAACGCGATACTGTTGTCAGCTCTCTCCTGTGCAAGCACCCCCCCCCCCGATCGCCCCCTTAGCACCCCCCTCGATACCCCCTTCTACCCCCCCCCCTAGGCACCCCCCAAGAGACCCCCAAGTTCGCGCAGCGCCGCTACGTGAAGGAATCCTGATCGCGAGTTCCCCCAGCCGCCTCTATCAACATGCCTGCAGAAACCCAGCAACTATCACCGGCTCATCATTCAAAACAACCCACCAAGCCAACCCCATCATCACACCATCACCCCACCATCGCGCGCCGGCTATACCATCACACCACCATCACCGTCATCACACCCCCGTCCCCCAACTCCCAATTGCACAGTCACCCGCAGCTCAACGATGTTAACAACAACAAAAAAAAACAAATCTTTCCAAAAAACCTTCCAACCACCTCCGAACAAGCATCGTGACAGTCGCCCGTTGCGTGCGTGCATACAACCAACCGCACAAACAACAGCCACGAACAATCACCTCGGCCCACCACCACCACCACCACTGCCGCCCCTTGCTCTCGACTCTGCTGTAATTAGAACCGCGTGCCTGTTCGCTGACAAAGCTCCCCCCCCCCTTCTCCCCCGCCCCAGGTTAGTTTGAGAGAGAAATCGGTGCGAGGCGCAACCTGGATTCTGACCACGAGACTATCATCAGGTCGGGGATGAACACGTGTTACACGTAACCGCCCGGCTCCTACTCCATCCATCTTCGAGTTGTTGTTGTTGTTATTGTGCAACTCTATGGAACTCTATGCATCTCAATGTAACTCTATGGATCTCAATATAACGTTATGGATTTTCTTGAAACTCTATGGATTTAAGTGTAACTCTATGGATTTCAATGTAACTCTCTGGACCTTAATATAGCTATATGGATCTCAATGTAACTCTATGGATCTCTATGCAACTCTGTGGATCTCTATACAACTCTGTGGGTCTCTATGCAACTCTATGGATCTCAATGTAACTCTGTGGAACTCTACGTAACTCTATGTATCTCTATGTAACTCTATGGATCTCTATGGAACTCTATGGATCTATATGCAACTCTATGGAACTCTATGTAACTCTATGGAACTCAATGTAACTCTATGGATCTCTATGTAACTCTGTGGACCTCTATGCAACTCTATGTATCTCTATGTAACTCTATGGATATCTATGTAACTCTATGGATCTCTATGGAACTCTATGGAACTCTACGTAACTCTATGGATCTCTATGTAACTCTATGGATCTCTATGCAACTCTATGGAACTCTATGTAACTCTATGGATCTCTATGCAACTCTATGGATCTCTATGTAACTCTATGGACCTCTATGCAACTCTATGGACCTCTAAGCAACTCTATTGTATCTCTATGTAACTCTATGGATATCTATGTAACTCTATGGATATCTATGTAACTCTATGGAACTATACGTAACTCTATGGATCTCTGCAACTCTTTGGGTCTCTATGTAACTCTATGTAACTGTCACCTCTGCTGAAGATCTCTGGCTGTGTCTGTCCGTGTAACGCATCCGCTTGGCTCACCGGGGCCTTTCCAGCTGAGAAAACAAAGCCAAAGTCTGAGTAATGTAATCTAAAAGTGATTCTCAGGTGTGACTCCATCCTCTCCACTTTGGCAGGGCTAAAGTGGTGGGAGAACAAGCAAAAAAAATGAACCGATAAGAAGAGAGGGCATTCCTTTTTATTCTGGGACGAAAATAAACCCTCGCGAAGGCTGGAAAATACCTCCGCCGTCAAAGCTACTGTAAACACAAAGGGGCTCAAAATCCCAAATAATATTATAATTATATATACTTTTTTTTTTACATTAAAACAAAAATTCCGTAAGTCACTGGATATCCGCACGACAATTAGCGTTGGGAATTAAAAATAATAAAACAAGCGAGTAGATTTTTTTTTTATTAAGATGTGGGACGTTTCACTCAATTGTCTCAATGAAAATCCCTGCGAGTGACGTTTACCCGCTATGAGATGGCGGGCTAAAAATTGTCTGGTTATTGTTGTTATTGTTGTCATTATTACCGAAGAAAAACGGAATAAAGACTGAAAAGTGCCCAACGAACGAAGGCTTTTGGTGAACGGACACCGCACTTGGTGATGTCCGCTGAGTGGGGGCAGGAAAAAGAATCGTGTGGATTCGAGTGAAGTCCACGATTTGAAGGCTTCATTCAAACTTGCTTCGGAAAGTAAGCAAAGTAGGCCCGGCGCAGGACGCGTCGCAAGCAGGACAGGAGTTGCCAGACAAGGATCGGGAACGCGTCTGGGAGAGACGGAGCGACGAAATCAGACTCCGGCACGCAAGCGCGGCGCTGGCTGGCCCGGATCGGTTACATCGCTGGATCGTAACGGCGGCGGTGACAGCTTCAGAGGGAGGGGGGGGGTTAAAAGCGGGGAGTCGGGGTGGATGGGGTGGTGGGGGGGGAGGGGGCGGATGGGAGTGGTTCATCCAGCAGTGGATCAAGCATGTCCGATGATGATTTATAATAATGATGACAATGAAAATGAAGTGATGTTTTGACTCACGTAAGAAATTTGTTTTTTTTTTTAAGGGGGCGAGGTGGGGGGCGCCTTTGGCAACAACAACAACAACAACTAAATCTCTAGGACACATCAAACGTTATCAGAGTCAGCTCGCACAAAAAAAAATCAACGTTTGCAATGGCGAAGTGGGAAAGAATGCGCTTTGTGTAGGATCAAAGTGACGGAGCGGGGAACGCCATTTTCTCGGAAATATTTGAAAACTGAGCCTTGTAGCCCCCTTTGGAGT
>NC_136148.1:4678900-4733900 GCF_965212315.1 Lampetra planeri | reverse complement strand
GAAAACTCACTTCTTTAGAACCGCTTTTTGTGTTCAGTTCGTTGTCTTTCCCCGCCCACCTCTTGCAACCTCCGATTAGCACGGTTGGCTACGTACGCTTGCGAAAGAAGTTCAACATACACACACAGACTCTCACAAAGACCAACATGCTCACACATAGATCCGTAGACTCACACATAGACCCACAAACTCACACAGAGACCTATATACTGGACTCACAAAGAGATCCAATGACTCACACAGAGACCCACAAGACTCACACAGAGATCCATAGACTCGCACAGAGACCCATAGACTCACACAGAGACCCATAGACTCCCATGGAGACCCACAAACTCACACAGAGACCTATATACTGGACTCACAAAAGATCCAATGACTCACACAGAGACCCAAAGACTCACACAGAGATGCATAGACTCACACAGAGATCCATAGACTCCCACGTAGACCCACAGACTCACACAGAGGCCTATATACTGGACTCACACAGAGACCCAATGACTCACACAGAGACCCAAAGACTCACACAGAGACCCAAAGACTCACACAGAGATCCATAGACTCACACAGAGATCCATAGACTCACACAGAGACCCAAAGACTCACACAGAGATCCATAGACGCACACAGAGATCCATAGACTCACACAGAGACCCAAAGACTCACACAGAAATCCATAGACTCACACAGAGATCCATAGACTCACACAAAGACCCAAAGACTCACACAGAGACCCAAAGACTCACACAGAGATCCATAGACTCACACAGAGACCCATAGACTCACACAGAGACCCAAAGACTCACACAGAGATCCATAGACTCACACAGAGATCCATAGACTCACACAGAGACCCAAAGACTCACACAGAGATGCATAGACTCACACAGAGATCCATAGACTCCCACGTAGACCCACAGACTCACACAGAGGCCTATATACTGGACTCACACAGAGACCCAATGACTCACACAGAGACCCAAAGACTCACACAGAGACCCAAAGACTCACACAGAGATCCATAGACTCACACAGAGATCCATAGACTCACACAGAGACCCAAAGACTCACACAGAGATCCATAGACTCACACAGAGATCCATAGACTCACACAGAGACCCAAAGACTCACACAGAGATCCATAGACTCACACAGAGATCCATAGACTCACACAGAGACCCAAAGACTCACACAGAGACCCAAAGACTCACACAGAGATCCATAGACTCACACAGAGACCCATAGACTCACACAGAGACCCAAAGACTCACACAGAGATCCATAGACTCACACAGAGATCCATAGACTCACACAGAGACCCATAGACTCACACAGAGACCCATAGACTCACACAGAGATCCATAGACTCCCACGGAGAGACCCATTTCTTTAGAACTGCCGTACATACAATATACGTTCGCCAGCCGCTGGTCAACGTGAGAGTAAGTGGCCGGCACCTGACTGGCATCCACAACGCGGGCCCCTCTCGCCCGAGTGTGGCGTGCAGGACCTCGAGATATTTGCCCGGGATGACCGAGCCACTGCTCAGACGCGGCTGAAATTAAATCCCCTGCGCGCGCGTCCGTGTGTCCGAGATTGCACCCGCAAGGCGATGTTTTTTGTGTGTGTGGGGGACGGCGGGGGGGGTGTGCGTGATTACAGCGCCTTTGTGACAACGTTTTGCAATCTGCTACTGCGTGGCTTCATATTGCCAACTCATTGGGGACGTGGGTGCCGAGGGACATTGTGTAAACTATGCCCAAACTCGTTAGCGTGAAGTGCAAGGTTGTTGTTGATGCTGTTGTCAATGGATCGTTCGTTTGCACATGTGCCGCTACGTGTTATTACCACGATTATTTGTCCGCCCCCCCCCCCTCCTCCTCCCCCTCCCCGTGAAAGCCTCACTTGAGTCCCGAGACCGCTCGTCGAGAGGGTCCTGCCACGTTGGGAACTTTGGCCAACACCGTTGACGAGAGGGGTGGAAAGAAACCCGGCGAATGCCAGGGGGAGTGAGCCTCGGCACAGAAACTCGTCGAGTGGAGTAATAAGAATAATTCAAATGTATAATGCGCATTCTATCCTAGGATCCCAATGCACAATGCATGAAACCCAGGAAACAAAAACATAATCATGGGTACCCGAACAAACTCATGAGGGAAGGCCACTTTAAAAAGATGGGGTTTAAAAGCAGACTTAAATATATCTCATAATCAACGTTTTTGGGTTTAGATCGCGTTATTTATAAATGTGTCGTAACCCTCCACCACCCGACACGGCCAAACAGTAAAAAAGTGTCACGTTGACAAAAGACAAATAGTTCACTGCTTTAGCCCACCGGTGTATTGAAGCGTGAAACCCCAACATTTACAATTTGAAAACGTTGATTATGAATAAAATTGGTCGCGAAAGCCTACGTGTTAAATATATCTGCCGATATGTAAAGACTCAGAGCTCTCCGCATGATTAGATTTAAGAATCCATGACTGTACTGACATCTCCTGGCTGTATTCTCGGGCAAACATCCCGTCCAACAACAACAAAAAACATCCACGGTGCATTTATTTGAGTGTGATTCGTAATTTCAGTGGGTTGATAGGGCAAAGTAAAACTATTATAGTCATTATACAAGCCGTCTTGTCATTCCACTGCTAAATAGGACTCCCCGTGCGTTGTGTGTGCGGGGGGAGTGATATTTGACTATATTTCACCTGCCCGCAACGCCGATAGCACGCCTGTGACTTTGTGTGCGTGGCAGTCACCCATCCATATACCCATCTACCCATCCACCCATCCATCCACCCACTCACCCATCCACCCATCCTCCCACCCATTCACCCATCCATTTACCTGCCCACCCATCCACCGACCCAACTTCCTACCCACCCACCCATCCAACCACCCATCTAACAAACCAATCCATCCACCCACCCATCCACCCAACTACCTACCCAACCGCTTACCCACCCATTCACTCATCCACCCACCCACCTACCCAACCACCTACCCACCCACCCATCCCCCCATCTTCCTACCCACCCATCCACCCATCCATTCAGCCACCCATCCACCCAACCACCATCCACCCACACACCCATCCACCCACTCATCTACTCAACTACCTACCCAACCGTCTACCCACCAAACCACTCATTCATCCACCAACCCATCCATCCACCCACCCATCCATCCACCCATCCACCCATCCATCCATCCACCCACCCACCCAATCCAAGCACAAACCAGGCTGGAACCCACGCCTGCTAAAGCTTGCGAGATTCGACCAACACCGAGGAACGTTGAGGTTGAGTGCAATTTTGTCGCACGCAAATTCCCTGGAACGCCTCTCTCGCACCCCCTCCCTCTCCCTCCCTCTCTCTCGCTCTCTCTTTCCCGCTCTCTCGCTCACACGCACAGGTCCTGTGCTCACAAACAAGGCGGGTAGTAAATTAAGCAGGGAAGGGCATCAATTCATCAAGCAGCGTGGGAGCAATCACTGGCGGGGCGCGGAGGAGCGCGTGGGGGTGGGGGGGGGAGTGTGGGGGGCATGGGGAGGTGGTGTCCTTATCTAATTATCGCTCGGGCAGAAATTAGCAGCGGCCAGCAGACGAGGCGACACACGCGCGCGCAAAGACAAAGATCCCCCGTATAGCCTGTAACAGACTGTTGTGAAGGGAAGGGAGGGGGGGACAATTGCCGCGGGCACCTACGAAGGCCGGCACGGCACATGAAAGGCGGGCTGGCGGGGGGGGGGAGGGGCGTGTCCAGAAACCACGCCCGGCCGCCTTTGTCTCCCGAGCGGCGATGGTCACACATCCCACCAAGGTGCTCGATTTGAGACTGCGTCGACCTCGGGAAGAGGACTTAAGGGAGCGCCCTCTGACAATCGTCGAGGCCGTTTGGCGGCCGTGGGCGCGAATCGAACTCGGGGCTCTGTGCCCGGGGGCGTTCGCGCTCGAAGCGCCGCGACGCCGCTCCACGCACGCCCTCGCGAGCACCTGCGCCTCTGCCTCGGACGCTCTGTCGTCACATCGCTCACAGCAGCGGCAGAGAACACGCACGCGCACGCGCGCACACGTGCACACGCGCGCGCGTGCCCACGTGCGCACACGCGCGCGTGCGTGCGCTCTGTTGCGTTGCCCGCAAAGACAAAGCCCCCGCGGCCCCCCTAACCCCGCCCTCCCCGTATGAGCGTTAATTTACTTCTTGGCGACCAAGCGCTGTCAGCGAGCGCCTATGAAGGTCGGCACAGCGGAGGGAGTTGGTGTGGCAATTCGAATTCCGCGCGGGCGTCTTTGTCTCACCATGCGCCTCGTGTTTGCACAGCCACTCCGTTTACGGCCGAGTCGACCTAGGGGGAGGCCCAGGTCCGGTTTAGGTAATCGCACGCTCATTTTATTTTTTTATCCGTAGGCCGGGAATCGAAACTCGGGCGGTTGGGTTTTGTTGCGCGGTGTGCTAACCACTGCGCCCACCGATCACCCCACGACAAACAACGTTTAGAAGAGCTGTCATTCGCCACTAAGTGTTGGCAACGCCACAGCGGCATTTGTGCCAGGCTAGGTGCACCCCGCGTCCACCTGAAGGGTCGCGGAGGCTCGTTGACAGAAGGTTAAAGGTCAGGCCCAGGTGTAATGGGTTAAATGTGTGGTGGTGCAAAGTGTGCGTACCCCTACCCCGCTCCAAGACGTCTGGCCAGTGTGAAAGAGTAGGCCAAATACAGCTGTTAGTGAACAGCCTAATCAGGCTTGATAGGCGACAACAGACAACAACAGCAGCAGCCGATAGTCGCCACTAAGTAGCGGTGACATCACCGCTGCGCTTGTGCCAGGTTAGGTGCACCACGACGCAAATTCAAGTGTGGATAATCGCGCACGGGAGAGACGCCGGTGGCGTGGGTTGACTGACTGAGGTGACCGGCAGATGCACCACCACCACCGCCACCACCACCACATGTTGCTGCCAAACTGTGCCGCCTCGCTGTGCTGTATCCGCCCGATGCCCCGCGTTGTTGCTGGAGGACCGCTGCCAACAACCCTCCCAGCCGCAGCGGCAGCAGCGGCGGCGGCATCCTTCACGAGCCTCCGTGTTCAGAGACCGATCTCGACACCGCGGGCACGAAGGACGCGCAGCTCCAAATCCTCCTGGGGCACGACGGCTCAAGACTCTCTCTCTCGAGCCCGTGGCCCCACGAATCGCAATCACTCGACCACTCACAACCAAAACAAAGATCCCCCGTATCGCTTTAAACAGGCTGTGTGTTCTAGATTTGAAGCTTTCGTGACTGCAAGGATTCACACTCTTAGGTTTTTTTCGGTAAAGTCACGTAGGTAAAAGATTTAAATTCATAAAAGAAAAATAAAACAAATTAAAAAATTCACGACGTTTCGGAAGCAACACAAGCCTCCGTCTTCAGGTGGAACCGTCGCAGCCACGACAGCTGTATCAAGTAAATGAGAGATCACAAGAAATACTACCCCCTATATATAATGGTTGAGGCCGGCATGGCATACGAGGGTAGGTGGGGGGGGGGACGGGGGGTTTGGCTTCGTACCTTGCCCGGCCGTCTTTGTCTCCCGAGTGTTTGATGTTTACCCATCACACTATTCGACCTAGGGAATAGAACTCGAGTCACCGAACTCGGGTTACCGGATTCATAGCGCAGCACGCTAAAGCCCCCCCCCCCCCCCCCCCCACACACACAGACCACGAATGACTCACTCACACACTCTTACTCGTGCACATACACACACACCTGCCCGTCTCTTCTTCAGCCCTTGCAGCGCCCGTTTAGCTCCCTCTATCCAGCCAAACGGAGCCCGCTTGGGCATGCGGTGGCTGGGCATGTGGGCTACTAGACCCAGCCAACGCAACATCGCCTACTGGAAGAGCTCATTGATGGGACTGTGTCCAGATCTTTCAAATATTTGTGGAGGTATCACCCTATTACCCCATTCTCTGTCTCTAGAGACAGAGTCGGAAGTAATATGGTCCATAACTCCTTCTCAGAGTGAGCAGCAATTACCAGATCATCAGCATACATAACATGGTTGACCAGTAGGGAGCCATCCCTTGACGGCAACCGGGCATCGATCAGCCTCCCATTGTATATGTGCCAGATGGAAATTCCTCCGGTACAGCCATGGGAAGCGTTTCAAACAATGCGGTCAAAAAATAATGTCAAATAGCGCAGGAGCCAGAGGACATTCTCGTCGCACGCCAAGGTGATCAGGGCATGGCTCTGACACCCGGCACAATGCAAATTTACCCGAGGCTACCTGCCATCGTAAAGGTCGTACATGATCGTGACCCAAAGGAGTCAGGGTCCCCCCAAAAAGCATGAAGAATAACACAAAACCCGGGGCCCTTGATGCTGTCGTATGCCTTGACCAGGTCAATAAAGCAACGGTGTAGGTCAAGTCGAAATGGCCTAGCCCTAATTGCAACATCACCTCTGTTTGGCCGGGCTTTCTAGAGAGGTCTGGATTCGGGAACGCAGAACTGCCATGACAGGATCAATCGTCACCGTCCTAACCTTCACCCATTTCCTCTTAGCGGCTGGCAGAAGGGAGGGATTTCAGCCGCTGCTGTAAGTGATGGTCAAATTCTCACTTGCGCCCTTTAATAGCTAAAGCGAGATCAGGCTAATTTGGATTTTAATGAGGTCCTATGCGGATGCCCACTCCCACGGCGGGAGAACGGCAGGCACATTTTGTAAATGACCCAATCAATGGTCAGTGGACAGATTAGCTCAACGGTAGGTCTCTGCGTCAAGGATATGAGCTCACTTTAGTTGTCCCGCCACGACACGATCCAGCAGATGTTCTTGCTTGGGCCCGGCGTGCGTGCATGATGTCGCGAGAATGTGCCAGTAATGGAACAGCGTGCCGGTAATTAAACGGAGAGGGGAAAAAAAAACGTGGCTTACGCGGATATATCTGACGGCCTTTCCCCGAACGCCGTCGTTGAGCTCATCCGGGTACACGCCTCGCAAATCACTCCTGCAACAACAACAACAACAAAAATGTGTCAACAATTGTCACCAAGTAAAGAATCACAGAGCAAGGCCGACTCCATACAAAGGGGTCACCGCAGCCGACTCCTGCGACGAGAGAACGCAGAAAACATCGTGGGGATCGGTGGCAGGTGGCCCAAGGTCGCGTTCGCCGCCTGTTGCAGACGTTCTGCGGTTCGAATCCGGTGGGCTACCCTGGTTATTGTAGGCGCCACGGCGGCCAGGATATGTTAACTACCTCGCCTGCTATGCATGAGGTCGTGGTTTCGATATCGATCCTGACGGCTGCTCTATATTTGGAGTTTGCGGAGACTCTCTCTCATCATCGTCACGGTAGCTAGGAAATGTTAGCTACCTCGCCTGGTATACAGGAGGTCGTGAGTTCGATCCCGGTCCTGACGCCTGCTGCTGTATATTTGGAGTTTGCGGTGTCTCTCTCCCCGTGGTCGCGCTACCGAATTTGCAATCTTCCCATCTTCTGATTGCGAGGTCAATTTCTGGTTTGCTCCACCCAACATTACTTTGGGTTCTAGATTTGAAGCTTTCGTGACTGCAAGGATTCATATTCTTAAGGTTTTTCGGTAAAAGTCACGTAGGTAAAAATAAAATAATAGAAATAATAATACCGAAAAAAACCTAAGAATATTACTTTGGGTGCTCCGATTTGTGGTTAACCTTTGAACATACCGACCCCCGCCATAGCAACGTGGAATGCCCACGATTGGCTGGAGGGGCCCTCCAGCGGAGATGCGCAGCCGACGCCTCGATTCACATTCGCTCAGCGGGACGTGGACTCTGACTTTGACCTTAATGCGCGCAAGGTCACCCACCCGAGCCGCCAGGTACGACGCGGCTTAGCCTGCCTCCGAGAGAGGCCCTGATGAGATCCGCGCGCGTTCCGGGTGATTTGGTGAGGGGCGATGGTGGTGACCTCACCATCTGGGTAATCAGCTGACGGCCGTTGGCCTCCCCCTCCCCCCGCCCGCGCCCCCCCCCCCCCACCCCTAATGGCATCTTTTGCACCACACAGCAGTTTCGCCATCTGGTACCACAAGTAGACAGGGCTTGTGTGGGTTTTTTTTTTCTTTTTAACCGCCCCCCACTCCAAATCACAAAGATAAAGATCCCCCATATAGGCCGCATGGCCTCCTGGGGCAAGTGCTGTTAGCGAGCACATATGTAGGGGCCGGCAAAGGGCACGAGTGTGGTGTGGCGGCCGGAACCATTTTCTATGGACCGCATTGGCCAGATGTAATGGGCGAGGTAGGGGCACCCAAACTGAACCCCAGCACGCATTTAACCCGTGAAGCAGTGGATTGCTGCATGAAGCAATCCACTGCTTCATGCAGCAGTGGATTGACTAAGCAGTCATACATGTACACGTAAGAGAGGAGAGCGGTTTTAAAATAATTGGACTTTGGGGAACATTTTTTTTTATATGTATAATGGAATATTTTCTCATTTTTGAGGTCGTATTTTCCTTTGCGTTAATTAACGCGTCGTCGCGCCGAGAGAAGTGACGTCACCCATCGTGTAGACGTGACGTCACCGTTGGCAGGAGAAGCAGTGACGTCGCGCCCTTGCCGCATCACGATTGCTGATTAAATCCTCAACAGCAACAACAACAACAACAGCGGCAACAACAACAACAGCAACAACAACAACAACACAACTCTTCGGATTGTCCGAAACTTCATGTAACGGGCCTCGATGTTTAAGGTTTTTGTTGTTGTTGTTGTTGTTGTCAAAATGATCAATCGAATAACAAATCCCCGGTACACATCCTCATTGGCAGCAAGATCCTGCCCTCACAACCTCCTCATCCTCATATTCTTAGGTTTTTTCGGTAAAGTCACGTAGGTAAAACATTTTAATTAATAAAAGTAAAATAAAACAAAATAAAAAATCACGACGTTTCGGAAGCAACACAAGCCTCCGTCTTCAGGTGGAACCGTCACAGCCACGACAGCTGTATCAAGTAAATGAGAGATCACAAGAAATACTACCCCCTATATATAATGGTTGAGGAGGGAAGGGCCAGGAACGGCACACTTTGTATTAATCGGGTAAGGTGAGGCTTAAGACTAAGAATAGACTGCATAACAAAGGACTGAGCCTTCTTCCTCCTCATCTTCCTCATCTCTCTTGCCCTCACCTTCCTTACACTCTTACAACTCCTCATTTCCCTCCTCCTGTTCCTTATCACCCCCTCCCCCCAATCTCCGCAGTGCTCTTTCCCTTCCTCATTAAATCCTTTATATTAAGTTCGCTTGCTTGCTTGCTTGCGTGCTTGCGTGCTTGCTTGCTTGCTTACGACCGTGCAAATCTTTCGGTCGTTTTTTAACACACTTCCCGTGATCTAATCGAGCTGACATTTTCCACACAGACTCGTTGTGCGTGACAATTAATTTTCATGACAAATTTTTTCTCTAAATTTTACACTTTTTAGGGAAAAAATGTTAAATATTTAATTACCAATTGCTTAATGCTGGCAGACAATCATCTGACCCATAGGTGGCAGCCATCTCAAGCCAGAGGACGAGAGGACTCTAGCCGCCACGCATATAAAGGATTTAGAGTAAAAAACTTTGTTTTTACGGGTTAATTTTTATTATTTTTCTCCTCTTCCTGACCCACCCGCCCCCACCGTCTTTCTCCTCAGACCTCCTCCTCCCCATCTCCCTCCCTACATTCAGAAACAGGCGTCGAGATTTTTGCGATTATTTCGCCGCTATGAAAGTCCACGGAGGCAAGCCAACTTCGTTGAGTTATATTCTTAGGTTATTTCGGTAAAGTCACGTAGGTAAAAAATTATGGGTGGAATTCCTTCCCGTAGAGGGTATTAATTCTAGATTTGATGCTTTCGTGACTGAAAGGATTCATATTCTTTAGGTTTTTTTCGGTAAAGCCACGTAGGTAAAACATAAAATAAATGAAAACAACTAAATTAAATCATTCGTTGAGTTACCCGTTCGTGGCCAGGTCGCTTCTGTAAAAGAAGCTAATGGCTCAGTGGGCCTTAGCTGGTCAAATAAAACACAATTTAGTTATATTGAAATATATTTGTTTAAAGTGATTCGTTTACCTTTCCCATACTTAGCACTCTTATCGTGTTTTTTTTTGTATATTTGTCGTAACCTTCTGATCCGCGCACCCCTTTCTCGGACATCTATGATAGAAGGAAGAGCTTTATAGCGCATCGGATTCATCCTCCAGTGTACATCAATATCCTGATTTTGGTTGTTCTCGTTCTGCCCCCCACGCCCCCCCCACCTCCCTCGCTCCCCACACAGCCCCTTGCACGATCGTTAAAGCGACGTGCGCTGCGCACGTGCTTACGAGAAGCCACTAAACGGCTGCAATTACTTAGCAAAACTAATGGGGCTCAGGGGTTGATACTTGACCCCTCCCATAAGCCCCAGCGTCTTCACGGGCTGCGTGTCACTCGCTGGGGGGCATAGAGAAGCCCCCCGTCGCCGCTGTATTGACGCGACTCGTTGCACGCGCGGCTCGAAACCAAATCGGATGACACGGGCAAAGTTACGGGGGGGAATGGAAAAAAAAATCGGTCACGCGTGCCGCTGGACGGGAGGTGACGGGCGGGGGCCTTGGTGGTGGTGTTGTCGTCGGCGTCATGTGACTCGTTGGCGTCACGTGACACGTTGCACTGGTGCGTGGCTTGTCGGGGGTTTCCTGCCTTCGGGATGTATGTTGAATTTCTTTCGCACCGTACGTAGCCAACCGTGATAATCAGAGGTGCGGAGGAAGGACAACAAACTATAGGTCTCTGTGTGAGTCTATGAGTCTCTGTGTGTGTATATGGGTTTCTGTGTGAGTATATGCGTCTCTGTGTGAGTCTATGGGTCTCTGTGTAAGTCTATGGGTGTCTGTTTGAGTCTATGGGTCTCTGTGTGAGTCTATGGGTCTCTGTGTGAGTCTGTGGGCCTTTGTGTGAGTCTATGGGTCTCTGTGTGAGTCTATTGGTTTCAGTGTGAGTCTATGCGTCTCTGCGTGAATCTACGGGTCTCTGTGTGAGTCTATGGGTCTCTGTGTGAGTCTATGGGTCTATGTGAGAGTCTATGGGTCTCTGTGTGAGTCTATGGGTCTATGTGAGAGTCTATGGGTGTCTGTGTGAGTCTATGGGTCTCTGTGTGAGTCTATGGGTCTCTGTGTGAGTCTATGGGTCTATGTGAGAGTCTATGGGTCTCTGTGTGAGTCTATGGGTCTCTGTGTGAGTCTATGGGTCTATGTGTCAGTATATGTGTCTCTGCGTTAATCTACGGGTCTCTGTGTGAGTCTATGGGTCTCTGTGTGAGTCTATGGGTCTCTGTGTGAGTCTATGGGTCTCTGTGTGAATCTATGGGTCTCTGTGTGAGTCTATGGGTCTCTGTGTGAGTCTATGGGTCTCTGTGTGAGTCTATGTGTCTCTGTGTGAGTCTATGGGTATCTGTGTGAGTCTATGGGTCTCTGTGTGAGTCTATGGGTCTCTGTGTGAGTCTATGGGTCTCTGTGTGAGTCTATGTGTCTCTGTGTGAGTCTATGGGTATCTGTGTGAGTCTATGGGTCTCTGTATGAGTCTATGGGTCTCTGTGTGAGTCTATGTGTCTCTGTGTGAGTCTATGGGTATCTGTGTGAGTCTATGGGTCTCTGTATGAGTCTATGGGTCTCTGTGTGAGTCTATGGGTCTCTGTGTGAGTCTATGGGTCTCTGTGTCAGTATATGTGTCTCTGCGTTAATCTACGGGTCTCTGTGTGAGTCTATGGGTCTCTGTGTGAGTCTATGGGTCTCTGTGTGAGTCTATGGGTCTCTGTGTGAATCCATGGGTCTCTGTGTGAGTCTATGGGTCTTTGTGTGAGTCTATGGGTCTCTGTGTGAGTCTATGTGTCTCTGTGTGAGTCTATGGGTATCTGTGTGAGTCTATGGGTCTCTGTGTGAGTCTATGGGTCTCTGTGTGAGTCTATGGGTCTCTGTGTGAGTCTATGGGTCTCTGTGTGAGTCCATGGGTCTCTGTGTGAGTCTATGGGTCTCTGTGTGAGTCTACGGGTCTCTGTGTGAGTCTATGGGTCTCTGTGTGAGTCTATGCGTCTCTGTGAGTCTATGGGTCTCTGTGAGTCTATGGGTCTGTGTGTGAGTCTATGGGTCTCTGTGTGAATCTATGGGTCTCTGTGTGAGTCCATGGGCCTTTGTGTGAGTCTATGGGTTTCTGTGTGAGTCTATGGGTCTCTGTGTGAGTCTGTGGGTCTTTGTGTGAGTTTATGGGTTTCTGTGTGAGTCTATGGATCTCTGTGTGAATCTATGGGTCTCTGTGTGAGTCTATGGGTCTCTGTGTGAGTCTATGGGCCTTTGTGTGAGTCTATGGGTCTCTGTGTGAGTCTATGGGTCTCTGTGTAAGTCTATGGGTATCTGTGTGAGTCTATGGGTATCTGTGTAAGTCTATGGGTTTCTGTGTGAGTGTATGGGTCTTCGTGTGAGTCTATGGATCTCTCTGTGAGTCTATTGGTCTCTGTGTGAGGCCACGTGGACGAATCGGGCCGATCCATTTGTGTTTTTTTCCGCAAAGGGGCCGTCCATAAATGACGTCACGTGATTTTGGACGATTTTTGACCCCCCCCCCCCACCTCGTCACACGGCGTCACAAAAAGTCAGACCCCCCCCCTCAAATATGACGTCACGAAGCTCTGCCCCTCCCCAAAATAAAACATGCTTCAAATCGCTTTAAACTATTGTCATTGTAGTGCGTGTTTAATGTGGCGCTGCATTCTGATGTTGTAGGAAAATACATGTATTTAAAAGTCTATTTAGTTAAGTAGAACGTGTTGTCTATATTTATTCAAAGTTGCGCATTTTGAGTCTCAAACCCCCGCCTCCTCGTCACACATCGTCGCAAATGTCTGACCCCCCCCCCAGGTGCGTGACGTCATTTATGGACGGCCCCAAATCCGGCGGAGGAGGAAAGGCGAGCAACACTTTTGACAGTTTTGCTCGCCTCTATTTAAGGAACGATACAGGAGGACATCTCCACAACTCTGCCTGTCGCCTGATGAAGCTAGTTGTAATCACTGGCGAAAAGTCCGAACTCAGAATGTAAATGTTGTGCACCTTGGCTCTCCAACACACCGGTGGTGCTGTACTAGTATACTGCACTATACACTACACTATACACTACACTTATACACTGCACTATACACTACACTACTATACACAATACACTACTATACACTACACTATACACTACACAATACACTACACTACTATACACTACACTACACTATACACTACACTATACACTACACTAATATACACTACACTATACACTACACTATACACTACATTATACGCTACACTACTATACACTACACTACGATACACTACTATACACTACACTACTATACACTACACTATACACTACACTATACACTACACTATACACTACACTATACGCTACACTACTATACACTACACTACGAAACACTACTATACACTACACTATACACTACACGCTGGTGCTGTACTAGTGACGAATTGTCCACGTTCTGTTTACGTGACAACCCTTACTAGTTGGCTGTGTCGGGTGGTGGCGGGTTCAACGACACATTTATATTTACGCGATCTAACCCAACAAAAACCTCTATTATGGATTTTAACAGTTGTGTTCGACGTTTCGTTGGGGATTACACCCAGCTTCAGCAGGAGTTCCAAAAAAAACTCAGCATCGCGCCTGAGAAACAGCTGATGATGCTGGGCGAAATCTCCGGGACAAAATGTGTCGTTCCACACCTAACCAGCTCGTCTTCCATTCCCTCTGTCAAAGTCCGCGTTTGCGATCCCTTACATAGCCGCTGACGCACACCAGCTGTGAACATTCGGCTTCAGGAAACACTGCCCCGTTGCAGTCTTAGTCTCAGCAAACGGCTGTGACCGAGATGGAACGGTGGGACCAGTGGTTAGCGCACCGTGCTTGCGAACCCGGTGACCCGAGTTCCAATCTCCGCACCTCCGATTGGCACGGATGGCTACGTAGGGTGAGAAAGAAGTTCTGCGCACGTGCGATAACATCCCTTCATGACCACCATGACGCGGAGAAGCCTCGTCCAGCAGTTGATTACTCAATTTCCGTGTACAGTTTTGCGTTGTTAACTATTCTATGTTGAACTTCTTTAGCACCGTACACAACCAACCGCGCTAATCGGAGGTGCGGGGATAGGACAACAAACTAAACACACAAAGCACTTCTTTTTGGTTTTATTTTTATTATTTTATTACTTCCCTTCTACGTGACTTTACCGAAAGAAGCAAGAAGATGAATCCCTGCAGTCACGAAAGCTTTAAATCGAAACACACAGCACCTGCTAATGAAACGAGTTTTCAATCTGTATGAGTACAAAGTGCATAGCTCCAGCGGCTTCCTGGTATGGGAAGGAAGAGCGTTCCAGACGGCCGCAGAAGCGCATCTGAAAGTGCCGCGCGAAGCAGCCTTTGTTTGGTGTCTAGCCAAAATAATGAATACTGTACATTGTAAACCTCTGTGTGGACAAGCTACCAAGCTATGCAATTCCACTTGCATTTTCGTTATAGTCGTTCAGAATTTTTTTCTCGGGGTATTATTCCCGATTCAAAGCCCCCATTATCCTCCTCCACCCGTAATATAATTTTCACTCGCCGTGCCATTTGTAAGCAATTTGCTTGGAATCGTGAAAAGAAAACCTCCAGCAACAACAACACATGCGAATTATCACGTTCACGATCCAAAGACGACAACAACGACTATGATGATTGTGACGATGATGACGACGATTATGACAATGATGACGACGACGATGATGATAACAATGATGACGATGATGATGACGATCATGATCACGATGATGATGACAATGATGATGACGACGATGATGATAATGACGACGACGACGATGATGACGATCATGATGACAATGATGATGTCAATCATGATCACGATGATGATGATGACAATGATGATGACGATGATGATAATGATGATGACATTGATGATGACGACTATGATGACGACGACGATGATGGTAACGATGATGGTAACAATGATGCCAATGATGATAATGACGATGATAAAATCAATATCACGTACAGGTACACCCATTCGACAAGGCATAGCCACAGCGAGGGCGAGCGAGAGAGCGAGAGAGAGAGTTATAAGAAGGGAAGAAAAAAATACAACAACGAGCGTGATACTTGAGCCACATAAATACCAACAACGACAGAAAATCATTGCGGCTCTCCGAATGCCGCCCCCCCCCCCCATGAATTTTTGATGCCGTCTCGGGGTCGACCGGCACCCCCCCCACTCCCTCCCCTTCGCCCCCCCCCCCCCCACCACCACCCACCACCACCCTCCCCCATCCCTGCGCAACACAACCCGGCCCGCCCTTTACCCATCAGCGGGACGGGAACTTCAGTTGCCCCGCAAAGAAGGAGGGGGAGGGAAGGGGGAGGGAGGAGGTAGGCAGGGGGGGAGGCAGGAGGGGGGAGGGAGGGGGGAGGGAGGGGGGAGGCAGGGGGGGAGGGAGGGGGGGAGTCGCTCGCCTCCGACTAATCGGGCGCGGTGGTGCGAGCTCGTTTGGAGCCGAGTTGCGGTCCAGGGCGTTGTTATTGTGTGTGTGTGGGTGTTTGTGTGTGTTTGTGTATTTGGGTGTGTGTGTGTTTGGGTGTGTGTTTGGGTGTGTGTGTGTTTGGGTGTGTGTTTGGGTGTGTGTGTGTGTTTGGGTGTGTGTTTGGGTGTGTGTGTTTGGGTGTGTGTTTGGGTGTGTGTTTGGGTGTGTGTGTTTGGGTGTGTGTGTGTTTGGGTGTGTGTTTGGGTGTGTGTGTGTTTGGGTGTGTGTTTGGGTGTGTGTTTGGGTGTGTGTGTTTGGGTGTGTGCTTGGGAGTGTGTATTTGTGTGTGTGTTTGGGTGTGTGTGTGTGTTTGGGTGTGTGTGTTTAGGTGAGTGTGTTTGGGTGTGTGTGTGTTTGGGTGTGTGTGTGGGTGTGTGTTTGGTTGTGTGTATGTTTGTGTGTGTGTGTGGGTGTGTGGGTGTGTGTGTGTGTTTGGGTGTGTGTGTGTGTGTGTTTGGGTGTGTGTGTGTGTGTGTTTGGGTGTGTGTGTGTGTGTGTTTTGGTGTTTGTGTGTGTTTGGGTGTGTGTGTGTTTTGGTGTTTGTGTGTGTTTGGGTGTGTGTGTGTTTGGGTGTGTGTGTGTTTGGATGTGTGTGTGTGCTTGGGTGTGTGTGTGTGGGTGTGTGTGTGTTTGGGTGTGTGTGTGTTTGTCTTTGCCTTATTCTGTACTCTATACAAGTGGGGAGCGGTAGTGTAGCGGATTGGGGCGCGTCGCTACGAACCCGGCGCGACCCCGAGCTGGATTCCCGCTGTATTAAACTTCCGCAAAAATGAGGAGACAAAGGCGGCCGGGCGTGGCGCTGAATAAGGTGAAACGGATACTAGGTAAGTGCATTTATTTATTTATTTTCAAGTTCAAGTTCATTTATTAGGTATAGCCCTGTGAGCCATTCGGCTCTTGAATCGGGTGCAACTGCAACAAACAAAAACACAAAAACATGAACAAGAAAACATGTTAAAGTGACTGAGTGCAAACAGAAAATCCAAGAAAAGACAGCAACATATTGCAGAAAAAGCACCGTACACCAACGCTGTGTGCAAAAATCCCAGTGGGATGCAAGTCAAACAACAACAAGCACAAGACAACTTAGATTAAGGCCATCAGTCTAACTCCGTACTACAACAAACAAACATGGCCAAGCCGAAAAACTTTTCGAAAATCACCCAAATAAAGCCATAAAAGCAATGAAACAGTGATCATAGGAACTGTGACCGAATGGGACAGCAGAAGCGGGTTTGGGAGTTAGAGACGAGGCGAAGGACGATTTTGACGGGCAGACGATCGCAGACGCAAGCATCCAACGACTTTTGAATTTTAAACAACTTTTATTGCCGCCAACAGCAACAGCATCTGGAGGCGATTTCGATATGAAATACACAAAGTCACCAGCAAACACATGAAAATTAACGCTGCAAATCCACGCGCTGTGGCACTAAAAGCACCACGCAAGCTTCCAAATAGGGGAGCTGCATCAGCAGCAGCAGCAGCGGCAGCGGCTTACCAAGGTGTGGTCAAATCGTTCCTGCGACTGCCTCCCGAGACAACACGCGTGACAATTCCGGCCTTCTTGAGAGTTTGTTGACACGCGGTGTGTACCATTGGAACCTCATTTTCTAGTTAAAAATATGATAATTGGTTCCAATGGTGTAAATGCTTACCCCGAGCTCTCATACTCTGATGGTGCATTGTCTCTGAGTTGTGCGCCTTTTCGCGTCATCTGATCCAACCCATGTGAGACTAGGCTCTAAGGAAAGCTGTATCGGGTGTGGACCAATCAACTTCAAGGACAGTGCACATTATCAGAGTTTTGTTTGCATTATGACTGCAGGTATTGTGGTCTATGCAAACATGACTCCTTGTAAAAAAAGGTGTCAGTTTTGTTGCAAGATAGAAGGGTAAAAAAACAATTATCACGCGGTGTGTAGTTCAATCCCGTAACCTGGCCGCTCACCGGGGCCCTTGTTCGAATCTCAGGTCGCTGGCGCCCTTGACTCAACACTGGGCTCAAACACATTGTCCTGCGGAGGGAGCTGGTAGGAACGTTGGGTTGCTCGGTCAATGGCCTGCAGGGTCAACGGCGGCGTGGTGTATTCCGCAAATATGCCCGACTGCGAGGGCGGGCACAAGCCGGCGTGAGTAGGTTAAACGTTGAGTTTTATAAGGGCACCACGGGGTGACCAGCCCCACCCCACCCAGCCCCACCCCTCCCACCCCCCCACCCAGCCCCATGATCCCCACCAAGCCCCTTCCCACCCTCCCCACCCAGCCCCTCCCACCCAGCCCTTCCCCACCCTCCCCACCCACCCAGCCCCACCCTCCCCACCCAGCCCATCCCCACCCTCCCCACCCAGCCCCTCCCCACCCTCCCTTCCCCACCCAGGCCCTCCCTCCCCACCCAACCCCTTTCTACACGACGGACACCATAATCCCATGTGGGCTGGTGTAACCAGGAGGTTCCTACCAGTTAAAGTTTACTGTTTGGTGAGTTTGAAGTTGACGGAGCCTGCGAGCCCGATGGTCCCCACGTGAACATCGGGGGAGCTGTGTGAGAGGCCGCGTGTCGCACGCGCGCGCGCGTGTGATGCGAGCGCGTTTGGAAATCGATTCGCTCCGTGCGCGTGGCACGGCGCTTGTTGCAGAGGTCTTTCTGGTTGTCGGTTCGCCCGGAAAGTTGTCTCCCTGGTCCGCGCACCACGTCCAAAAGGTGCTGCCAATTATTCCGGTGAGGAATGTAGCCCCTTCGATGTGTGTCAACGATGGCTGGGGGGGGGGGGGTGAGCAGATGTTGTTGGGTAGTGCAGTTGGGGGCTGATGGTGGTGGTGATGGTGAAACGGTGATGGTGACGATCTTTCATGGCTTTATTTTGGTGATTTCGAAAAGTGTATTGGTTTAGCCATGTTTGTTTGTTGTAGTGCAGAGTTAGACTGATGGCCTTAATCTAAGTTATCTTATGGTTGTTGTTGTTGTTGTTTGACTTGCATCCCACTGGGATTTTTGCACACAGCGTTGATCTACGGTGTTTTTTTCTGCAATATTTTGCTGTCTTTTCTTGGATTTTCTGTTTGCACTCAGTCACATATTCACTTTAAGATGTTTTTTGTTCATGTTTGTGTGTTTTGTTTGTTGCGGTTGCACCCGATTCAAGAGCCGAATGGCTCACAAGGCTATACCTAATAAATGAACTTGAACTTGAACTTGATCTTTATGGTGTTGGAGTTATGTTGTTGATTATGATAATTATGACGGCAGTGGATAGTGATGGTCACGATGGTGATGGCGGTGGGGGTGATGGTGACAGCGGTGATGGTCGTGGGAATGATGGTGACGATGTTGATGGTGTTATGGTGACGACAGTTAAAATGATGATGGTGAAAATGGTAATGGCGGTGGGGGTGATGGTGACGATGGTGCGTGGTTGATGGTGACGATGTTGATGGTGACAGTGGTGATGGCGCTAGGGGTGAGGGTGGAAATCCGCAGCAGCAACAGCGGGTGTGCGTGTGTGCGTGTGTGTGGCCGTCTAAAGCCCGGAGCTCAAATGGACTTATCCATCGATCGGCTCGTCGCCATTACTTCTCGACGAGAGACCTCCTCGCCATACCCTCGAGAGGGACTGGTGGGAGATGGAGGAGCGTAGGTGGGTGGGTGTGTGTGCGTGGGTGTGTGGGTGGGTGAGTGAATAATTGAGTGAGTGTCTGGGTTTGCTTGGTGGGTGAGTGGATGGGTTTGTGGGTGAGTGTACGTATGGGCGAGCGAGTCGATGGATGGGTGAGTGGATATGGCAATTAGGATGGTGGTGGTGATGGTGAATGGGTGAGTGGATGAGTGAGTGGATGGGCCAATAGATTGGTAGATGAGTGGGTGAGTGGATGGGTGGATGGGTGAGTGGATATGGCAATTAGGATGGTGGTGGTGGTGGTGTTGGTGGATGGGTGAGTGGATGAGTGAGTGGATGGGCCAATAGGTTGGTAGATGAGTGGGTGAGTGGATGGATGGGTGAGTGGATGGATGGGTGAGTGGATATGGCAATAGGATGGGATGGTGGATGGGTGAGTGGATGAGTGAGTGGATGGGCCAGTAGGTTGGTAGATAAGCGGGTGAGTGGATGGATGGGTGAGTGGATGGATGGGTGAGTGAGTGGATATGGCAAAATGATCGTGATTGTGGATGGGTAAGTGGATGAGTGTGTGAATGGGCCAATAGGCAGGTAGATGAGTGGGTGAGTGGATGGATGGTCGGATGAGTGGCTGGAGGAAGCAACAGTCGCTGCAGCTGAAAGAGGGGGCTGATGAAAAGTAGATGTAGAAAAAGAAAAATGACGATGGTGACGACGATGAGAATGAGAGTAGTGATTGTTGGATTGTTCTTCGAGGCTGCCAGTCACTCTATCCTGACGACCCGAAACCTCCCATGCTCGGCTCGCCCCGGGCACTGCCGTGGGCGCTGTCCAAGGTAGAGACGTTTCTGCCCCGGTGAACCCCTCACTCGGCTACCCGGTGCCTCCACGCGCACTCCCTCCTGTCTGGGAGCCCGTACCCCCCCCCCGCCCTCCCTGTCAGATTAACTACACGTATGAGCACAAGACAAATACAAAGATCCCCCCCCCCATCTACCCCCTCCAGCCCCCCATCATCCACCCCCCCAACACCCCCCCCCCAAATTTCGATTTTAAGCTTTCGTGACTGCAGGGATTCATCTTCTTGGTTTTTTCGGTAAAGTCACGTAGAAGGGAAGTAATAAAATAATAAAAATAAAACATAATAAAATAAAATAATGAGACACTACCAAGCTAGCTTGGTAGTGTCTCATTCTTCACCTGAAGACGGCTAGTTGCGTTGTAGCCGAAACGTCGTGAGAATTATTTTATTTTATTATGTTTTATTTTTTATTATTTTATTACTTCCCTTCTATGTGACTTTACCGAAAGAACCAAGAAGATGAACCCCCCCCCCAACCCCTTCCGCAACACAGAGCTCCGTATAGTTTTTTTTTTAAACAAGACTTTTGGGCCAAACAAGCTCAGCGAGTGAACACCTCTGAAGGCAGGGATGGTACCCGAGCGGGGTTGGGGTGGCCAGTACCACGGCCGACCGCCTTTGTCTCCCCAGTGGCGATGTTTTACACACCGCACCAGGTACTCATTTGAGACTGAGTCGACCTAGGGGAGGCCCAGGACCGGTTCAGATAATCGTCGACCCGTCACACAAAATACAAAGATCCCCCATCACACAAAATACAAATATCCCCCATATAGCCCTAACAGACTGTTGGGGCAAGTGCTGTTAGCGAGCACCTATGAAGGCAGGAATGGTACACGAGCGCGGTTGAGGTGGCCAGCACCACGACCGGCCGCCTTTGTCTCCTTTGGGGCAATGTTTACTACACACCACACCGGGTATTAATTTGAGGCTGAGTCGACCTAGGCGAGGCCCCCGCATGCTTCTACACGTGGAGGGAGGAAAAAATCCGTAAGAATCGGAGAAAAATCCACGCGATCACGGGTAGAGATCCACGCAAACTCCAGACATACAACAAGCGTCACGACCTCCTGTGTACCCGGCGAAGTAGTTAACATCTCGCCAGCCGTGGTACCTCCTCTCTATTCCACCTCCTGCCTCATGCTTACCCCTCCCCCTCCCCCTCCGCCCCCCCCACCACCCCTCCCGCCGACTTAAAGCGGAGACCCCAGCAGACCTCTAAACCCAACAAACAGTGGAGATGGCCCCCTCCTTATGAGTGCATCAGCAGCAGCAGTGGCAGCCATAAACCCCCATAATACACCTGAGCCCGAATCCCTGTGAAGGTCAATAAATGCCACTTCATGTGGCGGCGCGACCTATTAAGTCACAAAGGATTAGATGTATTATTGGAGAGGGTTAGTGAAGAGAGAGGGGGGTGTCTTGGGGCGGGCGGGCAGGAGGATGGAAAAGCAGTGGGGGGGGGGGTTGGTGTGGGATCGGGGGGGGGGGGAGCGGTGGTGAAGTGGTTAGCGCGCTGCGGCTATGAACCCGGCGACTCGGGTTCGATTCCCACTCACGGCCAACATCAGTGGCGATTAGCTGAATTGGTCCTGGGCCTCCCCTAGGTCGACTCAGACTCAAATGAGTAACCTGGTGCGGTGTGTAAACATCGCTACTCGGGATACAAAGGCGGACGGGCGTGGTATTTGCCACTCACCCGCTCGTGTGCCGTGCCGACCTTCATAGGTGCTACTCGCTAACAGCACTTGCCCCAACAGTCTGCTGAAGGCTATACGGGGGATCTTTGTCTTTGCAGGATGAGGAGGGGGGGTGGGCGTGGTGGTGCAGCGGTTAGCGCGCTGCGCTGCGAACCCGATGGCGACTCCGACCGAATGTCCAAACTGATCCTGGAGGCGATGCTCCCTCATCTCTCCTTCGCCCACCAAGCTGAACAAGCGTGAAGTATGGTCACACATCCTCCACCACACCCCACCCCCGGCCTCCCATGGGTTACGTATACGACTCACGATGAATACCCAAGCACGCGCCATGAATCGAAATGCACTCTGCTGACTCAACGGAACTTGCTGCTTGCTACTGCTGACTGCTGCTGATGATGCTGCTGCTGCTACTGCTTTCCACGGCTATTGCTCCTGCTGCTGCTGCTTGCTGCTGTTTGCTGGCTTGCTGCTGCTGCTTCTGCTGCTTGCTCCTACTGCTTGCTGATGCTGCTTCTGCTGCTGCTGTGTTTCTTGCCTGCTTGCTGCTGCTGCATTTGACAGAAAGCTGAGCAGCGTTCTTTTGACGTGCGGATCGATACCCTAATGGATCGCAATCAATGGCAAAGATTTTTTTTCAGAGAGGTCTTAATTAAGGAAACACTTGCAGATACAAATTACGTTTTCAATGTATCGACAGTGGCGAGGTGAGCCGGCCTAAGTCATCCTTGCCGCTGCTGCCAAATAAATTAATAAAATAAATGTGCTCGCGAAATATATTTTTCGCTGCGTTCAAGCTATGTCATAAACTAAGTTTAAATAATGTTTTTACATATAGTAATAATTATTCTTAATACACGAATTATTTTCTTTGCGATGCTGCTGCGTTAGCAATGGTGCATACGCACGCGGGCCAAACACGTTCGTTAATAATAATAATAATAACAACAGCAACGACAACAACGACGACAACGACAGCAGCACAACAACAGCAGCACAACAACAACTGCAGCACAACAACAACAGCAGCACAACAACAGCAACAAATAACGATAACGACGACAAAAACAATAGCAACGGCAACGACAGCAACAACAACGACAACAACAACAGAAACAACAACAACAGCAACAACAACAGCATTAACAAGAACAACAACAGCAACAACAAAAAACAACAGCAACAACGACAACAACAGTAACAATAACGACGACAACAAAAGCATCGACAACAACAACAGTGTGGCCTTAAAAATATATCAAAGACGGATGGTTCGTTGGCAATGGCTATGAAGAAGGGCCATTCCGCGGAACGTCGTTACATAAGAGGATTATAAAGCGACACGGAGACCAATAGGGTGGCATCGGGAGGCGATAGGTTTACACCGAGATCCACAGAGTTACACAGAGAATCACAGACTCGGGATTGATTTCAGCTGCTAGAGGCCCCATTGTTCTGAAGAAGGGCCATCGCCCGAAACGTCGCCTATTATATATTTATTTCAAGGCCACGCAGTGTTGTTATGAAAGAGCGTGTTCAGATGTGTATGTATTTAATTAGTAATATTATTAAATTTCGATTTAAAATTTTCGTGACTGCAGGGATTCATCTTCTTGGTTCTTTCGGTAAAGTCACGTAGAATGGAAATAATAAAATAATAAAAATAAAACATAATAAAATAATTCTCACGACGTTTCGGCCACAACGCAAGCAGCCGTCCTCAGGTGGAGAACCGGTCTGTCGAGAAGACAGAGTCTGAATAACTGTCTCCACCAGAGGACGGCTGCTTGCGTTGTGGCCGAAACGTCGTGAGAATTATTTTATTATGTTTTATTTTTATTATTTTATTATTTCCATTCTACGTGACTTTACCGATAGTAATAGTATTATTATTATTGCCACTAGACCAGTGGTTCCTCTTAACCTGGGACGCACACTGCAACCCCTGGGGGGTGCGAAATACCCTTTCTGTGGGAGGGGGGGGGGGGGGCGAGACATGGCCACATTTATCTTCGAAAGTAAATAATCGAAAACACAAATTTCGCACGGGCACGTAACTCCAACTTACTTTGTTTCATAAAACCCTGCGTGCATATTAACATTATACATGTTGCGTTTGCGAACCAAAGGGGGTGTTGGCTTGCAGTAAAAGTTAAACACCACTGCACTAGAGTGTTGGGGGATGGTAGTGATCAAAACACCGGACACTTTGCAATCCATAAGTTTTGCCCGGTCGATTTCTCGGCGCGGTAGTGGAAGGAGTGGCTGAAGAGCCTCAATGAGTTCCACCCCACCATCCTCTGTCGACCCAAGCAGCCAGTCCACACGGGTTCAAACCACGACCACCACCACAGTTAGTCCAGGTTGGTCGGCAGGCCACGTGTGGTGGGGTAAAGTGTGGGTACTTACACACTCTGTCAAGACAGAGGGCGGTGGTGGAGGGGGGGGATCAATAAATAACGAGTAACCACTCTGCGCGGGCGGGAAGTTAACAGCGGTTGTCCTGCGGATGAACTCAGACCCTGCCATAGAAATGTGGAATTTCCTCCACCGGCTCAGGACTGCACACAGCTGAATTCGCGTTCGAGTCAAAATATGTTTTTTTTTACTTTTGACTGGACGCAAAATTGGCAAAACAAACACATAAACAACTGCCAATTCCCCCCCCCATCCCCAATTTTTTTTCAAATTCATCTTTTGTTCCTTTCCTCGACCGGACTGAGAGCGAATTACCGATCCTCCACCTCCCGCGCCCGGCCCGCCGCCACTGCGACTGCACTTTGGGGGGACAGAAGGGCCTCGATGTAAACACTCACCGATCAGATAACAATTGCCGTGAGCTCTTGGACTGCAGGAGAAAAAAAAGAGGGCATCAAGGCAATGACCTTGATCGATATGCGCCTTCCCTGCTGATGAAGAGGGGGGGGGGGGTGCGGCGGGAGGGGGGGTCCCACATGCCCATCGTTAGCGCCAATAAATAATAAATAAAGAACCGTCCGGCTGAATATATAAATAAAAAATGCGTCCACACTTTGTCCACTTCATTGGAGTCACGGCCGCGTTATTACTAATGACAGTTGTTAATGTAATTCCTAATTGGCCACTTAACGCAGGAAAAAAAATATATATATTTTTGTTTTTAAAGGAGCTGGGGACACTTTTTTTTGGTGACACGAGACGGGCAGGCGAGAGGGAGGAACGCCAATCGTCAACTTGGCGACTGCCAAAAGCGACGGGGCGAGGATTTCGCTGGGAATTCCACATTGGCGTGGAATTAACGGGCCTCGGTTTGCTTGAACTCCACTCCCAAAAATGGTGGTTATCAGTGGTGTGCTATGCAGAAGGGGCCATTGCCTGAAACGTCGCCTTATAATTTTTTTCTTTTTATTTTAAAGCCCCACGCACACGCTCGGTGAGTGTCATTGACGAATCTATTCCGTGATTTTTTTCCTTGGAGGGTTGTTGAGGAGGTCGTGAGTGGTGGTTGGTGATGGGAGATGAAGACGAGGGGAGATGGGGGGGTGAGTGGTTGGGTGGGTGGGGACCATCCCTTTAAATAATTTTCGTCATTTAATAAACAAAAAAATGTTGGTGCAATATGTAGAACCGATGGCAAACAAATTAAGCGACGGGATAGAGTCGCCCTTTGCTCTGGGCAAAAACAGCAGGTGGCTTCGTAGCGAAGAGCCGACGTGCAGGCCACACCACCACCGCAGGCAAACGCGTGATAGCATCGCTACTCCGCTTCACGTTTGCCTAACGTTTGTTAACGTTGTGTCACGACGCACCCCTCCCCCTGCCCCCCCCCCCCCCCCCGCCAGAGTTTGTTTTTGTATGACCCCCCCCCCCCTCTCCAATCCTTTAAACAAGGTCACCAGCACACTACACAGTTGCTCGGATGGTGCGGAGGAATGGATGGGGGGCCCTAAGAGAGGCGGGTGGGTGCCAAGGGTGGAGTTATGGGGATGGGGGGGGGTAGATAGCTGGATTGGAAGTGGGGTGGTGGGGGGGCATAGTGGGGGAGGGGAGCGAGGGAGAGGGGGGGGGATCCCCGCTGGGGTTTTGAACGGAATACGCGCGGACGGACGCAGGCGCGGCGTAATGAAGCCGCGGTGTTCCAAATTGATGGGCGGCCATTAGGGCTCGCGAAGGTGGTCTATGGCGTCTCCCCCTTGAGTGCTAACGTGGTCGGTCAATATTCACCGGCACCAGCTGCCTCCCTCCCATGCCAGCTCTCTCTCTCTCTCGCTCGCTCTCGCTCTCTCGCTCACTCTCTCGCTCGCTCTCTCTCTCTCTCTTGATCTCTCTTTTGTCTCTTGCCGTCATCGCCGTCGTTTCTCCCCAGCCGTTCCCGTAACATTCGCTGGGTGAGCGAAGGTGCGACGTTGGTTGTTGTCAATGAGCGTCGCACGCGTTTCGCTGAATTTTCCGCCCTCATACGCCTCGTCTGGACACAAACGGCTCTCTCGCTCCGTACGTGTGCCTGTGTGTGTCTGCGTGTGTCTGTGTATGTGTCATCTCGGGTATCTCGGTTAGTCGACCCGTGGCACCTGCTGGGTCTGCCCCGTGACCTCCTGCCAGCGGGCGTTCGACACTTCACGTGGCCTCAAGGTGCACATGGCCTGGCACAAGCGTCGTGGTGACGTCACCGCCACTTAGTGGCGAATGGCGGTTGTTGTTGTTGTGTGTCTGTGCGTGTGGCTGCGTGTGTCTGTGCGTGTAGCTGTGTGTGTCTGCGTGTGTCGTGATGGTCATTATAGGTGCTCGCTAACAGAACTTGCCCCCACAGTATGTCAAGGCTATACGGGGGGTCTTTGTCTTTGTTGTGTCTGTGTGTCTCCCATCGTGTGGGGAGCGTTGGTGTAGTGGTTAGCGGGAAGCACTACGAACCTGGCGAACCGGGTTCGATTCCCGCTAACGACCAACACCAGTGACGATTATCTGAACCGGTGCTGGGCCTCCCTTAGGTCGACTCAGCCTCAAAATGAGTACATAGTACGATTTGTAACAATTGCCACTGGGGAGACAAAGGCGGCCGGGCATGGTGCTGGCCACCCATGAGGGCCGTGCCGGAACTGATAGGTGCTCGCTAACAGCACTTGCCCCTACAGTCACATCTCCCCCCCCCTCTCCTCTCACTCCCTCCTCTCGCTCGCTCCCTCTCGCTCTCTCCACGCGCTCCTCTTCGCCGTCCACGAACTTTAAAGAGACATCAGCCCAGCGTGTCAGCATTTATCTAATGAGCCCTGGAAAGAATAAAAAAAAATCGATCGTCACCTGGGCGCCCGTGATTTCTCGCCTCTCCAGAGCTGCGCTGTAGCGAGAAAGCAGAAACATCGATACAACTCCGTGTAGCAGCAGGCAACACAAACATGAAAATAATAATCTTGAAATGTGCAAAGCTCTGTGTGGAATTCGAGGGAGCCGATGCGCGATGGAGTCGTTAGTTATGCCATTTAAAAGTGTGATTCTGACGGCGGAGATCGAAGTGCGGGCGAGTGTGCGTGTGTCGTTGTGTGTGTTTTTGCGTGTGTCTGTGTGTGTGTCTGCGTGTGTTCCCGCTCACGGGAAACACCAGTGACGATTATCTGAACCGGTCCTGAGTCTTCCCTAGGTCGACTCAACCTCAAATGAGTATCTTGTGCGGTGTGTAAACACCGCCACTAGGCAGACAAAGGCGCGGGCGTGGTGTTGGCCACCCACCCCCTCGTGTGCCGTTCTGGCCTTCATAGGTGCTCGCTAACAGCACTTGCCCCAACAGTCTGTTAAGGCTATATGGGGGGGTCTTTGTATGTGTGTGTCTGTGTGTCTGTGTGTGTGTCTGTGGTGTTTTTGTTTGTGGGGAGCGGTAGTGTCGCGGTTTAGCACGCTGCGCTACGAACCCGCGCCGTCCCGAGTTAAATTCCCGATAATCCCAACCGGTCGACTCAGCCTAAAATGAGTACCTCATGCGGTGTGTAAACATCGTAACTGGGGAGACAAAGGCGGCCGGGCGTGGCTCTGGCCACCCACCCCCTAGTGCGCCTTGCAGACCTTGATGCTACTCGCTAACAGCACTTGCCCCAACAGCCTTTGCAGGCTACACGGACGATCTTTGTACGCCTGTCTGAGTGTGTGTCTGCGTGTGTGACAGACATTGAACATGTACTCTATGTAAATATACAGTTTTAAATTCTCCCCTGTGAACGCGGGAAAGGGCAGGACCGGCCAAACATCTGGGGCATCGCTAAATCTTAGCGGGGGGTTTACAAATCTGGGAAATACGCTGCAAGGTGCACCATCAATTATTTAGGGGCCCTCCCGAGTCTCCCCGTTCCCCTGCTCTTCGCCAGACTGCACCAAGCCCCCAACTCCCCCCCACCCCCCAACCCCCCCCCCCCCTTCTGACCTCTCCATCCTTGCAGTCAGCCACCCCCCAAGAGACATTGTCAAAAGTCAGGGCGAATAAACTCCTGGAGGTAAATGGGTCGCAAGCGCTGGGCCACTGGGAGAGACCGCGTGAGCTTATCACAAAGACAAAGATCCTCTGCCCCCCCTGCCTCGGTGTAGCCTCAATAGACTGTTGGGGCAAGTGCTGTCAGCGAGCAGCACCTAGGAAGGCCGGCACCCGAGAGAGATGGGGGGGGGGGTGGTGGCCAGCACCACGCATGCCCGTCCGCCTTTGTCTCCCCAGTGGCGGTGATGATTACTACACGTCGCATTTGAAGCTCAGTTGACCTCTTAAAGAAAATTCCGTATGTACGCGCGTCTGTGTGTGTGCGTGTGTGTGTACGCATGTGTGTGTGTGCGCGTGTGTGTGTGCGCGTGTGTGTGTGCGCGTGTGTGTGTGTGCGCGTGTGTGTGTGCGCGTGTGTGTGTGTACGCATGTGTGTGTGTGCGCGTGTGTGTGCGCGCGTGTGTGTGTGTGCGCGTGTGTGTGTGCGCGTGTGTGTGTGCGCGTGTGTGTGTGCGCGTGTGTGTGTGCGCGTGTGTGTGTGCGCGTGTGTGTGTGTGCGCGTGTGTGTGTGCGCGTGTGTGTGTACGCGTGTGTGTGTGCGCGTGTGTGTGTGTGCGCGTGTGTGTGCGCGCGTGTGTGTGTGTGCGCGTGTGTGTGTGCGCGTGTGTGTGTGTGCGCGTGTGTGGGTGTGGTAAGTGGTAGTTTAGCGGTTCGCGCGCTGTGCTACGAACCTGGTAGAGACCAGAATTCGACTCCCGCTCACTGCCACCAACAACAGCAGAGAACCGCGGATTTGTCGCGATGTTAACTCCCTCGCCTGATACACAGGAGGTCGTGGGTTCGATCCCTACCCTGACGCCTGCGGTATATATGGAGTTTGTGGTGTCTCTCTCTCTCTCATCATCACGGTGGCTAGGAGGTGTTAACTACCTCGCCTGATACACAGGAGGTCGTGGGTTCGATCCCGACCTTGACGCCTGTTGTATATTTGGAGTTTGCGTGTCTCTCTTTCGTGGTCGCGTGAGGCCTCCGTTGTGTTCCCTCCACATTTAGAAAGAACATCACGCGTGTCAGAGTATTTGTCTTCTGTACATTTCCACATGGTGATGGTGGTAAGCCCACTTGGTTGAGCTTTCATCTGTGGCCAGGTCGCTTCTGGAAAAATCTACATAGCTCCCTGGGCCTTACCTGGTAAAATAAACAATTAGTTTGTAGTTCATCTTCTTGGTTCTTTCGGTAAAGTCACGTAGAAAGAAATTCATAAAATAATAAAAATTTAACATAATACAAATAATTCTCACGACGTTTCGGCCACAACGCAAGTAGCCGTCTTCAGGTGAAGAACAGGTATGTCAAGGAGACAGAATCGTGAGAATTATTTGTTATTATGTTTAATCTTTATTTATTTATAAATTTCTTTCTACGTGACTTTACCGAAAGAACCAAGAAGATGAATCCCTGCAGTCACGAAAGCTTTAAATCGAAATTTAGTTTGTAGTTGTATAAAGACCTGTAGACTTACACGTAGACATACGTATATTTACATAGAGACCCGTAGATTTATGCAGCGAGACGCATAGACTTACCTAGAGACTCGTAGACTTACACAGAGACACACGTAGATTTACATAGAGACCTATCGATCTTACTTAGAGACCCATAGACTTACATAGAGGCCTATCGAAGTTACATACAGACCCATAGACTTACATAGAGACATATCGAACTTACATAGAGACCCATAGACGTACATAGAGACATATCGAACTTACATAGAGACCCATAGACGTACATAGAGACCTATCGATCTTACATAGAGACCCATAGACTTACATAGAGACCTATCGAACTTACATAGAGACCCATAGACTTACATAGAGACCTATCGATCTTACATAGAGACCCATAGACTTACATAGAGACCTATCGATCTTACATAGAGACCCATAGACTTACATAGAGACATATCGAACTTACATAGAGACCCATAGACTTACATAGAGACATATCGAACTTACATAGAGACCCATAGACTTACATATATACCTATCGATCTTACATAGAGACCCATAGACTTACATAGAGACATATCGAACTTACATAGAGACCCATAGACTTACATAGATACCTATCGATCTTACATAGAGACACATAGACTTACATAGAGACCTATCGATCTTACATAGAGACCCATAGACGTACATAGAGACCTATCGATCTTACTTAGAGACCCATCGACTTACATAGAGACATATCGAACTTACATAGAGACCCATAGACTTACATAGAGACCTATCGATCTTACATAGAGACACATAGACTTACATAGAGACCTATCGATCTTACATAGAGACCCATAGACTTACATAGAGACCTATCGATCTTACATAGAGACCCATAGACTTACATAGAGACCTATCGATCTTACATAGAGACCCATAGAGACCTATGGAAGTTACATCTAGACCCGTAAATTCGGGCTGGTGAAGCACACAAAGGAGTGTAGTATGTATGTTGAACTTCTTTCGCACAATACGTAGCCAACAGTACTCATCGGAGCTGCTGACGTTCAAATCAAAAGACGAACAACAACAACAACAGAAAATATCCCCCCAACACGTCCGTCAATGGCCCTTCTCCATGACACGGTAGAGAGACTGAGTGTAAGGTGAGTGAGTGTTGGAGACTCCACTGGTTAACGCCATGGTGGGGGGGGGGGGGTGGAGTTGTCTGATTAAAATCGCACTTTGAAAAGTTTTCCCGAGGAACAGTTTCTTTGTAAATTGGCGTACGAATCGTTTGCAAGAGGTGAAAAAAATGCACGAATCACTGCGCCTCCGAGCCCGACATTATACAGGGTGCTTAAAAAAAATGTAACACTCATATGGGAGTATCGTTTTAAATGGCAAAAGAACGGATAATACTACACTGTAACATGGTAAACAACGTATGTTAGAAGTAGACATCGTTGTCAACGCGTGCCTAGGATTTTCTCCAGGTGGTCTCCATAGCTCGGAGGCGCATTCCTCGTTGCATATGATCAGAAGTGTTAACATTCTTTTGAAGCACCCTACATAAATACGTAACAAAGACAAAGCTCCCCCATATAGCCGTAACAGACTGTTTGGGACAAGTGCCGTTAGCGATCAGCACCTATGAAGGCCGGCACGGCACGCGAGGGAGGGAGTGGGTGTCGACCAGCGCCACGCCCGGCCGCCTTTGTCTTTCCCGAGTGGCGATGTTTACACATCGCGCCAGGCACTCATTTTGAGGCTGAGTGGACCCAGCAGGGCAAGTCCAGGAACCGGCTCAGAGAATTGTCATTGGTGTTGGTGGCCGTGAGTGGGAATCGAACTCGGGTGGCCCGCCGTTGTTCCTAGCGCAGCTATGCTGGAATCGCTGCGCCACCGCTCCCCATCCTATACAAAGACAAACCCCCCCCCTCCTCCCGCATAGCCTTAACAGACTGTTGGGCCAAGTGCTGTTAGCGAGTACACGCACGCGCGCACACAGACACACCTGCCACATCCATGTGCAACACTCGGGCAACTTTGATGTTTGGACAAAGTTAACGGGGTGGAAGGAGGTGATACTTTATATATATAAAGGTATAAAACTCCACATCCTGCCATCAAAATGCGTTTAAAGTTTAAACTGGGAAAAAAAGTACGCAGTTTGGCAGCTGCGCACGATCAACCACTGCCCTATCTGACAAGTCGATTGCGAGGGCAGCTTTGATAAGTTCTATTTTTTATATATTTATTTTGCGAAAAAGTTCAGATCTGCTGTGCGCGCACACACACATACGCCTTGCTTAGGGCGAGATCGTAGTGGCCATAACACCAAGGAACGGGTCTTGTTTCGCTTCGAGATTTTTCCTGTTTCGCCATCATTTTTCTGTTGCTGAATTCAGGGTTCTTGAGAACGAAAAGTTTGGCTTGCCTGTCATGCGACCAACTGTGTCACGGTAGAGTGTGTGGGAAGGTCACTCCCTCCCATTGTAGTTCATGGACCAGAGCAGAAATGGATGCCACCTAAAAAAAAGCACATCCTTAGCCATACAGATTCATTCATACGGCGAACGCGAGTGAATTTTCTCTCCAACACATCGGTGTGCTGAACTCGTAACGAATTGGCATGTTTTGTTTAAGTGAGAAACCTGACTAATTGTCAGTGTCGGGTGGTGGATGGTATAACGACGCATTTATATTTAAGCGATCTAACCCAGAAAACCTCTATTGCGAATTAATTTCATATCCCCGCTCACGTCAAAGTGGTTGATGCGTAATTTACTGTAATCGGCCACACGGAGAGAATTTGGACCATAAAAAGTGATGCCAATCTCAGATGGTCCCGAGGAGTGACAGATATCTGGTCTGGCCTCGTGGACTACGAAGTTAGAACCAAGAAACGTCTCCTCCTCCTCCTCCTCCTCCTCCTCGTGCAGGGCCTGACGACACAGAAGATTCTCTGGCTTCGATCTCCCGCCCTGAAGCTTCTGGGGCCACGAGCCCTGAACCGCATCCACTGCAGCAACAACGGCAGCAGCAGCTGATGCAGTTATACTTGACGATGATGACGTGATGATGGTGACGATGATGATGGTGACGATGATGATGGTGATGATGATGATGACGATGATGATGATGACAATGATGACGATGATGATGATGATGACGACGATGATGATGGTGACGTTGATGATGATGATGATGATGACGATAATGACGATGATGATGACGATGATGATGGTGATGACGATGACGATGATGATGATGACGACGATGATGATGGTGATGGTGATGATGATGATGACGATGATGATGATGACGACAATGATGATGGTGACGATGATGATGGTGATAACGATGATGACGATGATGATGATGACGATGATGGTGGTGATGATGGTTACGATGATGATGACGACGACGGCTATGACGGTGACGATGATGACGATGATGATGATGACGACTATGATGACGATGCACAAATTTCACTTAAAAACTCTCCAACAATGTGGTCACCACCCGGAACAGAACCGGGGGGGGGGGGGGGAGTCTTCATCCAGTAGCGGAGAGACAAAGGTTCTAAATTATCATTTGACACCGAGGCTTCCGCGACCAATGTTATTATTAACAACAAAGGCGATTAGGACAATTCTGGCAAAAAAAAAATCGCGATTTTTTTTTGGCAAATTTCCTGTGCAAGGAAACCGGAGAAAATGAGTGCCTCTGCCTAGCTGGGATGCATTTAACGCGTCGGCTTTCGCGACCGACATCACCCGCACGAGGAGTTGTACCGCACAATTCTGGCTATCGCCTGATGAGTCTGCGCTGTTAATTACCGGCGAAACGTCACCAGCCACTCAAATTGCAAAAGTGGTGTCACGTTTTGTTTACGTGACGAACCTTTATTAATTGGCTGCGTCGGGTGGTGGCGAGTTTAACGACACATTTATATTTACGTGATCAAACCCCGCTCCCCCAAAAAAACACTTTTGTTATGAATTAATTCTTATCGTTGTTAGAATTTTTTCATTTAATAAATATATATATATATAGAATGGCTATCATCATTGTGATAGGAATAACGTGATTTTATTTCGTGAGAATTATTATTTTTTCCCTTCTCTTCCTCTTCCTCTCCCTCGCCTTTCTCTCCCCGTCGTGGGACGCGGAAAACGCCGGTGGAGAAAAAAATGCTTCGCCCTAAGTGCTCGTGTGCATTACGTTTATGTGCAGTTCAGCTGCTCGCATGATCGTAAGAGAAAACTGGCCGTTTATGAAGAGACAGACAGACAGAGAGAGAGAGACAGCGAGAGTGAGCCGGAGGGAGAGGAGAGAGAGAGAGCGAGAGGGGAGTGAGAGGGGGCAAGCGGAGAGAGAAGGCGGGAGCTGAAATGCAGTGTGGCCTCTATGCACGCGTAGGCTGTTTAAAAATGATAAACTCTCCACACAGCTCACATCAAAGCACAATAAATCTCAATGCCTCAATAAATGATAAAGATGGTGATCTCTTTATTGCGCCGGTGAAGTTCAATCTTTCCCCGGCGCCTGAGCATTTTAATGTTTGATTTACGCTTGGGGCTAGAGAATGATTTGAACAGTATGGCAGATAATGATGTATAGAGAGCATTGAGGAGGAGCGGGGAGGGTGGCGGGAGTGGTGGCGGGAGGGGAATTGCGCTAGGAGGAGGAGGAGGTTGGGTGCAGTGAAGCCCTACCAACGCTGCACCATCACCGCATGGGACGACCGTCGGAGGACGGGATGGGGAGTGGCGGGCGGGCGGGCGGGTGGGGCGACAGATAAGAAAAATAGAATCATCTGTGGCAAATAAAAGCAACATTATTCAATCAATGCGGCGGTTGAAGAGCGGACAAATATTTGCTTATTCACGCGCGCGCGCGCACAACGGAAGAATGGGTGGCGGTGCATTGGAGGAGGAGAATGAGGGAGGTTTGAGTTTCGAGAGCTCGCGGATTCATCTCAATGAACCTCGCGAGAGCTTTCGGGGCTGTGAAGTCGGGGGGGAGGGGGGCTGGGTCGGTCTGGAGGTGGGGCGGGGGGGCATCAACGCGCCACGTTTAAGGTGCCGCGTATTAAGAAATGCGGCGTCGGTTTTCGTGCGGGGGATGGGGTGGGGGGGGGCGAGAGATTATTTTTGCCGCGCGGAAAAAAATATTTCGGCTCGTCTCGATTCAGACCGTCGCCAAGAATACAAAAGGAAGCAAATTGCCGCCGTTCGAAAACAACCACTCGGAGGGAGATTTTTCCCCGTCGCGGAATTGGCTCTCACGCTCTCCCTCTCTCTCTCTCTTTCTCGCTCTTTCGCTCTCTTACTCGCGCGCTCTGTTGATCGCTCATTCTCTCTCTCTCACTCTTTCTCTCACTCTCTCTCTCGCGCCCTCTCCCTTTCTCTCACTCTCTCGCTCTCTCACTCTCTCGCTTTCTCTCGCTTTCTTCCTCGCGCTCTCTCCTTTTCTCTCGCTCTCTCACTCTCTCGCTCTCTCCCTTTTCTCTGGGACCTGCGCCTCGTTGAGAATTGGCGACCCGTGTCCCTCTTGTGCGCCGACTACAAAATCTTCTCCAAGGTGCTGGCAAATCGTCTCAAGACAGCGCTGGGTCCGCTGATTCTGCCGGAACAGTCGTTATGCATCCCCAAACGGTGCATATACGACAACATCGAGACGGTCAGAGACATAATCTCCCTTGCAGAGGCGCACAACATGGACTTAGGCCTCCTCTTCTTGGATCAGGAGAAGGCCTTTGACAGGGTGAGCCACGAGTATTTGGACAAACTCCTAACGTCGCTCGGCTTCGGCCAGGCCTCCATCTCGCACGTCAGGCTCCTGTACACGGGACACATCCAGCCTCTTGACGATAAACCAGCGGCTCGGTGCCCCGTTCCCCGTGACGAGGGGGGTCAGACAAGGATGCCCCCTCTCGGGGCTGCTGTACACCCCGTTCATTGAGCCACTGCTACGCCACCTCAGACGAAATCTATCTGGCCTCAAAGTCCCGGGACCTGAGAACGCGGTCGTCAGGGCTCTCGGCTTACGCAGACGACGTATGCGTCGTGCTCAACGGCGCGCGTGACGTCTCTGCGCTCTGCCAGGAGGTTGCAGTGTACGATAAGGCCTCCTTCGCCAGGGTCAACTGGGCCAAGTGCGAGGCCCTCTCTGTGTTTGGGGTCGCGAGGCGGCGTTTGCTCTGTGCTCCTCCCAGGAAGAGTCAGTTGGCAGCACGACGGAGTCAAGTACCTGGGGTTTTACCCGGGGAAATCACACACACGTCGCTCTGGACAACTGGAGAGAGCTGGCGGACACAATCGAGGCGAAATTACTGACATGGGCACGCCTCACTCTGCAGATGTCCTTTAGGGGCAGAGTGCTCGTCGCTAACACCATGGCGGTATCCGCGCTGTGGCACAAGACCAAGGCCCTCCAGCCTCCTGCTCGGCTACTCACCAGAGTCGACCGCTCACTCGCGCACTTCGTCTGCCATGGGAAGCACCGGCTCAGGCCGGGCGTTCTCTGCCAGCCGGTGGGCGAGGGTGGCCAGGGTTCTGGTGGACGTCGCCGCCTGGGTCACGAGATTCAGGCTCATGGCTGTCAGGCAGCCGCTGTACGACCGGGAGGAGCTACCCTGGAAGTCGCCGGCCCTCGCCCTGCTGAGGAATGCAGGGGGGTGCCTGGGGTACGGAAACGAGCTCGTCCTGATGAACTTGAGCCTGGTCGACTACACGAGGCTGCCAGGTTATCACCAGAGCCTCTTGGACGCGTGGCGGAGCTTCGAGTGGAGCAGAACATGCGCGCCCTACGACCTCGCGCAGTTCCTGAATGAGCCCTTGTTCTTCAACAGTTTCTTCCAGGGGATCAGACGAGAGAGGACCCTGGCTCTACGCCTCACATCAGCAGGGCTGCAGACAGTCTTCCACCTCGTGCAGGCCCACCAGCGCAAGTGGAAGACCGCAGCTGACATTGCCAGCTCCATGCTCGCCGGAGAGAAGCTTCTGCGGGATGTTGCTGCACGCCATGAAGGAGCCGCGCCTGAAGCTGGAGGCACCAGGGGAAAGTGACGCCCCCCTCCCCCTCCTTCTTCCCGGAGTGGTGCTTTTTCTGTCCACAGTGACTCCGGAAAGCTACTGAAGCTCCGAGGATGCAGGAACGTGGCCCTGAAGAGCGACCCAAGCAAAGCGCTCTACACGCGCTGTGTCATGGCGCTCTACACGTGCTGTGTCAAGGCGCTCTACACGTGCTGTGTCAAGGCGCTCTACACGTGCTGTGTCATGGCGCTCTACACGTGGCTGTGTCAAGGCGCTCTACACGTGGCTGTGTCAAGGCACTCTACACGTGCTGTGTCAAGGCGCTCTACACGTGGCTGTGTCAAGGCGCTCTACACGTGCTGTGTCAAGGCGCTCTACACGTGGCTGTGTCAAGGCGCTCTATATGTGCTGTGTCAAGGCGCTCTACACGTGCTGTGTCAAGGCGCTCTACACGTGGCTGTGTCAAGGCGCTCTACACGTGGCTGTGTCAAGGCGCTCTACACGTGGCTGTGTCAAGGCGCTCTACACGTGGCTGTGTCAAGGCGCTCTACACGTGCTGTGTCAAGGCGCTCTACACGTGGCTGTGTCAAGGCGCTCTACACGTGGCTGTGTCAAGGCGCTCTACACGTGGCTGTGTCAAGGCGCTCTACACGTGGCTGTGTCAAGGCGCTCTACACGTGGCTGTGTCAAGGCGCTCTACACGTGCTGTGTCAAGGCGCTCTACACGTGGCTGTGTCAAGGCGCTCTACACGTGCTGTGTCAAGGCGCTCTACACGTGCTGCGTCAAGGCGCTCTACACGTGGCTGTGTCAAGGCGCTCTACACGTGCTGTGTCAAGGCGCTCTACACGTGCTGTGTCAAGGCGCTCTACACGTGGCTGTGTCAAGGCGCTCTACACGTGCTGTGTCAAGGCGCTTTACACGTGGCTGTGTCAAGGCGCTCTACACGTGCTGTGTCAAGGCGCTCTACACGTGCTGTGTCAAGGCGCTCTACACGTGGCTGTGTCAAGGCGCTCTACACGTGCTGTGTCAAGGCGCTCTACACGTGGCTGTGTCAAGGCGCTCTACACGTGGCTGTGTCAAGGCGCTCTACACGTGCTGTGTCAAGGCGCTCTACACGTGGCTGTGTCAAGGCGCTCTACACGTGCTGTGTCAAGGCGCTCTACACGTGGCTGTGTCAAGGCGCTCTACACGTGGCTGTGTCAAGGCGCTCTACACGTGCTGTGTCAAGGCGCTCTACACGTGGCTGTGTCAAGGCGCTCTACACGTGCTGTGTCAAGGCGCTCTACACGTGGCTGTGTCAAGGCGCTCTACACGTGGCTGTGTCAAGGCGCTCTACACGTGCTGTGTCAAGGCGCTCTACACGTGCTGTGTCAAGGCGCTGCGTTCCCGGGACCTGGCTGACTTACCGGACACAAAATGGAGAGACCATTTCTCTCCCCTCATTGTGGCCGCCCCCCAGTGGAAGCAAATGTACAAGTCTCCCGTAGCCAGACGCTGCGGTGACCTCAAGTGGAGATTGGCACACTGCACATTGCCATCGGCCGTGTGGCTCAGCCGAATCTAGCCGGGGGTAACAGACTTGTGCATTTCCTGCGGTGCCAGGGAGGATCTGCCCCACCAGTACTTACACCGCCAGCGGCTCAAACCAATGTTCCACCTTTTGGGGGACATCTTCAGGGAAACGGGGGTGCCATTTTACAACAGCAGCTTCGTATATGCGTGCCTTACCTGGCTAACAAGATGGCGGTGTACAGAACGAGGAAGAAGATGCTGCAAGGTGACACTGACGGCTGCTCTGTGCTTACAGTGTTCAGGGACCTGCTCAAGGCGCGGCTCCGGCTGGAGCACGCGTACCACACACATGTCGGTGATGTGCGCGTCTTCTTCGAACGCTGGGGAGCCGGACAAACCCCTCTCTGCACCAGCGTGGACGGCACCCTCGTGTTCACCTTCTGAAGCGCTCGCTCATCGCCGTGGCGTGCGCGATGACCACCACCACGTGACTTTTCTTACGTGTTGTGCGCTGTGCATTTAGCGCCCAGCACGTGGATTTATAGTGTTTGCTATTTATATTCTTTGTGCTTTCGGTAAAGTCACGTAGAAGGGAAATAATAAAATAATAAAAATAAAACAATTAAATTCTCACGACGTTTCGATTGCAACACAAGCAATCGTCATCAGGTGTGAAAACCGCGGCAGGAAAATTTGAAAAAAGTATCGTGTGTTTCTGAACGTCAGCACCACGGACAGCAACTGGCGGTTGTTCAGACGGACGAGTCCGTCAATGCTCGGAACGGAGGAGAGGGGGAGAGAAAGAGAATGGAAAGCGGTCTGAAAGTCACCGTAAGCGTGAACACAATCAATTAAGACCCGAAATGGTACATCAAATCCTTCCAATGTTATTTGTTTGCAGGTGACTGTATTTCGTATTGGAATCGCCTCCAGTGCTGTTGCTGCTGGCGGCAATAAAAGTTGTTTAAAAGTCAAAAGTCTCTCTAGCTCTGTCCCTCGCTCTCTCGCTCTCTCACTCTCTCTAGCTCTCTTTCTCGCTCGCACTGGTGAAGTCTCTCGGAGGGCCGCATGTCTGTAAAACCGCAACGTATTTGGGCTAATTTGAAATTTGCAAAAGTCGTCGTCTGCTTGTTTTTGTTACTTAACTTTAAATTGCACTATTTTCGATAATAATTTTTTTGGCGAATTTATTATTATAATTCTATTTTAGCGGCGGAAACGATGGCAACAGAGAACCACAGAGAGTGTGAGATGTGAGAAGGCCTTTTGCAACTCGCAGCGTCCGATTGCTTAGACATTTGGCGACGGCCCCTGTCAATTTTATTCCATGATGAAAAAAACGCAATTTTATTTTTTATTTTAAAATAAATGTTGCGCTCTTTTTTTATTGCTTTTTTGCTTTTGCGGAAAGAGAGAGAGAGAGAAAGAGAGCGAGAGAAAGGAACGCGTGGTTTTTAAAAGCGATTATTCCTTTGCGTGCGCGCGCACACCTTACACACCAAACCGCGACTTGGTGGGGGCGGGAGGGTGATTGTATTTGTTGTTGTTGCGGATTGATTTGGGGGTCGAGGGGGGCGGGGTCGTAAGCCGCGTCCGTGTCCGTGCGTCTCAGCCTCCTCCCCGTTAATTGATGTCTGCCGCTCGTCAATTATCAGCGGCGGTGGGATCGCGGTCGTCGTTTCGTCGGCTGACCGGAGACCAATTTCAGACAGAGGTTGGAGGAGGGAGGGCGGGGAGTGGGGTGTAGGGGGGTGGGGTGTAGGGGGGTGGGGGTAGGGGGGTAGGGGTGTGGGCTCCGCTTAGGTCAACTCAGTCTGAAAATGAGCAATTTTCGGGCGATCTGTAATTTCGCTCCCTTGTCTCGCGCCGAGATTTTAAGGCGAGAAGGGAAAGGCTGCAAAGAGCGGAATTCGCCTACCGACTCCTCCCTGCGTGTCGCAATCAGCGCGTGTGTCAGTCTCTCTCTCTCTCTCGTTGTCCCTGCGTGTGTGGCGTGCCCGCCGCCTTCATTGGTGCTGCTCGCTAACAGCGCTCGCCCCAACAGCCTGTTAAGGCTGCACGGTGGATCTTTGTCTTCGTGTGTGATAAGGGCGGGGAGCGGCGGTGTAGCGGTGAGCGCACTGCCCTACGAAGCCGTTCATCCCAGTTCGATTCCCGCTCACGGCTATCAGCAGCGGTGACGATTATTTGAACCGGTACCGGGCTTCCCCGAGGTCGGCTCAGCCTCAAATGAGTTCCTGATACGGTGTGTAAACATCGCCAGTGGGGAGACAAAGACGGCCGGGCGTGGTGCTGGCCACCCACCCCTTCGTGTGCCGTGCCGACCTTCATGGGTGCTCGCTAACAGCACTTTCCCCCAATATTCTGTCAGACTATACTGGGGATCTGTGCCTTTGTCTTGTAATGGGTGTCAAGACAAAGACGGCGGCGTAGTGGTTAGCGCGCTGCGCAGCGAACCCGGCGACCCAACATCGATTTCCACTCACGGCCAACATCAGTGACGAATATCTGAACCGGTGCTGGGCGTCCCCTACGTCGACTCAGGCTTGAAAAAATTAGTAACTGGTGCAGTGTGTATACAACCTCAGCAGTGGGGAGACAAATGCGGCCGGGCGTCGAGCTGGCCACATCAACCCCTCGTATGCCTTTCCGGCATCCTTACGTGCTCACTTAACGGCACTTGCCCCAACAGTCGATTGAGGCTATATGGGATATCTGTGTCATTGCCTGACTCCGTGTGTACGTGTCACTGTGTGTGTGGGGAGCGGTAGTGCAGCGGTTAGCACGCTACGCTATGAACCCGGCGACCCGGGTTCAATTCCCGCTCACGGCCAACACCAGTGACGATTATCTGAACCGGTCCTGGGCCTCCTCTAGGTCGACTCAGCCTCAAATGAGTACCTGGTGCGGTGTGTAAACATTGCCACTAGGGAGACAGAGGCGGACGGGCGTGGTGCTGGCCACCCACCCCCTCGTGTGCCGCGCCGGCCTTCATAGGTGCTCGCTAACAGCACTTGCCCCAACAGTCTGTTGCAGGCTATGTTGAAGGGGGCTGCGGCGATTCGTGTGTGTCTCTGTGCCGTTCCGCGTGCGTCCGTGTCTGTGCCCGTGTCTCTCTGCGTCCCTCCACCTACGTGCGTCGCGTGGATTTTGTCTCCAATCTGCGTCTGTCTGCACCTTTGTATCCGCACTCGCGCAATGCTCATTGTGCGTGCGCGTGCGCGCGCGCGCGCGCCTGTGCGGAGCGGTGGCGCAGCGGTTAAGCGCGATGCGCTACGAACACGGCAGAGACCCGAGTTCGATTCCCGCTCACGGTCACCACCAACAACGCCAGGAACGACTCTCCGAAGCGGTCCTGGGCCTCCGCCTAGGTCGACTCAGCCCTTAGATGAGTACCTGGTGCGGTGTGTGAACATCGCCATCAGGGAGACAAAGGAGGTCTGCGTGGTGATGGCCACCCACCCTCTCGCGTTCCATGCCGGCCTTCAGAGGTGCTGCTCGCTAACAGCACAGTCTGTTATGGCTATACGGGAGATCTTTGTCGTTTTGTTTACGTCTGTGTATCTCCCTACAACTCTCTTACACTCTCTCTATCTGTGTGTCTGCGTCCTGCCCTCAATAACTCCTCCCCTCCTCCTGCCCTCCTCCTCCTCCTCTCTCTGCCGACGTCGCCTACCCTTGCCCGCCCTAATTATCTGCATTAATGTAACACATCTTCCCTGCCGACTGCAATGAAATATTTACCGCTGGTTTAGTGACTCGACATCTGCAAGAGGGGGCGGGGCGTGATGGGGGTACCGGGTTGATTTTTCTTTTCGTCCGAGCTTCAATGAGAGTAACATCCACCAACCACCACCAAAAGCACACCGATCCTGTCTCCCATGTTGGGTTTTAAAGCCTCGTCTTCCTCCCCCGACTGCGTGCAGCTGCTGATGTTCGTCTTGATGTATAGAGAAACAGTTTAAGACGTAGCAGGCTTTTGCGACCAATATCGTCCATGATACAGGATTTTTGGGTTACATCGCGTAAATATGAATATATATTTACACGCTCTAACCCAAAACCCCGTATCTTAAAGCAACAGTTTGTAATTCTACATCGAGGCGGTGAATGCGCCAGACGATTACGTCAGGTGATGTGTCACTCTCATGGTGCCTCCTTCCTATAGATCAATGCGTAAGCCGATGCGAATGTGTGGTTCTGCATCTGAGTCTTTAGATCTCTTGCGGGTTTGTCTGTGAGACCGTGGTTCTGCATCCGAATCTTTCTGTGCGAGTCAATGGGCCTCATTTTGAATCTAGAGATGTGTCTTCTGATTCTTTTGGCTGAGCAAACGAGCCGTGATTTTCCATTGAGGTGGCCGAGCCAGATGATTGCTTCTAGATTTGAAGCTTTTGTGACTGCAAGGATTCATACTCTTAGGGTTTTTTTTCACTTGATACAGTAAATTTAGCTGTGACGGTCCCACCTGATGACGGAGACTTGTGTTGCCTCCGAAACGTGGTGATTTATTATTTTAATTATATTATTTTTATTTCTATTATTATTTCTATTTTATTATTATTTATTTTTACCTACGTGACTTTACCGAAAAAAAACATAAGAACCAGATGATTGCGCCAGGGGAGTCGTGGAATGGTGCATCGATCTGATTAGGCCTCCTTCGTAAAGAATCTATGCATAAACCTATGCGAACGTGTGCTTCGGTATCCGAGTCTTGTAGATCTCGGTGGGTCTCTATGTGCGAGTCAATGGGTCTCATTTTGAAATCGATAGATGTGCTTTCCCATTCTTTTGGATGAGAAAACGAGCTGTCGTTTTCCAACGAGGTGGCCGAGTCAGATGATTGCGTCAGGAGTAGTGGTGTGGTGAATCGTCGCCGCTCTGATGATGCCTCATCCTTCCTGTTCGCGAGTGAAGGATTGAGTCTGCGTTGTTAGTCACACAAGTTACGTTCTTGGTTGTGAACACGGTCTCCGCACGCTGACTGGAGAGTTTGTAACTTCCCCGTTCGTGCATCATTATCATCGTCATCATCGTAATCATCGTCATCATCATCATCATCGTAATCATCGTCATCATCATCATCATCGTAATCATCGTCGTCAACATCGCCATCATCGTCGTAATTATCATCATCGTCGTCATCATCATCGTCATCATCATCGTTGTCGTCATCATCGTCATCATCGTCATCATCGTCATTATCATCGTCATCATCGTCATGATCATCATCATCATCATCGCAATTATCATCATCATCATCGTCGTCATCATCATCGTCATCATCGTCATCATGGTCATCATCGTCATCATCACCATCATCGTCGTCGTAATTATCATCATCATCATCGTCATCATCATCATCGTCATCATCGTCGTCATCATCATCATCATCGTCTTCATCATCGTCATAGTATAACTGCATTAACTGCTACTGTGCCTAGTCCTTCTGCAAAGGACTAGGCACAAGAGAACCAATCTTCTGTCTACAGATACTACTACAGCGATGCTACGAACATCAGAAAGAAGTGTACATCTGCTTCATAGATTACGAGAAAGCCTTTGACTCAGTCGACCACGACCGACTAGCAGCTCTATTAAAACAACTGGGACTAGATAAAAACGACATCAACTTCATCATTGCTCTTTATTGGAAGCAAACAGCCCAACTCCGATATGACAACGAATTGACAGACCCAACACCAATACAAAAAGGTGTACGACAAGGCTGCCCACTTTCACCCAGTCTTTTCAACATCTACTCGGAGCAGATTTTTGATCGAACACTAGCAGATAAAAACATTGGTATTAAAGTCAATGGACAATACATCAACAACATCAGGTATGCCGACGACACTGCACTGCTGGCCGATTCGGAACAAGACCTACAACAAATCTTGGACGAGGTTGCCACAGAGAGTCAAATATGGGGCTTACGAATTAATAAAAAGAAAACAAAGGTTATGAAGGTCAGCCGAACTACAAGCGAAATAACAATCAAGCTTGGTAGCGAAAAATTGGAACAAGTACACCGATTTAAATACCTTGGTGTAATCATTGACGATCAGTTGAACCATGAAGTCGAAATCAAGAGCAGAATTGAACAAGCAAGGCAAGCATTTATTAAATGGAAAACACTCCTTGCAGACCGCAACTTGAGTACATCACTGAAACTGCGCACACTGAAATGCTACATCTGGTCAATTTTGCTGTACGGAGTTGAGACGTGGACACTGACAATAACAGCAACAAAAAGGCTCGAAGCTTTCGAGATGTGGCTGTATCGAAGAATGCTGAAAATCCCATGGACAGCCAAAACCACCAATACACAAGTTCTGCAAGATATGGGCACTGACAGGCAACTGCTGAAGACCGTCATTAGCAGGAAGTGTTACTACCTAGGCCACATTGCCCGAAACGACCACAAATACCAGCTATTAAAGCTAATCCTGGAAGGAAAAATCGAAGGGAAAAAACGACCAGGACGGCCAAAAACGACATGGCTCAGTAACATCAAAACATGGCTACAATTAACAACAGCAGCACAAACTCTACACGCCGTGCTAGACCGGGACCAATATCATCGTGAAGTCGCACACGCCGTTAGGCAGCACTAAAGAAGAAGAACTGCTACTGCCATAGTTGCTGCAGAGGATGTGGTTCAGTGAGTCGTGGTCCCAGAGGCTTCGCGTGGAGATCTCAGCCGCGGGTCGTCTGCGTCGACGTGAGGTCTTTGACGCGGCGATCCGAGTTCACTCTCCAGCGAGGTCCCCTTGAGATCCTCAAATCGCCTTCTTCAAAGTCTCAAATGAGTGCCTGGCGCGGTGTGTTAAACCATCGCCACTGGGGAGACAAAGGAGGACGGGCTTGGCAATGGTCCACCCCCCCCCCACTCCCTCGTGTGGCGTGCCGGCCTTCATTGGCGCTACTCGCCAACAGCGCAGGCTACACGGGGGATCTTTACCTTTGGTGGTGGCGGTGGCGGAGCGGTTGGGGGTGGTGGGTGTGAGATGTGTGGGTTGTTGTTGTTGTTGTGGTAGGTAGGCGAGAGGAAGCGGTAATTTGTCGGCGAGGAGTTATTGAATGATGCGACTTTGGCCGAGGTTGTGAGTCCACCAATTAGATTATTGATTTCGTATTTTAAAAGCGGCAACCTGCCAGGCGGGAGGAGGAGGAGGAGGAGAAGAAGGCGGTGTTCACGGGTGAGAGTTTTAGTCACACAGCAGCTGCTGGCCTGCAAAGAAGGTGGAGTGGTGGCTTGAAGTCGCTTTTCATTCATTATCACATGGTCAACACACTTTTCCTGGCATAAGGTATTTCAACGGTTTTAAGGTAATTTTGGGGTGTTGATTCCAAATCTGGCAACAGTTTTGTCTATCGCATCAGGTTTTTTAGATATCAAATATTGCATTTTCAATAAAACTGCGGAAGAAACATATTAAACAAATGTGGATATCTACATAAAATTATATTATAAACACACTATCTTAAAAATACAGCACCGTATATTAACACCAAAGCAGTCACTGACTCGCAACAACTTGCAATCATAAGTGACAGAGTTAATTTCGGATAAAATCAATGAAAATGGGGTATGCAGATAGCATTAAATGAGATGTGATAGAGCAAATCTGAGAACAGATTTGGAATCAGCACCCTGAAATTAGTCTAAAACAGCTGCAAAAGTCCAGGCCAGAATTTTTTTTTTTTTACCAGTGTTATCAATATCACAGAGAAGAGAAATGTTAAAGTCTGTTTCCGCGGGGTTGTTTTTCTCTGTTTTTTTTTGCCGAACGTACATGAATACATATAGATATAAACGGAGCCGTTTTTTTATATATACAGTATAATGTTAGGTCGGAAACGAAGTGGCAGCTGCCCACAGTGGTGGGGTGAGAGGCGAAGTTTATTTCTGTGACTTTAATTTTTATTTCACCAGGTAAGGCTCCACTGATGCGACCTGGCTATCACAAATGATAGCTCACACGAAGTGGGCTTATCATCGCGTGGACGTTTATAGATGCCACGTGCTCCTAAACGCGTGATGTTGTTTCTCAATGTGGTGGAAATAAAATTGGAAGACGCGGAGAAAAATCCGCTGAGAGAGAGACTCTGCAAACTCCAAATCTACAGCAGGCGTCAGGGTCGGGATCGAACCCACGACCTCCTGTAAACCAGGTGAGGGAGTTAACATCTCCTAGCCACCGTGATGATGATGAGAGAGAGACACCGCAAACTCCAAATATACAGCAGGCGTCAGGGTCGGGGTCGGGATCGAACCCACGACCTCCTGTATACCGGGCGAGGGAGTTAACATCTCCTAGCCACCGTGATGATAATGAGAGAGAGACACCGCAAACTCCAAATATACAGCAGCAGGCGTCAGGGTCGGGGTCAGGATCGAACCCACGACCTCCTGTGTACCAGGCGAGGTAGTTAACATCTCACCACCGTGGCACCCCTTTAATAAATAAGTAAAGGTTACAAGGTCAAGCTGCACGTGAACTGTTCTTCTTCGTCCATTCTCGTCGGTGTCGTAAGCCCGGGGACTCGCCGACGTCGACGCGGAGAACCTTCGTGGGGTCTTGCTTTGTCGAGATGGCGCGTCGAGATTTGTTCTCTCGGATTCCACGATTAAGATCTCGCCACCGTGGCGACCGTGCGATCCAGAGACGGCCTCTCCTTCCTCGGGTATCCGTCAATTGGCCGGGACGAGAGGGGTGCTGGGCCCTGGACAACTCACACTGCCTGAACCCCCCCCCACACCATCAGGCGCAGGGCCCAGGGCGGTCGTCCTGATTCGCCGTACCCCTAGGGACGGCTTTGGGGTGTCGTATCCCTCCACCACCCGACACAGCCTAGTACTACTACTTCAGCCCACCGGTGTGTTGGAGAGTTAAATCCACAATTTGATATTGGTCGCGAAAGCCTAAACGTGTCCAACTATTTTGACATCGCAATATATTATTTATTCATATGTATTGCTCTTTATTCGTTATGTTTATTTTCCGGTGCAGTTGAGAGCGGAGTAAGCGTTGCAAGACGGGGAGTTAAGCAGGTCTGCATGTGTGTACGCACAACGGACAACCCTTTCACGTCGTGTGATATACCGTGCAATAAATATACTGCGGCACTCTTTACGGGGTTGCCCAAAAGTCACGGCTCACAGGGTTATTTAACAAAGTAAATCGTGGGTACTCCTACCCCTTGCAAGACGTACTCGTCAGCGTGGAAGAGTAGGCCAAATACCGTTCACTAGAGGGGCTTTCTCGAGAGGGACGCCACGGTGGCGAGATGTTAACTACCTCGCCTGTTATACAAGAGGCCGTGGGTTTGATCCCGACCCTGACGCCTGTATGATTGAAATTTACACGTCTCTCTCTCCCCGGTTGTTCCCTCCACATTTAGAAACATCAGCTGTAGGTATTTGGCCGCGATAAATGTCCACGTGATAAGCCGCCATTTTGTTGAGCTACCATTTGTGGCCCGGTCGCATCTGAAAAGGAGCTACTGTATAGGCAGCTCAATGGAGCTCACGTGGGGAAATAATAAACAGTTTAAGATTCAGACTCCGGGCCTGAACGCAAGGTCTCAGCGGTACCGGTTCAGTGTCTCTGACTCGGCCACTGTGAATCCCCCTGCGAGAGACGCAGAGACACTTAGACCCAGGGAATGCAATCCAGAGATAGCAGCGATTCTGGCTCAGTGTATCCTGGCACGACCGTTATGGAGTTCTTGAGAGACAGAGAGAGAGAGAGAGACCCCTGACCCGGGGCTTGAACCCAGAGGTTCAGCAATAGCGGCCCAGCGCCTCCGATATTAGCCCCACGGGCGAACGAGTGAGCGAGCGGGGGCCACCTCATATTTATTTATTTTTAAGCGAAATAAATCAAGAGAAAAATGAAAATGAGACGCGGGAGGCAGAGCTGCGGGGGGGGGGGGTGCGGTGGGGGTTTGTGGGGGGTGAGTGGGGGGGGGCACAACCCCTGAAGCGTCGCATCTCCGTGATGAAGCAGCCGCCACAGACGCGTCATATTCCATAATCAATAACCGCGGGGGGGCAGACACCCCCCCCCCTTCTCCACCAGCCCCCCCCCCCCACCTGCCCTCCCCCCCCAACACACACGGGCAGCGCCCGATCCATCCTCACGCCACACGGAGTGAGTGAGGCAGCGAGGGAGGGGAGGGAGGGAGGGAGGGGAGGGAGGGAGGTAGAGGAGGGGAGGGATGGGGGAATGGAGGGTGGGAGGGAGGGGAGGAAGGGGGTGGGGGGAGGGAGGGAGGGAGGGGAGGCAGGGAGGGAGGAAGGCAGGGAAGACGGAATGACCCCACCGTCTCCGCTGACCCCCCCCCCACCGCACCGCCCGCGACACCCCACGGATCCCACGTTTATCCGCCTCTCTAAAGAGTTCTTAACGCGACGCGCGCCGAGGAGCATCCATCACGGGGGCGCGGGGGGCGGCCTGGGGAGAGCGAGCGCGAGGGGTGGCGGAGGATGGAGAGGGGTTCGCGCCTCGGAGCTCAGAGGTCCGGTCCAGGGGTGAGCGCCCTCGGGAGCAGGAAGAGTGGCGCTTCCCGACGCGGCGAGGATTAATAAAGGGCACGCGGAGAGGGCCTTGTCTGTGATTTACCGCCGTGGGAGAGACGGCGGCGGCGGCGGCGGCGGTGGTGGTGGTGGCCAGATTTGGCAGATAGAGCCGTTACGCACGTCCACCGTGTAGTGTGCGGCTCACAAGGCGAGATGTTGTCTCTCTCTCTCTCGCCTGCTGTGCAAGGAGGTCGTGAGTTCGATGCCGACCCTGACGACGCCTGTTGTGTATTTAGTGTTGGCGTGTTGCTCTCTTTCTTTCTCTCTCTCTTTCTCTCTCCACACCCAGTCCCGACCGTGCTCGCGTGGATTTGTTTTGCTCTCCCGGCCACCCCCGCGTTTTATGAGCACGCCTTGAGAGTTGTTGTTGGCGGCTGTGAATGACCAACACGTGGGCCACGGGCCACTTCGCGTGAGCTCTCATTTGTGGCAGCCAGGTCGCTTCTGCTAAAACAAGCTACATAGCTCAGTGGGGCTTTACCTGGTAAACAAAATATATATATACAGGGTGTAGATTTGAAGCTTTCGTGACTGCAAGGATTCATATTCTTAGGTTTTTTCGGTAAAGTCACGTAGGTAAAAAATTTAAATTAATAAAAGTAAAATACAAATAAAATAAAATAAAAATCACGACGTTTCGGAGGCAACACAAGCTTCCGTCTTCAGGTGGAACCGTCACAGCACGATTGCTGTAGGCCCAATACGCCTTCTTTGCAGGAGCGCTCGAGGGCCGATCTCTGGTGGCAGTGGCACATTGCCATGGCAGGGAGCAGTTCCATTTCGCCCATTGGAATTTCCAGAAAGTGGTACTCGGTTTTAACAGACCGAGGAGGGGATGATGGGCCGAGTCGAAACGCGATTTTGGATTTGAGCTTGAAGCAGGCTTCCAAAAGTTACGCAATACATTGCATATTTGAGTTTTATTTTTTTAGCCATTCTCGCCATTACATATCTCACTTTTATCCTGCGTCTCCGTGTCACTTTAACTCTTAAGTGGTTTTAAATTTTAATCTGTTTTGCGAACGTGCATACATATTGCACATCGTAAAAGTGCATTACTACCGTCCTATTTCATGATTTGTCTGCTTGGGTTTTTTTTGTGACGTCACCAAAATCAGGGTGTGCATTCGCTGATGAAGCATCGCTTTGACGTGTGACACTCACACAGAGACAAAGTCAAATATCCCCCTCGTAGCCACACAGACTGTTGGGGCACGTGCTGTTAGCGAGCACCGGTGAGAGCCAAGACGGACCACGCCCGGCCGCCTTTGTCTTCCCAGTGCTCGATTAGCAGCGTTGGCTTGGGAAGAAGTTCAACATATTCTTAGGATTTTTCGGTAAAGTCACGTAGGTAAAAAAATTATAATTAATCAAAGTAAAATAAAAAATAAAATAAAAATCACGACGTTTCGGAGGCAACACAAGCTTCCGACTTCAGGTGGAACCGTCACAGCACGATTGCTGTATCAAGTGACGGTTCCACCTGAAGACGGAAGCCTGTGTTGCCTCCGAAACGTAGTGATTTTTATTGTATTTAAATTTTACTTTTATTAATTTTATTTTTTTTACCTACGTGACTTTACCGAAAAAACCTAAGAATATGAATCCTTGCAGTCACGAAAGCTTCAAATCTAATTTCAACATACACACATACATGTTTTACACACCGCACCAGGTACCTATGTAAGGCTGAGTCGACCTAGGGGAGGCCCAGGATCCGTTTAAAATAATCGTGATTGGTGTCGGCCATAAGCGGGAATCGAACTCGGGTCGCCGGGTGCGTAACGCAGCACACGCTTCTATTACCACGACCCAAAGATTTAAACAAAACATGATCTGGCTGTTCCAGCAGCCCACTCGCCAAGCAGAATCTCCACTCGTCCACCAAGGCGCCACTTCACCCTTCACCCTTCCTGCTGAAATGAATCCCAGTGGCCATGCGCTCTTCACCGTAGCCTGCTTGACAGAGTTGTTGTTCCACCATTGGAACCTCATTTGCCAGTAAAAAATATGATAATTTGGTTTTTTACCCTTCTATCTGGCAACAAAACTGACACCTTTTTACAAGGAGTCATGTTTGCATAGACCACAATACCTGCAGTCATAATGCAAACAAAAAACATAACTCTGATAATGTGCACTGTCCTTGAAGTTGATTGGTCCACACCCGAGACAGCTTTCCTTAGAGCCTATATACATAATGCGCCTTTTGGCGTCATCTGGTCCAACCCATGTGAGACTAGGCTCTAAGGAAAGCTGTCTCGGGTGTGGACCAATCAACTTCAAGGACAGTGCACATTATCAGAGTTATGTTTTTTGTTTGCATTATGACTGCAGGTATTGTGGTCTATGCAAACATGACTCCTTGAAAAAAAAAAGGGTGTCAGTTTTGTTGCCAGATAGAAGGGTAAAAAAACAATTATCAATTATCAGAGTTGTTGTTCTCTGGGTAAGTGCGTGGGCACCGCCGCTGTTCCGAGCTCACGCGTGAGCGGGGCACAATTAGGGGATTACAGACCCGCCTTTGTCGATAGCGCGCACGATCGATCTACTCACACCCGATGGACGCACGAGCGCACGGCACGGGCTCGGAATTGTCTCCACGCCGCGGCAAGTGTGACGCACGCTCACTCCGGCAGCTGGAACAGCAGTAGGAGCAGCAGTAGCAGTAGGAGCAGGAATGGCAGCAGCAGTAGGGGCAGTAGTAGCAGCAGCAGCAGTAGGCGCAGGAATGGCAGCAGCAGTAGGGGCAGTAGCAGCAGCAGCAGCAGTAGGCGCAGGAATGGCAGCAGCAGTAGGGGCAGTAGCAGCAGCAGCAGCAGTAGGCGCAGGAATGGCAGCAGCAGTAGGGGCAGTAGTAGCAGCAGTAGCAGTAGGCGCAGGAATGGCAGCAGCAGTAGGGGCAGTAGCAGCAGCAGCAGTAGCAGCAGCAGTAGCAGTAGTTGCAGCAGTAGGGGCAGTAGCAGCAGCAGTAGCAGTAGGAGCAGTAGCAGCAGCAGTAGGAGCAGTAGCAGCAGTAGGAGGAGCAGTAGTAGTGGTGGTGGTAGTGGTGGGTGGTGGTAGAGGTGTGTGGTGGTGGTGGTAGTGGTGGGTGGTGGTAGTGGCGGGTGGTTGGGTGGTAGTGGTGGTGGTGGTAGCGGTGGGTGGTGGTGGTAGTGGTGGGTGGTGGTGATAGTGGCGGGTGGGTGGGTGGTAGTGGTGGTGTTGGTAGTGACGGGTTGGGTGGGTGGTAGTGGTGGTGGTAGTGGTGGGTGGTGGTGGTAGTGGTGATAGTGGTGATAGTGGTGGTGATGATGGTAGTGGTGGTGGTGGTGATAGTGGTGATAGTGGTGGTGATGATGGTAGCGGTGGGTGGTGGTGGTAGTGGCGGGTGGGTGGGTAGTAGTGGTGGTGGTGGTAGTGGTGGTGGTGGTAGTGTAATATCAACAGCAGTGATGAAGCCCTCGGCGTGTCTCCGCACCCCGCACCTATTTGGGACGAGGTGTATTTCTGGCGATTTAAGGGACGCTTAATTAAGGAGCTCCAGTTTACAAGAGCTAAAGATGAGCCTTACTTTACACCTCGTGTCCCCTGGGACACAGGAAACTAATGTGATTCACACACAAAATATGTATTGAAAATTAAAAAAATATGTACTGCACATAATTATTTTAATAATTTTTTTAGTCATTAATTTGTTACGACTTTAAAATTAGTCGAATTATCTTGGTGTAGGGGGGGGGGAGTTCTCTCCCCCCCCCCCCCCACAACACTGATACAAAACCTCCCTTGCAAAACCCCACCGGCGCTCCTAATCATCTTTAAACATATACATTAAACCTTTGGTTTTTTTTACTCATCCGAAAGTGTTCATCCGTCTGAAGAAATATATTTTTTTAAATGTCACAAGCTTCAAGCTGTTTGGTTTGTTTTAAAATACAATTGCTGTTCGCTTTTGTAAAGACCCTAAGCCAATATTTTTCATCACATTTTTTTTACAAATCTATCCGGCTTATAATAATTTAATAATGATTTCAACTCCTAAGATGGCGCCACCATCGCCACTTCTCGCTCTCGTAGAGAAAGAGAGGACGACTTGGAGAGAGAGAGAGAGACGAGCGAGAAGGCAGCAGCAGCAGCCACTGAATGAGGAGCCAGCACCACCAATAATTGCTCAAGTTATGCGGTCCTTCATATAATAAGGTGATTTCAGACAATTCGTTATTGGGCAGAAACACCGGCGCATCCGGAGAAAACCCACGCGGTGCGAGGGAGCAACGCTCTATCCCACACAGGTGGAACAGATGGAAATCATATTCTTAGGTTTTTTCGGTAAAGTCACGTAGGTAAAAAATTAAATTTAATAAAAGTAAAATAAAAATAAAATAAAAATCACGACGTTTCGGAGGCAACACAAGCTTCCGTCTTCAGGTAGAACCGTCCCCGCACGGTTCCACCTGAACGATAGCTGTATCAAGTGATACAGCTATCGTGCTGTGACGGTTCCACCTGAAGACGGAAGCTTGCGTTGCCTCCGAAACGTCGTGATTTTTATTTTATTTTTATTTTACTTTACTAATTTAAATCTTTTACCTACGTGACTTTACCGAAACAGCCTAAGAATAGGAATCCTTGCAGTCACGAAAGCTTCACATCTAGATGGAAATCAGTTTGCGTGTGCTGTTCCTGGCGAGCTTGGGGTCACGGGCACCCCCTCGACGCACGTGGGAATGGATCGGAGTTTTCGCGACAGTTACGTGATCCACCAACCCTGCCTGCTTGCCTCGACAGAGCCGGATTACAGGCAGCCACGTGCAGCATAGCCACCACCACCCGACTAATGCATTCATCCAGTGTGTCGTTAAAACCGCCACCACCCGACACAGCGAATCAGTAAAGGTTTCGATTTAAAGCTTTCGTGACTGCAGAGATTCATCTTATTGGTTCTTTTAGTAAAGTCACGTAGAATTGAAATGATAAAATAAATGTTTATTAATTTTTTTCCTTTTATTATTTTATTATTTCCATTCTACGTGACTTTACCGAAATAACCAAGAAGACAGTAAAGGTTTGTCACGTGAACAAAACGTGCCAACGTGTGACTAGCTGAGCACAGACGGGATGTGTGTTGGAGAGTAAGCCCTCAACATTCGCCATTTGAGTGGCTGGTGACGTTTCGCCGGTTTAATTAACAACCTGCTTTATCAGGCGACAGCCAGGATTGTGCAGAACAACTCCTCTTGTCGGTGATGTCGGTCGCGAAAGCCGACGCGTCAAATGCATCCGAGCTACGCAGAGGCACTCATTTTCTCCGATTTTCTCGCACAGGAAAATGTTGCCAAACATCGTAAAAGGAGGGAAGTAATAAAATAATAAAAATAAAACATAATAAAATAATTCTCACGACGTTTCGGCCACAACGCAAGCAGCCGTCCTCAGGTGAAGAACAGGTCCTGTCTTTCTGACAGACCTGTTCTTCACCTGAGGATGCCTGTCTTTCTGACATACCTGTTCTTCACCTGAGGACGGCTGCTTGCGTTGTGGCCGAAACGTCGTGAGAATTATTTTATTATGTTTTATTTTTATTATTTTATTATTTCCATTCTACGTGACTTTACCGAAAGAACCAAGAAGATGAATCCCTGCAGTCACGAAAGTTTTACATCGAAACAAAGATATATATTTTTTTTAAATCTCAGAGCTAGAACTTAGCCAATTGAAGTGCAGAACCATATTTTTAAAAAATATATAAACCCTTGGGGCAAGTACTATTATCGAGCACCTATTAAGGCTTGCACGAAGGGGTTGGTGATGACCAACATTAAGCACCGGCCGCCTTTGTCTTTCCAATGCTGATATTTACAACAACGCACCAGATTCTCATTTAACGGTTGAACAAACCCGGGGGAATGCTCAGCAAAAGTTTCAGGTGTCGTGTTCGGGATTCGAACTCGAGTCTCCGTGGTTCACGAATGCACTGCGCTAACCATTGCGCCACCCCTCCCTTGCACACGCACGCGCGCGCGCACACAATGTTAACGTGTTATTCAATTGGAAGCGTGCTTGAGAAATCCATTTAATTGAGAATTTATTTTGGAATGTAGATGTC